>NC_053390.1:538489374-538810056 GCF_905171765.1 Bufo bufo | reverse complement strand
TCAGTTTCATATATATATATATATATATATATATATATATATATATATATATATATATATATAAAAAATTAGTCGGCGGAACCCAATAATAAATGTAAATTGCATTCTTGCATAACAAACAATGGATTAGTCATTGATAGCACTGGTTGAAATAGAAATTTTCACTGCTCATAATATCATATGTGTAATGTACAGTTGCAAGAAAAAGTATGTGAACCCTTTGGAATGATATGGATTTCTGCACAAATTGGTCATAAAATGTGATCTGATCTTCATCTAAGTCACAACAACAGACAATCACAGTCTGCTTAAACTAATAACACACAAATAATTAAATGTACCATGTTTTTATTGAACACACCATGTAAACATTCCCAGTGCAGGTGGAAGAAGTATGTGAACCCCTAGACTAATGACATCTCCAAGAGCTACCGTATTTTTCGCCCCATAAGACGCACCTTTTCTTCCCCCAAAATGGGGGAGAAATGCCCCTGCGTCTTATGGGGCGAATGCTTGCCGTTTTACATCGGGGAGGGACTGGGAGGAGGATCTGGGGGCTGGCAATAGCGGTGGGGCAGTGCAGTCAGTGTAGTATAGCCCCGCCCCGCCGCTCCGGTATACTAATATAAGATGTCATATTCATTTATTGGTTATTAAACATGTCCCCTCAGTCCAATTACTACCTTACATCCTAATCGCATCTGTAGAATTCAGGCAGGCCAGGCGGGCGGCAGCGTAACTCTTGTCATGTGCCTGAATGAAGCCGGCGGCGCAGGCAAGTGACGTCAGTGAGAGATGCGCCGGCCGCCCGGCTTGGGCTGCCTGAATTCTACAGAAGCGATTAGGACAGGCATGCTCAACCTGCGGCCCTCCAGCTGTTGCAAAACTACAACTCCCAGCATGCCCGAACAGCCTACAGCTATCAGCCTACAGCAGGGCAATTGTGGGAGTTGTAGTTTTATAACAGCTGGAGGGCCGCAGGTTGAGCATGCCTGGATTAGGATGTAAGGTAGTAATATGACTGAGGGGGCATGTTTAATAACCAATAAATGAATATAACATCTTATATTTGTATACTGGCGGCAGCGGGGGGGGGGGGGGGGGGGAGGCGGGGGCGATCTGTGGATGGCACAGTTATGGGCTGGGGGGGTCTGTGGATGTCACTGTTATGGGCTGGGGGGGGGGTCTGTGGATGGCACATATATAACAGTGCCACCCACAGATCCCCCCAGCCCATAACAGTGCCATCCGCAGATCCCCTCCTGTAACAGTGCCAGCCACAGATCCCCCCCCCCTGTAACAGTGCCAGCCACAGATCCCCCTGTAACAGTGTCCGTCATCCACAGATCCCCCCATAACAGTGTCCGTCATCCACAGATCCCCCCATAACAGTGTCCGTCATCCACAGATCCCCCCATAACAGTGTCCGTCATCCACAGATCCCCCCCATAACAGTGTCCGTCATCCACAGATTCCCCCCATAACAGTGTCCGTCATCCACAGATCCCCCCATAACAGTGTCCGTCATCCACAGATCCCCCCATAACAGTGTCCGTCATCCACAGATCCCCCCCATAACAGTGTCCGTCATCCACAGATCCCCCCCATAACAGTGTCCGTCATCCACAGATCCCCCCATAACAGTGTCCATCATCCACAGATTCCCCCCATAACAGTGTCCATCATCCACAGATCCCCCCCATAACAGTGTCCATCATCCACAGATCCCCCCCATAACAGTGTCCGTCATCCACAGATCCCCCCCATAACAGTGTCCGTCATCCACAGATCCCCCCATAACAGTGTCCGTCATCCACAGATTCCCCCCATAACAGTGTCCGTCATCCACAGATTCCCCCCATAACAGTGTCCATCATCCACAGATCCCCCCCATAACAGTGTCCGTCATCCACAGATCCCCCCCATAACAGTGTCCGTCATCCACAGATCCCCCCCATAACAGTGTCCGTCATCCACAGATCCCCCCCATAACAGTGTCCGTCATCCACAGATCCCCCCCATAACAGTGTCTGTCATCCACAGATCCCCCCCATAACAGTGTCCGTCATCCACAGATCCCCCCATAACAGTGTCTGTCATCCACAGATCCCCCCCATAACAGTGTCTGTCATCCACAGATCCCCCCCATAACAGTGTCCGTCATCCACAGATCCCCCATAACAGTGTCAGTCATCCACAGATCCCCAGTAATAGTGCCATCCACAGACCACCATTAGTTCCAAACCCACCAAACACACAGCACACCTTTTGGTTAAAAATATATATATTTTTTATTTTCCTCCCCAAAAACCTAGGTGCGTCTTATGGGCCGGTGCGTCTTATAGGGCGAAAAATACGGTAATTGGAGTGATGTGTCACCAACTGGAGTCCAATCAATGAGATGAGATTGGAGGTGTTGGTTACAGCTGCCCTGCCCTATAAAAACATACACTTGTTCTGGGTTTGCTTTTCACAAGAAGCATTGCCCGATGTGAATGATGCCTCGCACAAAAGAGCTCTCAGAAGACCTACGATTAAGAATTGTTGACTTGCATAAAGCTGGAAAGGGTTATAAAAGTATCTCCAAAAGCCTTGCTGTTCATCAGTCCACGGTAAGAAAAATTGTCTATAAATGGAGAAAGTTCTGCACTGCTGCTACTCTGCCTAGGAGTGGCCGTCCTGTAAAGATGACTGCAAGAGCACAGCGCAGACTGCTCAATGAGGTAAAGAAGAATCCTAGAGTGTCAGCTAAAGACTTACAAAAGTCTCTGGCATATGCTAACATCCCTGTTAGCGAATCTACGATACGTAAAACACTAAACAAGAATGGATTTCATGGGAGGATACCACAGAGGAAGCCACTGCTGTCCAAAAAAAACATTGCTGCACGTTTACAGTTTGCACAAGAGCACCTGGATGTTCCACAGCAGTACTGGCAAAATATTCTTTGGCCAGATGAAACCAAAGTTGAGTTGTTTGGAGGAAACACACAACACAAAATGTGGAGAAAAAGAGGCACAGCACACCAACATCAAAACCTCATCCCAACTGTAAAGTATGGTGGTGGGGGCATCATGGTTTGGGGCTGCTTTGCTGCGTCAGGGCCAGGATGGATGAAAAATAGCTGAAGGAAAAATGAATTTCGAAGTTTATCAAGACATTTTGCAGCAGAACTTAAGGCCATCTGTCCACCAGCTGAAGCTCAACAGAAGATGGGTGTTGCAACAGGACAACGACCCAAAGCATAGAAGTAAATCAACAACAGAATGGCTTAAACAGAAGAAAATACGCCTTCTGGAGTGGCCCAGTCAGAGTCCTGACCTCAACCCGATTGAGATGCTGTGGCATGACCTCAAGAAAGCGATTCACACCAGACATCCCAAGAATATTGCTAAACTGAAACAGTTCTGTAAAGAGGAATGGTCAAGAATTACTCCTGACCGTTGTGCACGTCTGATCTGCAGCTCAGGAAACGTTTGGTTAAAGTTATTGCTGCCAAAGGAGGTTCAACCAGTTTTTAAATCCAAGGGTTCACATACTTTTTCCACCTGCACTGTGAATCTTTACATGGTATGTTCAATAAAAACATGGTAACATTTAATTATTTGTGTGTTATTAGTTTAAGCAGACTGTGATTGTCTATTGTTGTGATTTAGATGAAGATCAGATCACATTTTATGACCAATTTGTGCAGAAATCCATATCATTCCAAAGGGTTCACATACTTTTTCTTGCAACTGTATAATCGCCGCTAATATGCAGAAATCGCTAATACTTTGAAGTATGGCAACAATGCAGTTCTTTGATATATTTATGCCAAAATGGCGATAAAGTTATATCAGCAATGAAATTATATCGTCTTTGCAACTTAGTATATCATATATCCTTTGTAATGTCCTGTATAATCAGTCTTTTTTTTATGAAAGAGGTTGCAGTCACTTTTAAATCAACTCAATATTAGTTGAGTGGTAATTGTGGCAGGTTATAATCAGTATAGCAGTGCTTGATAGTGACACTGTATATAACAGTGTTTTAAGATGGAAATGGTTACGTTACCACTCCTCATGGATACATGCTGTCTTGGCATCCTGGTTGGAACCGTTCCTCCCCATTAGCTAGCTCCGTGCGCCAGCTCGCGGTCACGTGGGATGCCACGCGGGATGCTGTACCAGCACACAGAGTTTACCCAGCTAACGGAGAGGAATGGTTCCGATGCCAAGACAGCATGTATCCGTGAGGAGTGGAAACGTAACCATTTCCATCTTAAAACACTGTTTTAACACTGTTTTATATTTTTATACTTTATACTATTCTCCAACATTTACGTTTATATGAATCAGCTATAATAATGAGGTGTGTTGTGGAATATTCATGAATTAATATTCAGAACTATTTTTTGCAACTCCTTTGATGGGATAGCTCATACATTTCCTGCGTGGCTATTAGATAGGTATTTGAACTGTTGCAAGGGGTGTGTTTATGGATTCTTTATGCATATTTTCAATAAATGTGTTTATTTTGTTTTATTCCAGCAAAAATGTTGGTATCTGAGATATGTATCCTGTATGTGTATATGCCACAGTTTTTTATGGGTCTAACATACATGTCAGAGCCATGTTAATGTCATAAGCAATATACACTAAAAATATATAGGAATATAACAATCTGCAATAATATATTGATCTTTCCAGTTTTCGAATGGGGTTCCTTGGGCCCACCTCATCTATAAAATTGAATAAGTTCTGAATCAAAGACTCTAGTCGTAAGTGATTGGCTCCAAAGTCAGCTCCAAATGCTTTTTTCCTCCTGTACCTTTAGGACCCACTATGGTATCAAAGCCTGGGCCCATCGGAGATGCTCTGGTACTCTGGTAAGCCATTCTGACCCTTGATCTTTCTTTCCCCCCCCCCCCTGTTTTTGTTTATCCCAATTTGATTCTAACATAGTACAGCTAATGGGACAATATATGGATAGTTTCATTGCAAGCCCCCATGCAATTAGCAAAGCAAAGGACTAAGAATAATAAAAAGGAAACTATTAAAACCCATTTTCTATGTTTTACAGCAAGCTAAAAGGTTTTCTGCAAAGTAGGCTGTAAACACTTGAGCCTATGCTTCAAATGAAAAGCCGTATGGAACTGTACATATCTTTGGTAGCAATTTGTGTAAGAAATAAATCAAAGGTATTGACAATAACAAAGAGAATAATAAGACTCTTGAGAAAACAGGCGGATGGAACATTTTAATAGTGGAAATGTGAATTAGCATACAGAGTAGAATGATCTTCCTGCAATAAAACAGAACACAAAGTCACCTGTAACCATGCCACAAGCTATATATAACTTTATGCCCTATTAGTGTTGCCCTAGCTGAGCCTGCCATGTGAAAGCAGGAATCTTCAAATAGTGTCTAGCAAAAATATGCAAACAGCGCACAAAGAGCAGTACCTTTAGGTAAATCAGAGATGGTGGTGTGTTGGTACCACTCACCTTGGGAGTTGTGCTGGGGACAAAACAACCCGACGCACAAAAGTGTAAAAAGTGCCTAATTCTCCCGCTGGGCGAACTTTGTCTTAAAAACCAGGAAAAAGGGACTCACAAAGGCTTTGCTTGTAAAACAGATGTTCCAAGGAATGGTTGTCGCACCAAGATCATTTACTGAATGTGTAGAAATAAAGAGTTTCAGGACTGGACCAATTATTGTGTATTGACAAGATGAAGGGACTGGTCTATTTCCGAAAACCCAGTGGTTCTACATGAACTTGGGTGACAACTGTAACTTGGAACATCTTCAACAAGCAGCACCTGTGTGAGTCCCTTTTTACTGAGTTTTCAGACAGTGTGAAAACAGGAAAGTATTTGCAAAAAAACTTTGGTTGGACCACATCTAGTTTTTAAATATATGGTTCCTATGCAGAGCTGTACTACAAAGGCGTAAATAATTACTTAAAGGGCATCTGCCAGCATATCTGTACCTATGAAAGTAGCTGACCTGTTAGATGTGTGCTTGGTAGCTGTGTTGGTCACATGTTCATATGAGCTCAAATTACTGAGAAAAATGAAGTTTTAATATATGCAAATAAGCCTCTAGAAGCAACAGGGGTGTTGCAGTTACACCTTGCGGCTCCACTTTCTCTGCAGCTGTCGCTCCCTCTCCACTTTGATTGACAGGGTCTAGGTGTGATGATGGTCCTGTCAATCAAAGTGGAGAGGGCACAGTAGTTGCATCGACAGCCACTATCCAATGGACAGCACTGTGCTTGGTAAGCTGTGAGGCGGACATGGCGCTCACCCCCGATGATCTGATTGATGACCTATCATAATGATATCACAATAAATTATAACACAATATGAAATTAGTTACTGTATAATGTCACAAGCTATTGTGATGTCATAATGATGTATTTTGATGGCATGAAGGTGTCTTTTAATGCATCTATTTATTCCTGCTATTGAGTGTTGGGGATATAAGCTTTTACATAATTCATGAAAAACATAAACATTCCCTATACATAGAGTGGGCATGCTGATTAAAGGAGTATTCCGGTTAGAAAAGTAATCCCTTGTCCACAGGATAGGGGATAACTATTAGATCGGTGGGGATTCTAACGCAGGGACTCCCACCGATCACGGGTGCCCTATAGCTGAGTACAACGCTCATCTATCTCCGACACTCCCATAGAAATAAATGGAGTGGCGGCATGCATTCTGACCAGCCGCTCTGTCCATTTCGGGGTGGCTCCATGTGGTATCGGGCCACCGTTTTCGTGATCACTGGTAGGACCCCAACTGATCTAATAGTTATTCCCTATTATGTGGATAGGGAATAACTTTTTTAACTGAAATACTCATGCACATGATCGTATCCATTTTGTGGACTGCACATCACGTATATGTAAAATATGTATGTGGTCTGGGTGCGGTCTACATTATTGTGGACCAGAATAGGACGTGTTTTCTTTCTGTGCATTATTGTAGTTTGGTGTACTCCTATATACATTTATTGTTTATTATGATATTGCTTACTACCGGTATTATATTTATTTATATATTTATGCTCTTATGGAACCTCGCTGTATATATGTTGTCCGATCTTATAGTTTTTATAGTTCTTTTATATAGATTTTTCTCCACAATGATCATATAAAGACCGTGTTTACCGTTATTGTAACTACAGAATCCGGCAATACTAAATAAGAATTTATCCATTGCCTGAAACCCTATCCAGCACCAACCATTGTTCAGCCATGCCCCATATGGGCACGACTACCATGAGGAGTGGCTACGAATCTCCGGCTTTGCGCTCCATAGTGTAACGCACGCCAGGGAAAACACTCCTCTGGAGGGCAGAGCCTTTGTACTGAGAAGACCGTGGTGAGAGTGAGAAACTGATGGCTGTGCGTTCCACAGTGGAACGCACAGCACGAGAACGGCTCCTAGGGTGCCTAAAAGGGCTTGGAGCCCCCAGGTATGTTTTATAACGATCTGGGCAACATTGTATATGTATAAATAAGATTGCCAATACCTTACATATAGTAAAAAGAGCCATCAGCATATGCGTTCCAAGCTGGAACACATGGAAACCGGAAGTGAGACATCAATTCCGTTTTTCCAGCTTGCTTCTCAGATAAAAAGGAGCCATGAAGTGTAAGTATTAGGACCACCCAACTTTTTTATTGATTGTTGCATCACTCCAGAAGAACGGGGTGTGCGACCCCCGAAACACGTTGAGTGCCGTGTATTGTCCAAATAAAAGGCTGCCATCATTTCCAACCATATGATAAGCGGACCCAGCGAGGGGGGCTCTGTGTGAAGGTGTCTTGAGCTTTATCCGACAGACATCCCCCTCTATAGTGAGTTGACTACATGACATTTGGGATTCTATATATCTCAAAGGTCGTATTTTCTTTTAAGTTATCTTAATAATCTTTTATCTATCAGCTTCTTTTATTAATTTATTAATGTATTGGCAGGATAGTGTGAAAAAAAGAAACCACTGTAATTCCACAGTTTTTTGGGTTTTGATTTTACGGTGCTCACGGTGTGGTAAAGAAATAACCCCTTAGGCTGCGTTCACACGAGCGTGTCCGGATTAGTTCCGGATGCGTCCCGGTGTGTTGCGGCAAACCCGCGCGAGTAGGAATGCAATTGCAGTCAGTTTTGACTGCGATTGCGTTCCGATGTTCAGTTTTTATCGCGCGTGTGCAATGTGTTTTGCACGCGCGTGATAAAAAACGACTGTGGTACCCAGACCCGAACTTCTTCACAGAAGTTCAGGTTTGGGTTCGGTGTTGTGTAGATGTTATTATTTTCCCTTATAACATGGTTATAAGGGAAAATAATAGCATTCTGATTACAGAATGCATAGTAGGTGATCAATTGAGGGTTAAAAAATAAAAAAAATTAACTCACCTTCTCCTCTTGTTCGTGTAGTTCTCCCGGTCTTCAGTTCTTTAAAAAGATGAACTATGGGCTAAAGGACCTTTGGTGACGTCAGATCACATGCTCCAATCACAGGGTCCATCACCACGATTGGAGCATGTGATCTTACGTCATCAAAGGTCCTTTAGCCCATAGTTCATCTTTTGAGAAGTAAAGAAGAGACCGGGACTTACGCGAACAAACGGAGAAGGTGAGTTAATTTTTTTTATTTTTTTTAACCCTCAACTGATCACCTACTATGCATTCTGTAATCAGAATGCTATTATTTTCCCTTATAACCATGTTATAAGGGAAAATAATACAGTGTATAGACAGTCACCTAGCAACCGTGCGTGAAAATCGCACCGCATCCGCACTTGCTTGCGGATGCTTGCGATTTTCACGCAACCCCATTCACTTCTATGGGGCCTGCGTTGCGTGAAAAACGCAGAATATAGAGCATGCTGCGATTTTCACGCAACGCACAAGTGATGCGTGAAAATCATCGCTCATCTGAACAGCCCCATTGAAATGAATGGGTCCAGATTCAGTGCGGGTGCAATGCGTTCACCTACCGCATTGCACCCGCGCGGAAATCTCGCCCGTGTGAACGCAGCCTTAAGGTCCCCCAAACATGGCACCCTATTTTAAATAGCAGAGACCCGCGGCACATGTATGAAATTAGCCATAAGGCTGAACGCATACATCTTACCCTTCAGATGCCGTGGTCAAATGTGACCACGGCATCTGATCAGCCTGGAACCGGAAGTCGCGCGCTTCCGGTCCGGTAACAGTGTTACCCGACTGAGATCGGGGAACCTCTTACATTGCGCTAATTGACTGAAGCCTTTAAGCAGGCTTCAGAGTCAATTAGATGAATAAATCAATAAAGGCCACTAGGTGGCAGCTTTGTATTGGTATAGTGCAAATTAAGTCTTCAATGATGGCTATTTAGCCATCAATAAACACTATGGGCAATCGCCAGTTATTGTCACCCAAGGTGACTTAAAAAAAGTAAAAAAAAGTAAAAATGAAAAAAAAGTTTTTACAAATATAATTTTTTTTTTTAAACCTAAATCACCCCCCTTTCCTTAAAATAAAAATGCTTAACCAATAAAAAAAAAATAAACATCATGGGCATAGCTGCGTGCAAAAATGCCCATACACTGCTCAAAAAAATGCCCATACACTGCTCAAAAAAATAAAGGGAACACAAAAATAACACATCCTAGATCTGAGTTAATTAAATATTCTTCTGAAATACTTTGTTCTTTACATAGTTGAATGTGCTGACAACAAAATCACACAAAAATAAAAAAATGGAAATCAAATTTTCCAACCCATGGAGGTCTGGATTTGGAGTCACACTCAAAATTAAAGTGGAAAAACAGGCTGATCCAACTTTGATGTAATGTCCTTAAAACAAGTCAAAATGAGGCTCAGTAGTGTGTGTGGCCTCCACGTGCCTGTATGACCTCCCTACAACGCCTGTGCATGCTCCTGATGAGGTGGCGGACGGTCTCCTGAGGGATCTCCTCCCAGACCTGGACTAAAGCATCTGCCAATTCCTGGACAGTCTGTGGTGCAACGTGACATTGGTGGATAGAGCGAGACATGATGTCCCAGATGTGCTCAATTGGATTCAGGTCTGGGGAACGGGCGGGCCAGTCCATAGCATCAATGCCTTCGTCTTGCAGGAACTGCTGACACACTCCAGCCACATGAGGTCTAGCATTGTCTTGCATTAGGAGGAACCCAGGGCCAACCGCACCAGCATATGGTCTCACAAGGGGTCTGAGGATCTCATCTCGGTACCTAATGGCAGTCAGGCTACCTCTGGCGAGCACATGGAGGGCTGTGCGGCCCTCCAAAGAAATGCCACCCCACACCATTACTGACCCAATGCCAAACCGGTCATGCTGGAGGATGTTGCAGGCAGCAGAACGTTCTCCACGGTGTCACGTCTGTTACATGTGCTCAGTGTGAACCTGCTTTCATCTGTGAAGAGCACAGGGCGCCAGTGGCGAATTTGTCAATCTTGGGGTTCTCTGGCAAATGCCAAACGTCCTGCACGGTGTTGGGCTGTAAGCACAACCCCCACCTGTGGATGTCGGGCCCTCATATCACCCTCATGGAGTCTGTTTCTGACCGTTTGAGCAGACACATGCACATTTGTGGCCTGCTGGAGGTCATTTTGATGGGCTCTGGCAGTGCTCCTCCTGTTCCTCCTTGCACAAAGGCGGAGGTAGCGGTCCTGCTGCTGGGTTGTTGGCCTCCTCCACATCTCCTGATGTACTGGCCTGTCTCCTGGTAGCGCCTCCATGCTCTGGACACTACGTTGACAGACACAGCAAACCTTCTTGCCACTGCTCGCATTGATGTGCCATCCTGGATAAGCTGCACTACCTGAGCCACTTGTGTGGGTTGTAGACTCCGTCTCATGCTACCACTAGAGTGAAAGCACCGCCAGCATTCAAAAGTAACCAAAACATCAGCCAGGAAGCATAGGAACTGAGAATTGGTCTGTGGTCACCACCTGCAGAACCACTCCTTTATTGGGGGTGTCTTGCTAATTGCCTATAATTTCCACCTGTTGTCTATCCCATTTGCACAACAGCATGTGAAATTGATTGTCACTCAGTGTTGCTTCCTAAGTGGAAAGTTTGATTTCACAGAAGTGTGATTGATTTGGAGTTACATTGTGTTGTTTAAGTGTTCCCTTTATTTTTTTGAGCAGTGTATAACAATATTAATGGCATTCAGCAAATGGCGTAACGGGAAAATAAAATAAAAACAGCCAATTTGCCATTTTTTGCCACTTAAACTACCCAATAATTTTTTTATAAAAAGTGATCAAAAAGTCGCACACACTTAAAATTGGTATCACTGAAAAGAACAGATCATCCCTCAAAAAATGAGCACTCACAGCCCTGTACACATAACTACAAAAAAGTTATAGGGGTCAGAATATGGTTCTAAATTTTTTTTTTTGTTTTCCTCAAAGTTTCACATTTTTTTCCGTATTAAAACGCAAGAAACATTATAAAAGTGTGGTATCGTTGTAACCGTACTGACCTGGAGAATGAAGATAACTAGAGTTAAGCGGACACCTGGATGTTCGGGTTCGACGGTTCGGCCGAACTTCGGAAAAAGTTCGAGTTCGGGACCCGAACTTGACCCCGAACCCGAACCCCATTGAAGTCAATAGGGACCCGAACTTTTGAGGATTAAAATGGCTGTAAAAATGTCATGGAAAGGGCTAGAGGGCTGCAAATGTCGTCAAAATGTGGTTAAGAGCATGGCGAGTTGTCAGGACTGGAGTAGTGGATCAGGTATGGAATCCTTTGGCAGGGACGAAATAATCCCAAAAATTAGCGTAGTACAAAAAAGGTCAATCCAATCGGGTAGTCGGTTCCAGTTACGGGTCGTGGCGGGCAGCAGAAATCGTAATCGAGGAAACGGGCAAGGAGTCGGTAGCTGGGAAGTCAGATTAAACAACAGGTTCACAGGAGGGAGCTGGGTGTTCACCATAAGGTTGAATAACTCAGCAATGAGTCAAGGCTCTGACTGGCTTTAAGTACACAGTGAACCCAGGATCGCCCCCCTGGTTGCCGGGCAACCAGGAGGCTTCCTTAGTCAGAAGCCAATCATAAGGCTGAGGGCGGTGATGGAAGCTGAAGCCCTCGCCCAGCCTGAGTAGCACCTGTGGTCTGGAATGGAGCATGTGCACTACGCTTGTATCCCTGCGCACGCGGCTTGTGTACCGCGCACGCGCACCCGGCGTCCGACTCGCGCAGGCGCACTGGCCACATTGACGTCAGGTGTCCTGTCAGGAGGAAGAGGAGGAGCTATCTGCGCCCGCCGCCCGCGCCTGGGAACCCAATGCGAAACGGCCCCCCTGGTTCCCTGACAGAGCCCCCCACCAAGGAGCGGCCGCCGGACTCGAACCTGGGATGGCCGATCAGGATGAGCCCTGTGGAATGCGCGGACCTTGGCGTCTGCATGAAGGTTACCTGCTGGTTCCCAGTAACGCTCCTCTGGCCCATATCCCTTCCAGTGGACAAGGTATTCCAAGACTCCACGGCGTCTGCGGGAGTCCAAGATCCCCTGGACTTCATATTCATCATTGTTATCCACCTGAATGGGAGCGGGTGGCACCGGCACTCTGCCCACAAGGGTGTTGGCACGGTAGGGTTTCAGTAGTGATACATGAAACACCGGATGGATGGTAAATGAAGTAGGCAAGTTTAGTCTCGCCGCGACGTCGTTGACCATTGAGGCGATGGTGAATGGTCCCAAATAGCGAGGGCCCAATTTCTTGGACGAGCAGGTCAGTTTAAGGTGCTGAGAAGATAACCATACCCTATCCCCACTTCTGTACTTGGGGCTCTCGGTGCGTCTCCGATCGGCCTGCGTCTTTTGCTGTTGCTGGGTAGTGCGGAGCTTCCGCACTAGGGTACGTATCAAACCCTGGAGACAACGGAGGTGCTGGGCCACTTCAGGTACGGGAATGTCCACCGGAAGGTCTGGAAGAGTCAAGGGATGGTACCCGTAATTCGCATAAAAGGGTGAGAGTCCCGTAGAGGTATGCTGCTGTTGATTGTATGCATATTCTGCCAGAGGGAGAAGGTCCACCCAGTTGTCTTGTAGGTATGACGAATAGCAGCGGAGATATTGCTCCAAGGTTTGGTTCGTCCTCTCCGTCTGGCCGTTGGACTGGGGGTGATAAGCAGAGGACAGGTTCCTGGTGATGTGGAGGCAGTGGCAAAATTGGCTCCAGAAACGGGAGGTGAACTGCGAACCCCGATCAGATACAATAGAGGAGGGGAGTCCATGTAGGCGGAACACGTGCTGTAAAAACAATTTTGAGGTATGTTGGGCTGTTGGAAGGCCGGTCGTTGGAATAAAGTGGGCCATCTTGGTGCATCTATCTACTACAACCAAGATCGTAGTGTGGCCCTGTGAAGGAGGTAGAGGTTGTAGTGGGCCGACTGGCCGGGTGTGGGGTCTGTTGTGCATGGCACAGATGGTGCATGAGCCCACAAAGGAACGTACATCCGCCGCTAGGGAAGGCCACCAGAACTCTGCACGTACTCTAAGGTATTGCGTATTCCCCTGTGACCTGCGGTTGGGTGGTCGTGATGATGTTGCAGGATCGGCACCCGATGGGAAGTAGTCACGTAGATCTTTCCCTGATGGTAACGTAGACCCTGCCTTTGTGGCAGGTGTGCTGCTTCTGGCGGTACGGTCACGCTGGCTTGTCGGATCTCTTCGAGTAATGAATGTTGTGTGGCCAAAAAGTAGGTGCTTGGAAGGATGGTTTCTGGAGGTGAAAACACGGCATCAGTGTCGTGAAGACGGGAGAGGGTATCGGCCTTCCCGTTCTTTGATCCAGGACGATATGTTATCTGGAGGGTGAAGCGGGAAAAGAAGAGGGCCCACCTGGCTTGCCGGGGCCGTAACCTCTTAGCAGTACGAAGGTATTCTAGGTTACGGTGATCAGTATAGACAGTTACCGGGTGCTTGGCTCCCTCCAGCAGATGCCGCCACTCCTCCAGCGCATTTTTTATGGCCAGTAGTTCCCTCTCGCCCACATCGTAGTTTCGTTCCGCCTTGGTTAACTTGCGGGAGTAGAACGCCACTGGGTGTAGGAGTTGTTTCTCCCCTTGTCTTTGGGAGAGAACTGCCCCGACGGCTTTCTCTGAGGCATCTGTCTCCAGGTAGAAGGGGAGAGCAGTGTCAGGCTGCGCCAGTACCGGTGCTTGTGTGAAGAGCCTTTGAAGGGTTTGGGAGGCCTTATGAGCGGCAGGGGTCCATACAAATGGAACGTTGTTCCCGGTTAGGACCGTAATAGGAGAGCATATGGCCGAGAAATTCTGGATGAAGCGACGGTAGAAATTCGCGAAACCGATAAACTGTTGGACCATTCGTCGGTTTCGTGGGATAGGCCATTCTAGGACGGCCTGAACCTTCTTGGGGTCCATCTCCACTTTTCCGGGGGACAGTATGTATCCCAAGAATTCAATAGAAGGAACCTCAAAATGCTCTTCTCCAGCTTCCCATAGAGTCGGTGTGTCCGAAGGCGCTGGAGGACTACCTTCACATGTCTCTCATGCTGCTGGAGTGTGTGGGAATAAGGATGTCATCCAGATACACTACCACATATGTGTCCAGAAGGTCGCGGAAGACATCGTTGATAAAGCTTTGGAAGGTAGCTGGGGCGTTGCAAAGCCCGAAGGGCATCACCAGATACTCATAATGGCCGAATCTGGAACGAAAAGCCGTCTTCCATTCATCGCCCTCACGGATCCGCACAAGATTATAGGCCCCACGGAGGTCGATCTTGGAGAACACTTTGGCATCCTTCACTCGGTCCAGGAGATCAGGGATGAGAGGGAGAGGGTATTTATTTTTCCTGGTGATGTTGTTAAGGCCCCGGTAGTCCACACAGGGCCGAAGACCCCCGTCCTTCTTCCCCACAAAAAAGATACCTGCACCGACTGGGAGGAGGACGGGCGGATGAAGCCCTTCGCCAGGCTTTCCTCAATGTAATCCCTCAGCGCCTGGGTCTCGGGCTCAGACAAGTTGTATAACCGTCCGTACGGCAGCGGGGCCCCGGGGAGTAGATCAATGGGGCAGTCATAAGGTCTGTGGGGAGGTAAGGTGTCTGCCCCTGCTTTCTCAAAGACATCCGCATATTCTTCGTATTTAGCAGGTAATACCCGGGAAGATGAGGCCAGGACCAGCAGAGAGCCAGGAGCGGAGGAGATGCAGTGGGAGATGCAATAAGAGGACTGAAATGTGACACGTCCCAGGGCCCAGTCTATTTGGGGGTTGTGCTTTCTAAGCCATGGGATGCCCAAGATAACAGGAAATAAAGGAGAGGGTACGATGTCCCACACGATCTCTTCACGGTGGTGGCGACCAATGGAAAGGGTAAGAGGGTGTGATTCCAAAGAGACAGGTCCGGTTTTTAATGTACTGCCGTCCACCATGTGGAGTCGGGATGGGTGTTCCTTGGGGCGCAAGGGTATTCCTAGCTGCGTGCCAAGTTTGGAATCAAAAAAACAGCTGCTTGCGCCCGAATCGATTAAGGCCGTGAGTTCATGGCCAGTTCCGTTCAGCTGCAGAGAAACACATAGAGTTAGATGTGAAGAACTGTGGTATACAGGTATGTTCAAGAACACAGCGGAACTGACAGTCCTACCTGTAGGTGGTTTGACAGGACAGTCTCTCAACATATGCCCGGATTTGGCACAGTAGAGGCAGAGATTGAGAGTCCGCCTTCTGGACCTCTCAACTGCTGAGAGTGGACCCCTGACTACTCCGACCTGCATTGGTTCGTCCGGGGTGAGGTCTCCCACTGTGGAGGATTGCCCAAGGACTGAAACGGAAAGAGGATTGGATCGCCGTGCAGGAGGAGGCAAAGCGTGCTGTCCCTCCGTCCTTCGTTCCCGGAAACAGCGGTCCAGTTGGGTAACCGTGCTCATCAGCCCATCCAGGACCTCCGGGACCCCGATATGGGCTAGTTCGTCTTTTAATTGGTCCGACAGTCCGATCCGGAACTGGTCGATAAGGGCCACTTCATTGAGTCCGGTATCTGGTGCGATCTCCCGGAACTCCGTAATGTAGTCCTCCACTGGACGCCTTCCTTGTCGCAGGGAACGGAGAGTGTCCCTAGAGGTGGAAGCACGCAGGGGGTCATCAAAGAGTGCCTGCATGGCGGAAACAAAGGAGCCCCAAGAGGAAAGCACTGGGCTATCAGTTTGCAGGAGCTGATGGGCCCAGGTCTGTGGGGGTCCCGTGAGCAGGGAGATAGCTGTCCGTACTTTGACTTAATCCGAGGAGTAAGTGCGGGGTTTCAAGGAGAACAGGAGCTCGCATGAAATAATAAACGAACGGCATTTCTTCCTGTCTCCAGAAAAGCGTTCTGGTAGGGCTACAGCTGGTTCACTGTTCACCACTTCTAGTGAAGTGCGTGGAGCGGGAGGAGGTGAGGGTGGTAGTGCAGTGAACTGGGACTGGCGCAGCTCCTGGGCACGCATCCTCCCTAATAGGTGTGCATGGCTGGCCTGCATGTCCTGAAGGGCTTGCGCCATCATCGTCAGTTGTTCGGACAAAGAAGGGGCACCGTCTGCAGGTCCCGCGGATTCCATGGTTTGGCTGAGTTATTATGTCAGGACTGGAGTAGTGGATCAGGTATGGAATCCTTTGGCAGGGACGAAATAATCCCAAAAATTAGCGTAGTACAAAAAAGGTCAATCCAATCGGGTAGTCGGTTCCAGTTCCGGGTCGTGGCAGGCAGCAGAAATCGTAATCGAGGAAACAGGCAAGGAGTCGGTAGCTGGGAAGTCAGATTAATCAACAGGTTCACAGGAGGGAGCTGGGTGTTCCCCATAAGGTTGAATAACTCAGCAATGAGTCAAGGCTCTGACTGGCTTTAAGTACACAGTGAACCCAGGACCGCCCCCCTGGTTGCCGGGCAACCAGGAGGCTTCCTTAGTCAGAAGCCAATCATAAGGCTGAGGGCGGTGACGGAGGCTGAAGCCCTCCCCCAGCCTGAGTAGCACCTGTGGTCTGGAATGGAGCATGTGCACTACGCTTGTATCCCTGCGCACGTGGCTTGTGTACCGCGCACCCGGCGTCCGACTCGCGCAGGCGCACTGGCCACATTGACGTCAGGGGTCCTGTCAAGAGGAAGAGGAGGAGCTATCTGCGCCCGCCGCCCGCACCTGCGAACCCGATGTGAAACGGCCCCCCTGGTTCCCTGACACGAGTGCACTGCAAACAAATGTGGATAGGGAAATTACTTAAAATAACATAAAATACGTAAAAATTAAAAATAATAATCTTGATCTAGGAGGACCATGTCCATATGGAGTAGGAGGTTGAGGAGGCGGTGGATGTGGCGGTGTAGGTGGAAGTGGCGGTGGAGGAGGAGGAGGTAGCCTACACTACTTTTTGGTTTAAAATTTATTTATATTTTTTTCAATTAGGGTACACCCCAAAACATTGGGAAATATTACCCTCCAGTCGTGCTAAACACACGTTCAGACAATACACTGGCTGCAGGGCAGGCCAGCACCTCCAAGGCGTAAAGGGCAAGCTCAGGCCATGTGCCCAATTTGGAGACCCAGAAGTTGCAGGGGTTTGTGTAGGCGTGTGCAAACTTACTGCCCCACCCACCATGTCGCACGTCCCCGTGATGTTCACGATCCAATTTGATATCTGCTCTATCAACTTTCGATGTTCTTTTATGCGCCTACCATGGTGATCACGGGTGGCGGGGAATCAGGGTTCCAGGCCGGAGAGGGAGCGCGAGAAAAAGAGACCAAATTTAAGGGAGATAAATGTATTTAAAAAAATTGGGATCGAGCAGAAATGTGGGAAAAGCTATTGAGGCGCAAATGTGGGACAAATTACAGAAGCCCAAATGTGGGCCAAAAGAGTCAAGCGGAATTGTGGGAAAAGCTATTGAGGCGCAAATGTTGTCCAAAAGAGTATAGCGGAAATGTGGGACAAAGTATTAAAGCTTAAATGTGGTACAACTTGTTTAAGTTAAGCATTGAATCAAAGGAGGTGGTGTGCATCAATTAAAAAAACATTTCAGAAATTGTATTCCCTGTCACCTATGCAGAGCAGGGGTTTATTCACATCTAAAATTGTATAGTGTCAACCCAAGAATGTAACAGAAATATTAGAGAAATTAATTAACCTGTCTACTTGGTAGAGCAGGGGTCTATGACAGAAAAGAATTGTTTATTGTTACCTAAAAATGTAAAATAAAAATTATTGAAATTTATTAAGCTGTCAACTAGGAAGAGGAGGGGTATATTACACCCAAAAATTGGTGAATTTGACCATAAAATGTAACTGACAAATGTTATATTTTTTTTTTTACTGGTCTAAAAGGTATAGCAGTGGTACATCCCACCAAAAAAATTGCTGAATTTCACCAGAAAATGTAACTGACAATTATTTTTTTTTGTTAACCGGCCTACTAGGTATAGCAGTGGTACTATACACCCAAAAATTGTTTAATTTCACCCGAAAATGTAACTGACAATTTTTTTTTTATTTTTTTAACCAGCCTACTAAGTATAGCAGTGGTACATCACACCCAAAAAATTTTGAATTTCACCATAAAATGTAACAGACAAATTTTTTTATTGTTTAACCTTTCTACTAGGTATAGCAGTGGTACTTCACACCCAAAAATTGTTGAATTTCAACTGAAAATGTAACTGACAAATTAATATTTTTTGTTAACCGGCCTACTAGGTATAGCAGTGGTACTATACACCCAAAAATTGGTGAATTTCACCCGAAAATGTAAATGACAATTTTTATTTATTTTTTAATGGGCCTACTAGGTATAGCAGTGGTACTATACACCCAAAAATTGGTGAATTTCACCAGAAAATGTTAATGACAATTTTTTTTTTTTTTTAACCGGCCTACTAGGTATAGCAGTGGTACTATACACCCAAAAATTGGTGAATTTCACCCGAAAATGTAAATGACAAATAAGTGAAATGATATAAAATAAACATGTACAAAAAAAACAAAAAAAAATTGATTTATGAGCTGGAGTTCCATATGGAGTAGGAGTTTGAGGAGGCGGTGGACGTAGCGGAGTAGGTGGAAGCGGCGGTGGAGGTTTTTGGTTTTAATTTAATTTTTTTTAATTAAGGTACACTCCAAAAGAGTGTGAAATATCCAAAATACAAACATGAGCAATTGCGCTGCAGTATAACAATGGCTGGTTAGTGCCGGTATACATGTCTATTCTGGACAAGGTACGGACAAGTCCTGAGGGATCCATGCCTGGTTCATTTTAATGAACGTGAGCTTGTCCACATTGGCTGTGGACAGGCGGCTGCGCTTGTCTGTGATGACGCCCCCTGCCGTGCTAAACACACGTTCAGATAATACACTGGCTGCAGGGCAGGCCAGCACCTCCAAGGCATAAAGGGCAAGCTCAGGCCATGTGCCCAATTTGGAGACCCAGAAGTTGAAGGGGGCAGACCTGTCATTCAGTACGTGTAGGCACGTGCACACATACTGCTCCACCATGTTGGTGAAATGCTGCCTCCTGGTAAGACGTTCCATATCAGCTGGTGGTGCTGGTTGTTGTGGTGTGCTGACAAAGCTTTTCCACATTTCAGCCATGCTAACCCTGCCTTCTGAGGTGCTGGCGGTGCCCCAGCTGCATTGGCTACCTCTTCTGCAATGAGCAGGACACTGGGTCAGTGGGCATGCCATGCAGTGGGTCAGATTTAGGTGTAACTAAGTTCGTGACGCCAGTTGCAGCTTGCGCAGGTACTATAGAAGGGCCCTTTAAGATGGTATGAGCACACGTACTAAATGAGGAATGCCAGAGGGGGATATTGTCTCTGTATTGTGTCAACGGTGTCTCCTACCTAAGTACGGCTGGACTCCTGTATCCTGGCTCACATGCAACAAAATTGAGTGTTGTAGATAGGAGTAATGGAGGAATGATGGAATTCCACACAGAGAATAGGGTCCAACTTGTCTTTACTTGAGGTTATCTTATGCAGCTCTATATCCATACAATGTTACAGCAATAGTCTAGGGTCCCAGCAGGTATTGGCAATACGTGGCAGGAATTATATACACTGCTCAAAAAAATAAAGGGAACACAAAAATAACACATCCTAGATCTGCGTTAATTAAATATTCTTCTGAAATACTTTGTTCTTTACATAGTTGAATGTGCTGACAACAAAATCACCCAAAAATAAAAAAATGGAAATCAAATTTTTCAACCCATGGAGGTCTGGATTTGGAGTCACACTCAAAATTAAAGTGGAAAAACACACTACAGGCTGATCCAACTTTGATGTAATGTCCTTAAAACAAGTCAAAATGAGGCTCAGTAGTGTGTGTGGCCTCCATGTGCCTGTATGACCTCCCTACAACGCCTGTGCATGCTCCTGATGAGGTGGCGGACGGTCTCCTGAGGGATCTCCTCCCAGACCTGGACTAAAGCATCTGCCAACTCCTGGACAGTCTGTGGTGGATAGAGCGAGACATGATGTCCCAGATGTGCTCAATTGGATTCAGGTCTGGGGAATGGGCGGGCCAGTCCATAGCATCAATGCCTTCGTCTTGCAGGAACTGCTTACACACTCCAGCCACATGAGGTCTAGCATTGTCTTGCATTAGGAGGAACCCAGGGCCAACCGCACCAGCATATAGTCTCACAAGGGGTCTGAGGATCTCATCTCGGTACCTAATGGCAGTCAGGCTACCTCTGGCGAGCACATGGAGGGCTGTGCGGCCCTCCAAAGAAATGCCACCCCACACCAATCCTGACCCAATGCCAAACCGGTCATGCTGGAGGATGTTGCAGGCAGCAGAACATTCTCCACGGCGTCTCCAGACTCTGTCACGTCTGTCATGTGCTCAGTGTGAACCTGCTTTCATCTGTGAAGAACACAGGGCGCCAGTGGCGAATTTGCCAATCTTGGTGTTCTCTGGCAAATGCCAAACGTCCTGCACGGTGTTGGGCTGTAAGCACAAACCCCACCTGTGGACGTCGGGCCCTCATATCACCCTCATGGAGTCTGTTTCTGACCGTTTGAGCAGACACATGCACATTTGTGGCCTGCTGGAGGTCATTTTGCAGGGCTCTGGCAATGCTCCTCCTGTGGAGGTAGCGGTCCTGCTGCTGGGTTGTTGCCCTCCTACGGCCTCCTCCACGTCTCCTGATGTACTGGCCTGTCTCCTGGTAACGCCTCCATGCTCTGGATACTACGCTGACAGACACAGCAAACCTTCTTGCCACAGCTCGCATTGATGTGCCATCCTGGATAAGCTGCACTACCTGAGCCACTTGTGTGGGTTGTAGACTCCGTCTCAAGCTACCACTAGAGTGAAAGCACCGCCAGCATTCAAAAGTGACCAATACATCAGCTAGGAAGCATAGGAACTGAGAAGTGGTCTGTAGTCACCACCTGCAGAACCATTCCTTTATTGGGGGTGTCTTGCTAATTGCCTATAATTTCCACCTGTTGTCTATCCCATTTCCACAACAGCATGTGAAATTGATTGTCACTCAGTGTTGCTTCCTAAGTGGACAGTTTGATTTCACAGAAGTGTGATTGACTTGGAGTTACATTGTGTTGTTTAAGTGTTCCCTTTATTTTTTTGAGCAGTGTATATATTCTGCATCTGAACATACGTCTTTAAGAATCTGGCAGGTATCTGTCTTCTGCTCTGTCTTGGGTTCTGCTTTGTTTGGGCCTGACTAGCTATGGAGGTACTTATCTTCTCCTTGTATTTGGAATCTGTACTTACAGGACTGCTTGCAGGGAATGGTGGTTTCTCCCTGGAGATCTAGTAGTTCTGAAGTTGGCTGCTTTCTTTGTTCATCCAGCTGAGGTAAGGAACTCAGGCTGGGAATGTTGATCTGGGCCTCAGCAAAGGCCTGAATCCTTGGTTGGGGTCCCTGTTTCTGGGAGCTCCTATTCACACAGCCTACCCCAACAGGGGGTGGCTGGTACACTCCCTAGAACATTTTATCCTCCCTCTGAAGTAGGATCTGGGAACATCCCACTCCTCCTCAGATAGGGGGAAGCTAGCCTGGAATAGTCCATTCCAGTCTAGATATACTAACTCTAACCATGGTTTGCCTACATATTGCTGCCACCTGCTGGTGTACATGGAAATTACAGCAAATATATAAAATACAGACATAGACATGGCAATGCACAATGAGATTACATCAGATGGAAATACATTAACAATTGTCATTATTGTAGCCAGGTGACAGAGTTTTAGTGACATACTCTGGCATGTTACATACCCGCTTACTTTAGGTGAAGCCGTCCTCGGCGTATATTAGGCGGTGAGGAATAGCTCTGGGTACCCAATTAATACAAAGTGCTGCATGAATTTACATAAAATGACATACAAAGACAAAACACATAACGGTTTCCTCGAGGTTCCTGCCCGCTAGCATAAGGTGTCCAACACACAGTTTCCTTATCTTGGTATAACCAGGTAACCTATAACTGCACAAAGCAAAACCTTTACTGACTGACTTTGTATGTTCTGGATCCTTTAAACACCAAAGAAAGCATGGGGGTGTCTTTACTCCGTAATCCCACCATTATGTAATGGAATGCCCGCAAATGAAAGGGTGGCTTTATCCTGTATTCCCTTCCCTGCATCATAGCCTGAAGAAATTTGGCTTATAGCACGATCACTATGATGTCTATGAGGAAGCTAAGTTGTGGCTCTAAGGCTTGAGGTACCATACCTTAGGCAAAAAGGCTCAGAAGGGGAGGTATGCGTCGTCTCCGTGTCTTCTGGCAATGTCACAGGAGGAGGGCAGTTCGTTCCCATGGATCTCCTGGAAATGAGACACCTCCGGATGGGAACAATCCGGAACCTTTAACAAGCGGGAAGGAGCAGCCTAGGGCTTCTAACGATTCCCGAAGCAGCAGGGGTACCTTTTTGAAGTTACTAGACCTGTCAGGACTTACCACTTGGTCCTACCCTGGGTACCTATGGGTATATATCACCGGGTGTAGGCCATTAGTGTACAACGTCTGTATAATGACAGTCCGTATAAGGGGGAGAGAACAAGAGCTGTGAAAAGGCACACTTTAGGTAAGTTGCTACAATTTTTGTTAAGTGCAATGGTAAGTGCAATGGTAAGTGCAATCATGGTAGACAATACATAAATTCACATTGTGGCACCTGGAGAGATCATACACACAATGGACAGGTTAGCTTGAACATTACATAACATTTGTAAACTGGTTACAATGACATAAGTTATTAAATAGCATGACAATTAAATGCAAGCTTTTATGTTGCAGACATTTTATAAAATAGTGCAAATTTTATAAGTGCAAGGGATAGGCTCAACAATAACTTGAGTCCGTATTCCTGGAAGTGCTTGAAGTTGTAGAAAAGTCCTTTGCAATCCACAGGGCAAAAGAGTCAATTGTAATCCAAAGGGTTAAAATGTCATAAAATAGCAGCAAGCTATCTGGTAACCTGAGAAAGGGGATAAAACTTTCAACTTGGAGTTGAGGGGGTTAACCACCTCCCGACCGCCTAACGCACGGATGCGTCCGGAAGGTGGTTGATTCATTCCTCCTGGACGCATCCGTGCGTCATCTCGCGAGACGCGAGATTTCCTGTGAACGCACGCACACAGGCGCGCGCGCTCACAGGAACGGAAGGTAAGAGAGTGGATCTCCAGCCTGCCAGCGGCGATCGTTCACTGGCAGGCTGGAGATGTGATTTTTTTAACCCCTAACAGGTATATTAGACGCTATTATGATAACAGCATCTAATATACCTGCTACCTGGTCCTCTGGTGGTCCCTTTTGTTTGGATCGACCACCAGAGGACACAGGTAGCTCAGTAAAGTAGCACCAACCACCACTACACTACACTACACCCCCCCCCCCCCGTCACTTATTAACCCCTTATTCACCCCTGATCACCCCAGATCACCCCATATAGACTCCCTGATCACCCCCCTGTCATTGATCACCCCCCTGTCATTGATAACCCCCTGTAAGGCTCCATTCAGAGGTCCATATGAATTTTACGGATCCACTGATAGATGGATCGGATCCGCAAAACACATACGGACGTCTGAATGGAGCCTTACAGGGGAGTGATCAATGACGGAGGTGATCACCCCATATAGACTCCCTGATCACCCCCCTGTCATTGATCACCCCCCTGTAAGGCTGCATTCAGACGTCCGTATGAATTTTACGGATCCACTGATAGATGGATCGGATCCGCAAAACACATACGGACGTCTGAATGGAGCCTTACAGAGGAGTGATCAATGACGGAGGTGATCACCCCATATAGACTCCCTGATCACCCCCCTGTCATTGATCACCCCCCTGTAAGGCTGCATTCAGATGTCCGTATGATTTTTACGGATCCACTGATACATGGATCGGATCCGCAAAACACATACGGACATCTGAATGGAGCCTTACAGGGGGGTGATCACCCCATATAGACTCCCTGATCACCCCCCTGTCATTGATCACCCCCCTGTAAGGCTGCATTCAGATGTCCGTATGATTTTTATGGATCCACTGATACATGGATCGGATCCGCAAAACACATACGGACATCTGAATGGAGCCTTATAGGGGGGTGATCAATGACAGGGGGGTGATCACCCCATATAGACTCCCTGATCACCCCCCCTGTCATTGATCACCCCCCTGTCATTGATCACTTCCCTGTCAGGCTGCATTCAGATGTCCGTATGATTTTTACGGATCCACTGATACATGGATCGGATCCGCAAAACACATACGGACATCTGAATGGAGCCTTATAGGGGGGTGATCAATGACAGGGGGGTGATCACCCCATATAGACTCCCTGATCACCCCCCTGTCATTGATCACCCCCCTGTCATTGATCACCCCCCTGTAAGGCTCCATTCAGACATTTTTTTGGCCCAAGTTAGCGGAAATTATTATTTTTTTTATTACAAAGTCTCATATTCCACTAACTTGTGTCAAAAAATAAAATCTCACATGAACTCACCATACCCCTCACGGAATCCAAATGCGTAAAATTTTTTAGACATTTATATTCCAGACTTCTTCTCACGCTTTAGGGCCCCTAGAATGCCAGGGCAGTATAAATACCCCACATGTGACCCCATTTCGGAAAGAAGACACCCCAAGGTATTCCGTGAGGGGCATATTGAGTCCATGAAAGATTGAAATTTTTGTCCCAAGTTAGCGGAAAGGGAGACTTTGTGAGAAAAAAAATAAAAATATCAATTTCCGCTAACTTGTGCCAAAAAAAAAAAAATTCTATGAACTCGCCATGCCCCTCATTGAATACCTTGGGGTGTCTTCTTTCCAAAATGGGGTCACATGTGGGGTATTTATACTGCCCTGGCATTCTAGGGGCCCTAAAGCGTGAGAAGGAGTCTGGGATCCAAATGTCTAAAAATGCCCTCATAAAATGAATGTGGGCCCCTTTGCGCATCTAGGCTGCAAAAAAGTATCACACATGTGGTATCGCCGTACTCAGGAGAAGTTGGGCAATGTGTTTTGGGGTGTCATTTTACATATACCCATGCTGGGTGAGATAAATATCTTGGTCAAATGCCAACTTTGTATAAAAAATGGGAAAAGTTGTCTTTTGCCGCGATATTTCTCTCACCCAGCATTAGTATATGTAAAAAGACACCCCAAAACACATTGCCCAACTTCTCCTGAATACGGCGATACCACATATGTGACACTTTTTTGCAGCCTAGGTGGGCAAAGGGGCCCACATTCCAAAGAGCACCTTTAGGATTTCACAGGTCATTTACCTACTTACCACACATTAGGGCCCCTGGAAAATGCCAGGGCAGTATAACTACCCCACAAGTGACCCCATTTTCGAAAGAAGACACCCCAAGGTATTCCGTGAGGGGCATGGCGAGTTCCTAGAATTCTATATTTTTTGTCACAAGTTAGCGGAAAATGATGATTTTTTTTTTCCTTACAAAGTCTCATATTCCACTAACTTGTGACAAAAAATAAAAACTTCCATGAACTCACTATGCCCATCACGAAATACCTTGGGGTGTCTTCTTTCCAAAATGGGGTCACTTGTGGGGTAGTTATACTGCCCTGGCATTTTAGGGGCCGAATGCGTGAGAAGTGGTTTGAAATCAAAATCTGTAAAAAATGGCCGGTGAAATCCGAAAGGTGCTCTTTGGAATGTGGGCCCCTTTGCCCACCTAGGCTGCAAAAAAGTGTCACACATGTGGTATCGCCGTACTCAGGAGAAGTTGGGCAATGTGTTTTGGGGTGTCATTTTACATATACCCATGCTGGGTGAGAGAAATATCTTGGCAAAAGACAACTTTTCCCATTTTTTTTATACAAAATTGGCATTTGACCAAGATATTTATCTCACCCAGCATGGGTATATGTAAAATGACACCCCAAAACACATTGCCCAACTTCTCCTGAGTACGGAGATACCACATGTGTGACACTTTTTTGCAGCCTAGGTGGGCAAAAGGGCCCACATTCCAAAGAGCACCTTTCGGATTTCACAGGTCATTTACCTACTTACCACACATTAGGGCCCCTGGAAAATGCCAGGGCAGTATAACTACCCCACAAGTGACCCCATTTTGGAAAGAAGACACCCCAAGGTATTCCGTGAGGGGCATGGCGAGTTCCTAGAATTTTATATTTTTTGTCACAAGTTAGCGGAAAATGATGATTTTTTATTATTTTTTTTTCCTTACAAAGTCTCATATTCCACTAACTTGTGACAAAAAATAAAAACTTCCATGAACTCACTATGCCCATCACGAAATACCTTGGGGTGTATTCTTTCCAAAATGGGGTCACTTGTGGGGTAGTTATACTGCCCTGGCATTCTAGGGGCCCAAATGTGTGGTAAGAAGTTTGAAATCAAAATGTGTAAAAAATGACCGGTGAAATCCGAAAGGTGCTCTTTGGAATATGGGCCCCTTTGCCCACCTAGGCTGCAAAAAAGTGTCACACATGTGGTATCTCCGTACTCAGGAGAAGTTGGGGAATGTGTTTTGGGGTGTCATTTTACATATACCCATGCTGGGTGAAAGAAATATCTTGGCAAAGACAACTTTTCCCATTTTTTTATACAAAGTTGGCATTTGACCAAGATATTTATCTCACCCAGCATGGGTATATGTAAAATGACACCCCAAAACACATTCCCCAACTTCTCCTGAGTACGGCGATACCACATGTGTGGCACTTTTTTGCAGCCTAGGTGGGCAAAGGGGCCCACATTCCAAAGAGCACCTTTCGGATTTCACCGGTCATTTTTTACACATTTTGATTTCAAACTACTTACCACACATTTGGGCCCCTAGAATGCCAGGGCAGTATAACTACCCCACAAGTGACCCCATTTTGGAAAGAAGACACCCCAAGGTATTCGCTGATGGGCATAGTGAGTTCATAGAAGTTTTTATTTTTTGTCACAAGTTAGTGGAATATGAGACTTTGTAAGAAAAAAAAAAATCATCATTTTCCACTAACTTGTGACAAAAAATAAAAAGTTCTATGAACTCACTATGCCCATCAGCGAATACCTTAGGGTGTCTACTTTCCGAAATGGGGTCATTTGTGGGGTGTTTGTACTGTCTGGCCATTGTAGAACCTCAGGAAACATGACAGGTGCTCAGAAAGTCAGAGCTGCTTCAAAAAGCGGAAATTCACATTTTTGTACCATAGTTTGTAAACGCTATAACTTTTACCCAAACCATTTTTTTTTTTACCCAAACATTTTTTTTTTATCAAAGACATGTAGAACAATACATTTTGAGAAAAATTTATATATGGATGTCGTTTTTTTTGCAAAATTTTACAACTGAAAGTGAAAAATGACATTTTTTTGCAAAAAAAATCGTTAAATTTCGATTAATAACAAAAAAAGTAAAAATGTCAGCAGCAATGAAATACCACCAAATGAAAGCTCTATTAGTGAGAAGAAAAGGAGGTAAAATTCATTTGGGTGGTAAGTTGCATGACCGAGCAATAAACGGTGAAAGTAGTGTAGGTCAGAAGTGTAAAAAGTGGCCTGGTCATTAAGGGTGTTTAAGCTATAGGGGCTGAGGTGGTTAAAGTGCTGATGGGGGGAGTCCTTACTGACATGACCATCTGGATGAGCACAAACAATGGCAACCTGGAACAAAAGGGTTAAAAGCACACGACAATGCCAACAGGCCCTCACCCGTCAGGCAATCAGTCCATGGTGTGGCTCCCAAACAATGTCATTTGTTGATTATTTTCTTGTAGTGGGGACACCCTACAGGTAGGTGTCCAGCTCCTCATCACTACTGGAGCTGCTGAACCTCATGAGAGGGACATTTTGACTCTGCTGGTGGCTGAGGGTAGTGTTGACCGTGGTACGCCAGCGGCCTCTACCTGTAACTGTAGGGATTGGCTGTACTGCCAATCTAGAGAAGGTAGTTGTTGCTTGCTGCAGACCGGGATCCACAGCCGGTGCAGGAAGGGGTAAAACTTCTGGCTTCAATGTCTCAGGGAGTGCGGGAGCAGTTGTCTGGGACTGCTTCCAGGGGAGCACATAGGGGGGTATGAAGCATGGTTGGACCTTAGGATTAAAGGTCAAGACAGAATGTTGATTTGTCCTACCCTCAGGGTTGGTGGAGGTGACAGATCTGGAATGAGAGGTGCAGGGGCTGGTTGTTCTTTTTCTTTAAATACCAGCCGGCCATCTGGGGTCTCCTGCAGACATCTGGTCTTTGCCGCAGAGCCTGGATCTTCCTGCCAGGTCTCTGGGGTGGTGGCAGGGGAGAGAGGTTTCTGTAGTAGGGTTACTCCAGCCGCAAATAGTCCTTGCATGGACCGCATGGGGGTATACTCGACTTGGTCCCCAATGTATAAATTGTGCCTCTCCTGGGACAAGTAGAGGCATTTAACCGATCTGCGGCCTACAAACACTTCTGTGCCTGAGTGGTTGTCTTGCAAGAATCCCACACCGCGTTCCACGGAAAACCACAGGACGGTTCCGGTACGTCGGGCCAGGACAGGATCTCCGGACTGGGGGCTATCAAGGACCTCCTTCACCCACTCTTCTACGGCCGACTTGTATTCCCAAGCCGTTTGGGCAAATGCAGTAATTTCGTGGGGCACCTCTGGGTTGAGGCTGTTTAGCTTGCTGTAGCTGGGCGGTGGAGTGGAATCCCTGGCCGCCTCCACCGCACCAGTAGGCAGTGGAGCAGACATGGACCGGGCCTGGGCCTCAGGGAGCGGGGTAGCTCCTACCTGATGTCGTGGCCGGGCGGCCGGTTCCGGTGTCCTCCGCTGGTCCTCTCCGGATTCAGGCGCCATCTGTATCACGGCCTTCTTCTTTGCTGGTGGAGTGACATCAGCGACAGCCTCAGCGGGAGCGGGTACAACGTCCACATCCATCCACGCAGGTTCGTCGGCTTCCGCTGGTGCACTGTACACAGCGGAGGGATCCACGGCCTCCTGGTACTCGATTACCAGGTCTGGAACGCCGCTATCAGGAACCGTGACTTCATCGATCACCTCAGGCATCTCCGATAGCTCAGGTAGAGTCGCTACAGCAGGGATCTGGAGCGCAGGGGTATCCACGGCCTCCTGTCGGGCAGCCAGAGCTGAGGGTCTGCGTCTCTGTATAAGCTGAGAGACCCGGATCTCCATAGGTTGTGCGGGGTACACATCTTCTCCATCAATGGCCATGGCATTCCATCTGGGTCGTGGATAGGCCATCTTCACTGTGCTCCAGCACACGCTGATTGCTAACACTAAAGGAGGGGCACAGAGGGCGGAGTTTTTATCACCTCTGGCCTGATCATAGATAAGTCCATAGAGGGCGTTCTCCAAGCTTCCCGCTCCTGAAGGGGCGTATTCGATATCTTCGCGCTTTTCCTGAGCGGGTGTAGTCATATTTTCCCGCTTCTCGGGGGCGTATTCCTAATTTTCGCGCTCCTGGGAGAGCGTTTCTTGATTCCTTTGTCTTTCAGCATGAAGATGCAGCGCCATCTTGGAACGAATATGGCGAATCTCCACAATGCCGAATTAACACTTTGTGTGCAGCAGCGCACGTGCAGCGCTTTCCTTGGCACAGCAATGCAAGTAAGGCAATCACTTTTTAAGTGGTTTCTGTACAATCTTCAGCCCTGATTGTTATACTGTGAACATGCGGTTTTTAAGTCAGTTTTTTGGCGCAATTAGATGCGGTTCTGCTGTTTAGGGATGGACACACAATACAATCCTATCCTGTTCAGGACGCCACTTGATGGAATGAGCAGGACACTGGGTGAGTGGGCATGCCATGCAGTGGGTCAGATTTAGGTGTAACTAAGTTCGTGACGCCAGTTGCAGCTTGTGCAGGTACTATAGAAGGGCCCTTTAAGATGGTATGAGCACACGTACTAGGTGAGGAATGCCAGAGAGGGATATTGTCTCTGTATTGTGTCAACGGTGTCTCCTACCTTAGTACGGCTGGACTCCTGTATCCTGGCTCACATGCAACAAAATTGAGTGTTGTAAATAGGAGTAATGGAGGAATGATGGAATTCCACACAGAGAATAGGGTCCAACTTGTCTTTACTTGAGGTTATCTTATGCAGCTCTAGATCCATACAATGTTACAGCAATAGTCTAGGGTCCCAGCAGGTATTGGCAATATGTGGCAGGAATTATATATATATTCTGCATCTGAACATACGCCTTTAAAAATCTGGCAGGTATCTGTCTTCTGCTCTGTCTTGGGTTCTTCTTTGTTCGGGCCTGACTAGCTATGGAGGTACTTATCTTCTCCTTGTATTTGGAATCTGTACTTACAGGACTGCTCGCAGGGAATGGTGGTTTCTTCCTGGAGAATTAGTAGTTCTGAAGTTGGCTGCTTTCTTTGTTCATCCAGCTGAGGTAAGGAACTCAGGCTGGGAATGTTGATCTGGGCCTCAGCAAAGGCCTGAATCCTTGGTTGGGGTCCCTGTTTCTGGGAGCTCCTATTCACACAGCCTACCCCAACAGGGGGTGGCTGGTACACTCCCTAGAACATTCTATCCTCCCTCTGAAGTAGGATCTGGGAACATCCCACTCCTCCTCAGATAGGGGGAAGCTAGCCTGGAATAGTCCATTCCAGTCTAGATATACTAACTCTAACCATGGTTTGCCTACATATTGCTGCCACCTGCTGGTGTACATGGAAATTACAGCAAATATATAAAATACAGACATAGACATGGCAATGCACAATGAGATTACATCAGATGGAAATACATTAACAATTGACATTATTGTAGCCAGGTGACAGAGTTTTAGTGACATACTCTGGGATGTTACACTTCCTCGTCCTCTGCCTTCCCCTTGTGCTTCCACTGTGCCCCCGCTGTCAGGTGGGAATGCCACCAGCAGCGCGTCTACCAGCGTGCGCTTGTACTCGCGCATCTTACGATCACGCTCCAGTGACGGAATTAAGGACGGTACGCTGTCCTTGTAAAAGGGATCCAGCAGCGTGGCCACCCAGTAATCAGCACAAGTTAGAATGTGGGCAACTCAGCGGTTCTTGCGGAGACACTGCAGCATGTAATCGCTCATGTGTGCCAGGCTGCCCAGAGGCAACGAAAAGCTGTCCTCTGTGGGAGGTGTATCGTCTGTGTCCTCTGTATCCCCCCATCCACGCACCAGTGATGGCCATGAGCTGGTCTGGGTGCCACTCTGCTTTGAACATGGTTCCTCCTCCTCCATCTCCTCCTCCTCATCCTCCACCTCCTCATCCTCCAGAACTGTGGCCTGGCTGGACAATTGTGTACCTGGGGTTTGTGGGTGCAGGAACCCACCCTCGGAGCCACTTGGGAATGACTGGCCGGAAACCCTACGAAATGATCCCTCTTCCTCTTCCTCCTCCTCCTGTGCCACATCCTCTTCCATCATCGCCAGGAGCGTTTTTTCAAGGAGGCATAGAAGTGGGATAGTAACGCTGAGAACGGCGTTATCGGCACTGGCCATGTTGGTGGAGCATGTGCAAGGTGAAGTTCCACCTTGTGGGCACGTCGCATATGAGGCGGTGAGCGGGAAGGCCGAAGTTACACTGCAACGCTGACAGGCGAGCAGCAGCAGGGTGAGAACGCCGAAAGCGTGCACAGATGGCCCGCACTTTATGCAGCAGCTCTGACATATCGGGGTAAGTTTTAAGAAATCTCTGCAGCACCAAATTCAGCACATGCGCCAGGCAAGGGATGTGCGTCAAACCGGCTAGTCCCAGAGCTGCTACAAGATTTCGCCCATTATCGCACACCACCAGGCCGGGCTTGAGGCTGACTGGCACAAACCACTTATCGGTCTGTTGTTCAAGGCCCGTCCACAGCTCCTGCGCGGTGTGGGGTTTGTCCCCCAAATAGATAAGTTTTAAAACTGCCTGCTGTCGTTTACCCCTGGCTGTGCTGAAGTTGGTAGTGAAGGTGTTATGCTGACTGGATGAGGAGCTGGTAGAGGATGAGGAAGCAGAGTAGGAGGAGGAAGCAACAGGAGGCAAACTGAAGCGCCCTGCAATCCTCGGTGGTGGAAGGACATGCGCCAAATTGCTATCCGCCTCAGGCCCAGCCGCCACTACATTTACCCAGTGTGCTGTTATGGAGATATAACGGCCCTGACCGTGCTTACTGGTCCATGTATCCGTAGTCAGGTGCACCTTGCCACAGATGGCGTTGCGCAGTGCACCCCTGATTTTGTCCCCTACTTGGTTGTGCAGGGAAGGGATGGCTCGCCTTGAAAAGTAGTGGCGGCTGGGCACGACGTACTGTGGGACAGCCACCGCCATAAGGCTTTTAAAACTATCCGTCTCCACCAGACAGAATGACAGCATTTCAAAGGCCAGTAATTTAGAAATGCTGGCATTCAGGGCTAGGGATCGCGGGTGGGTAGGGGGGTACTTCCTCTTCCTCTCCAGCGTTTGGCAGATGGAGAGCTGAACGCTTCCGTGGGACATTGTGGAGATGCTTGGTGACTCAGGTGTTGGTGTTGCTTGCCGATCCTCTGTTTGCGGGGTGGCAGGTGGCACTGTCACTCCAGAGGTGGATGAAGAGGAAGCAGGAGGAGCCAGAGACCTTTCTTTGTTTTTGAGGTGTCTACTCCACTGCAGCTCGTGCTTTGCACTTAAATGCCTGGTCATGCAGGTTGTGCTCAGGTTGAGAATGTTTATGCCTCGCTTCAGGCTCTGATTGCACAGCGTGCAAACCACTCGTGTCTTGTCGTCAGCACATTGTCTGAAGAACTGCCACGCCAGGGAACTCCTTGGAGCTGGCTTTGGTGTACTCGGTCCCTTGCTGTTTGAACCCTGCTCCCTCTTCTGCTGTTCTGGTGGCTCTGTGCAACCACCGCCTCTTCCTCCGAACTACATAGGTCACTCGCATGACCTTGATTCCATGTGGGGTCGAGGACCTCATCGTCCTCCACATCATCTTCCACCCAGTCTTCACCCCTGCCTTCCTTGTCGGTCTGCACACTTTCGAAAGCCCCAGCAGTTGGCACCTGTGTTTCATCATCATCCGAGACATGCTGCGATGGTCCTCCCATGTACTCATCTTGAAAGATAAGTGGTTTGGCATCGGTGCACTTAATCTCTTCTACTTCTGGGGCAGGGCTAGGTGGATGGCCCTGGGAAACCCTGCTAACAGAGTCATCAAAAAGCAGAAGAGACTGCTGCATGACTTGGGGCTCAGACTGATTGGCTGATTTGCAAGGAGGTGAGGTGAAAGACTGATGGACATCGGCTGCAGATGCCAACTGTGGTCTTTCAGCAGGAGACTGGGTGGGAGACAATGTGAAGGAACTGGATCCACTGTCAGCAACCCAATCTACTATCGCCTGTACTTGTTCAGGCCTCACCATTCGTAGAGCAGCATTAGGCCCGACCAAATACCGCTGCAGGTTTTGTCGCCTACTCGCACCTGAGGAAGGGGTTTCACTTGTGCGTGTAGCTGGCACAGAACAACCACGTCCTCTCCCTGCAACAGGAGCTCCACCAGCAGCACCACAACCTGGGCCACGTCCCTTATTTGACGCTCTCCTCATATTTTTCTAATTTAGGATCTTGCCCTAAATGGGTGTTTAATTAATAGTAGAATAGAATCACAGTATGTAAAGGGTGTATCTCACACGGTCTGAACCAGACTAGGCCTCAATTAATTTTTTTTTGCCCAAAATGGCTGTATTTCAAATGCCTGAATCAAACCCCTGTATGTAAAGGGTGTATCTCACACGGCCTGAACCAGTGTAGGCCTGAATTAATATTTCTTTGCCCAAAATGGCTGTATTTTAAATGGCTGTATTTCAAATGCCTGAATCAAACCCCTGTATGTAGAGGGAGTATCTTACAGGGCCTGAACCAGTGTAGGCCTAAATTAAATATTTCTTTGCCCAAAATGGCTGTATTTCAAATGCCTGAATCAAACCCCTGTATGTAGAGGGAGTATCTCACAGGACCTGAACCAGTGTAGGCCTAAATTAAATATTTCTTTGCCCAAAATGGATGCATTTCAAATGGCTGTATTTCAAATGCCTGAATTAAGCCCCTGTATGTAGAGGAGCTATCTCACAGGGCCTGAACCAGTGTAGGCCTAAATTAAATATTTCTTTGCACAAAATTGTATTTCAAATGGCTGTATTTCAAATGCCTGAATTAAGCCCCTGTATGTAGAGGGGCTATCTCACAGGGCCTGAACCAGTGTAGGCCTGAATTCAATATTGGTGCACCAAATGGCGGTATTTCAAATGCCTGAATCAAACCCCTGTATGTAAAGGGTGTATCTCACACGGTCCGAACCAGTGTAGGCCTGAATGAAATATTTCTTTGCCCAAAATGGCTGTATTTCAAATGGCTGTATTTCAAATGCCTGAATCAAACCCCTGTATGTAGAGGGTGTATCTCACACGGTCTGAACCAGTGTAGGCCTAAATTAAATATTTATTTGCACAAAATGGATGTATTTCAAATGCCTGAATCAAATCCCTGTATGTAGAGGGGGTATCTCACAGGGCCTGAACCAGTGTAGGCCTGAATTCAATATTGGTGCACCAAATGGCGGTATTTCAAATGCCTGAATTAAACCCCTGTATGTAGAGGGTGTATCTCACACAGTCTGAACCAGTGTAGGCCTAAATTAAATATTTCTTTGCACAAAATGGCTGTATTTCAAATGGCTGTATATCAAATGCCTGAATCAAACCCCTGTATGTAGAGGGGGTATCTCACAGGGCCTGAACCAGTGTAGGCCTAAATTAAATATTTCTTTTCCCAAAATGGCTGTATTTCAAATGGCTGCATTTCAAATGCCTGAATCAAACCCCTGTATGGAGAGGGGGTATCTCACAGGGCCTGAACCAGTGTAGGCCTAAATTAAATATTTCTTTGCACAAAATGGATGTATTTCAAATGGCTGTATTTCAAATGCCTGAATCAAACCCCTGTATGCAGAGGGGGTATCTCACAGGGCCTGAACCAGTGTAGGCCTGAATTCAATATTGGTGCACCAAATGGCTGTATTTCAAATGGCTGTATTTCAAATGCCTGAATCAAACCCCTGTATGGAGAGGGGGTATCTCACAGGGCCTGAACCAGTGTAGGCCTAAATTAAATATTTCTTTGCACAAAATGGATGTATTTCAAATGGCTGTATCTCAAATGCCTGAATCAAACCCCTGTATGTAGAGGGGGTATCTCACAGGGCCTGAACCAGTGTAGGCCTGAATTCAATATTGGTGCACCAAATGGCGGTATTTCAAATGCCTGAATCAAACCCCTGTATGTAGAGGGTGTATCTCACACGGTCTGAACCAGTGTAGGCCTGAATTAAATATTTCTTTGCCCAAAATGGCTGTATTTCAAATGGCTATATTTCAAATGCCTGAATCAAACCCCTGTATGTAAAGGGTGTATCTCACAGGGCCTGAACCAGTGTAGGCCTGAATTCAATATTGGTGCACCAAATGGCGGTATTTCAAATGCCTGAATCAAACCCCTGTATGTAGAGGGAGTATCTCACAGGGCCTGAACCAGTGTAGGCCTAAATTAAATATTTATTTGCCCAAAATGGATGTATTTCAAATGGCTCTATTTTAAATGCCTGAATCAAACCCCTGTATGTAGAGGGGGTATCACACAGGGCCTGAACCAGTGTAGGCCTGAATTCAATATTGGTGCACCAAATGGCGGTATTTCAAATGCCCGAATCAAACCCCTGTATGTAGAGGGAGTATCTCACAGGGCCTGAACCAGTGTAGGCCTAAATTAAATATTTCTTTGCCCAAAATGGCTGTATTTCAAATGCCTGAATCAAACCCCTGTATGTAGAGGGGGTATCTCACAGGGCCTGAACCAGTGTAGGCCTAAATTAAATATTTCTTTGCACAAAATGGATGTACAGGGTAGGCTATTTATATGGATACACCTTAATAAAATAGGAATGGTTGGTGATATTAACTTTCTGTTTGTGGCACATTAGTATATGTGAGGGGGGAAACTTTTCAAGATGGGTGGTGACCATGGCGGCCATTTTGAAGGCGGCCATTTTGAATCCAACTTTTGTTTTTTCAATAGGAAGAGGGTCATGTGACACATGAAACTTATTGGGAATTTCACAAGAAAAACAATGGTGTGCTTGGTTTTAACGTAACTTTATTCTTTCATGAGTTATTTACAAGTTTCTGACCACTTATAAAATGTGTTCAATGTGCTGCCCATTGTGTTGGATTGTCAATGCAACCCTCTTCTCCCACTCTTCACACACTTATAGCAACACCGCAGGAGAAATGCTAGCACAGGCTTCCAGTATCTGTAGTTTCAGGTGCTGCACATCTCGTATCTTCACAGCATAGACAATTGCCTTCAGATGACCCCAAAGATAAAAGTCTAAGGGGGTCAGATCGGGAGACCTTGGGGGCCATTCAACTGGCCCACGACGACCAATCCACTTTCCAGGAAACTGTTCATCTAGGAATGCTCCGACCTGACACCCATAATGTGGTGATGCACCATCTTGCTGGAAAAACTCAGGGAATATGCCAGCTTCAGTGCATAAAGAGGGAAACACATCATCATGTAGCAATTTTGCAAATCCAGTGGCCTTGAGGTTTCCATTGATGAAGAATGGCCCCACTATCTTTGTACCCCATATACCACACCATACCATAAATTTTTTTGTTCCAACAGTCTTGGAGTGATCTATCCAATGTGGGTTAGTGTCAGACCAATAGCGGTGGTTTTGTTTGTTAACTTCACCATTCTCATAACAGTTTACCTCATCACTGAACAAAATCTTCTGCGTAAACTGAGGGTCCTGTTCCAATTTTTGTTTTGCCCATTCTGCAAATTCAGTGCGCCGATCTGGGTCATCCTCGTTGAGATGCTGCAGTAGCTGGAGTTTGTAAGGGTGCCATTTGTGAGTAGCTAATATCTGCTGAAGGGATGTTCGACTAATGCCACTCTCCAGTGACATGCGGTGAGTGCTACGCTGTGGGCTCTTGCTGAATGAAGCTAGGACAGCCACTGATGTTTCTTCATTAGAGACAGATTTCATGCGTCCACATTTTGGCAAATCCAACACTGAACCAGTTTCACGAAACTTAGCAAGCAGTTTGCTAACTGTAGCATGGGAGATGGGTGGTCTCGTAGGGTGTCTTGCATTGAAATCTGCTGCAATGACCCGGTTACTGCGTTCACCAGACATCAACACAATTTCTATCCGCTCCTCACGTGTTAACCTCGGCGACATGTCAATGGCTGTAAACAAAGAGAAACTTGTAAATAACTCATGAAAGAATAAAGTTACGTTAAGACCAAGCACACCATTGTTTTTCGTGTGAAATTCCCAATAAGTATCTCACAGGGCCTGAATTCAATATTGGTGCACCTAATGGCGGTATTTAAAATCTCTGAATGTAACCCAAATGTATTAAGGGTGTATCTCACAATGACATCTGCATCAAAGGCTGCCAACTAAAAATTTTTGTGCCCAAACGAGTGTTTGTTTAGCAACTGAATTTGACAGCAGTATATAAGCCTGTAATTTCACACGTGCTGATGCTGCAAGGCCTGAAAATAGTGTTTTTTGTCAAAAAACAGTGTTTTTCAAACCCCAGAAAATGATGGGTGTATTTCTAGCTTAAATTGCACACTCACTAATCAAGATGTTGTAGATTGCCAAAAAAGTGTTTTTTTGGTAACAGAATGTGAAAGCTGTATATATTAAACTTGAATTTAACACTTGCAGATCAGGAAAATGCTTTTTTTTTTTTTTTTTTTTAAAGTGTGTTTTTTTAAAGCCCAGAAAATGATGGCTGTTTTTCTAGCTTAAATTGCACACTGACTAATCAAGATGTTGTAGATTGCCAAAAAAGTTTTTTTTTGGTAACAGAATATGAAAGCTGTATATATTAAACTTGAATTTAACACTTGCAGATCTGGAAAATACAGTTGTTTTTTTTTGGGAGTACACATCTCTGAACACAAAATAGCATTGCGAGAGCAATAGAAAATTCAAAAAACATACATAAGGGCATTATGTATTCACTGATAAAGAGCAGTCAATATACACAATCAATATATAATGATATATTTAAGCAATCCTCCCACGTAGAACTAAGAAGTACTAACAGATCTGAGCAACAAACGACCTAGCGTCCCCTTCAATTGGCCCACTAGGTACCATTCTGTAAGTGTGAACGGCCTCATAATTAGCTGTATTTCTGCGTTTGACATACAATGCTCAATAAACGGTTTCCATTTCTGAAACAACCCTTTAGCCTGTCGTTCCTTTGCCGCAAGAGAGTTTAACCTTTCCATATTAAAAACATGTTTTAGTTGTTCTATTATGAACTGTAACCCTGGAGTATCATCATGAAGCCATTGTTGCAGGAGACTACACTTCACTATCATACATACCGTATGGAACAAACGGGGTAACCCACCTTGTCCTACCTCCCCCTCCTCGTAATGAAATAAATATAATTTGGCGGACAATGGAAACTCCCTTCCCCAGATCCCCCGGACCAAACTCCCCACTTCCTCCCACAGCCTTTTACTCTTGGGACACGTCCAAATCCCATGGAATAAATCCGAGAAACCTAATCCACACTTCGGGCAACTTGTAATCCTGTCTGGTTTAGCCGGATGAGGGGGGATATTAAAGCCATAGATAGCCCTATACATAAGTCTAATCTGAGTGTCCCTCCAAGACTCATTAACTACATGTCTCCTAACTACTTCCCAGCCTTTTACTATCTTCTGTTCAATATCCCCATCATCCAGTTGCTCCGCCCATTTTCCAAAATACTTATTCCTATCCTTAGTCCCATCCTCTCTCCTCATATCGGTGTAGATTGTAGAGATCGAGATCTTCCCACCTCCTAAGTCTAATATCTTATCCAGAATATTTCTACGGACCTCCTTCTGCACCAACACCAGCTGGTTTATCACCGCCACCTTCACTTGAGACCACTGAATAGTTTGAAAGGACGACAAGGAGAACTTTGCAATCAATTCTTCTCCAGTTAGCCACCTAGGCTCCGATTCATGTAATAAATGTTTCACACACAGAATCCCTTTCCACCTCCATTCCTCGAACAATTTATTCCTATTGCCCTGTGGGAATTCAGGATTATTCCATAGTGGAAGATGCTTGGAAATTCTGTACGACAACCAGTACTTTTTCCTAAGAATCCTCCACGCTGCTATTGTGTCCTTAAACAATAAAGATTGCTTAATCCATATAGGAATCACCTGCAACCTCGAATGCAGCAGCGCCACCGAAGACCAGGGAGCACAGAATTCCCTTTCCAACATTAAAGCTGAATAAAAGCTAGAACCATTTATCCAGTCACATACATGCCTTGCCATGCAGGCCAAATTGTAATTCCTGATGTCAGGAAATGCTATCCCTCCCTGTTCAATTCCCTTCACCAGGGAACGCATTGATATCCTAGGCCTCTTGCCGTGCCACAGAAAGTGCTTGAACGCTTTTACTATTTTAGTGACATCTTTATGTTTTAACAGAATGGAGATGGTCTGCATAGGGTAGAGCAATTTGGAAACTGACATCATCTTAATGAGATGATTACGCCCCAACAACGATAGCGGCAGATCCTGCCATCTCTGCAACTCCTTAACTATTTTGTTTATTAACGGATCATAGTTAAGTCTATATATGGACTCAGAAGTGGTTCCGACTTTAATACCCAGGTACGTTATGTAAGAACGGGCAATTGGAATACCCCCTAGATCACTTCCCGCCACCCTCTGCCCCACGCCCTTCAAAAATAAAACCTCACTCTTTGATCTATTTATTTTCAACCCAGAAAGGAGACCAAACTCCTCTAACGCCTCCATAATCCTCCCGATATCTCTTACAGGGTTAGACAAGAAAAGCAAGATATCATCAGCAAACAAAGCCGTACGGAGCTGCTTCTTTCCCACCCGTAGACCCTCAAATAAATCTTCCGAGTCTAGCCACCTTGACAATGGCTCTATCGCCAAGTCAAACAGGAGAGGAGACAGGGGGCAACCTTGCCTAGTTCCCCTTTGTAACAAAAACGAATCAGATATGTAACCTCCTGTGCAGACCCTTGCCCGTGGACCCAAGTATAACCCATCTAAGAGCGTACGAAACATCCCTTTAATACCCACCGAATCCAGGGCAAGACCCAGCCACTTCCAGTTAATGCTATCGAAAGCCTTTTCCGCATCTAAAGTGAGAATGGCTGGATCCCGCCCCTGGTATTCCACCTTTCCGGCCACAGAAAGGGCTAATAGTACTTTCCTTAAATTGGTGACAGCCGCCCTACCCTTAACGAAACCCACCTGCGCAGGGGAAATCAAAGAGGGAAGAACAACGGCCAACCTATTAGCAAGCAATTTTGATAGGATTTTAAGATCATGGTTTATTAGGGATATTGGCCTATAAGATGTCAAGTTTTCCGGATCTTTCCCGGCTTTATGTAGTAATGTTATATGAGCTATATTCATCCGCTCCGGCAACACAGACCCCTCAACTATAGAAGAATAAAGGGACGTCAAATATGGCACCACCTGAGCATCCAACGCTTTATAAAAATCTGCCGTATATCCATCCGGGCCTGGGGCTTTACCCGAGGGAAAGGATTTTATAATTGCTTGCACCTCCGCTGCCGTCAATGGGGCGTTCAAGGTATCCAATTGCTCCGCTGTCAGAGTTGGCAAGGAGATACGCTCTAAGAAAGCCCTCCCCTCCTCCACCCTATCCCCGCATTTTGGTAAAATTCCGCCATATAGTGTTCAAACAACTTATTAATCTGTTGCGGTCTGTGCTCCCTGGTCCCATCTCCTTTCCTCACCACCTGGATATGATTGAAGGGACGCCTACCTTTAGCCAAGCAGGCCAGCAATTTCCCAGATTTGTTACCAAATCTATGTAAACGAGCCTCTAGTTGAGATCTTTTCGAAATCTCCATTTTCTCCGCCCACTCATCAAAGTCTCTCTTAGCCGAGATCCAGTGTTCCTTGGGAATCTGGGTCTGGGCCAAGAGAAAGTTACTATAAGGCTCCATTCACACGTCCGCAATTTCGTTCTGCATTTTGCGGAACGGAATTGCAGACCCATTCATTCCTATGGGGCAGCATGATGTGCTGCCCGGACACAGAATTGCGGATCCGCACTTCCGGGTCCGCACTTCCATTCCGCAAAAAAATAGAACATGTCCTATTCTTGTCCGCAATTGCGGACAAGAACAGGCATATTCTATTAGTGCCGACAATGTGCGGTCCGCAAAATGCAGAACGCACATTGCCGCTTTCCGTGTTTTGCGGATCCGCGGCTCCGTGTATACGCAAAACACGTTGCGGACGTGTGAATGGAGCCTTAGCATCCTTTAAACGTGCACTAGCTTCTTCGTACTGCTTCCTGGCTAACCTCTTAATAGAGGAGACATAGGCCATCAACCTACCTCTCAGAACAACTTTGGCCGTTTCCCAAAATAATGTCGGATCATTCACATGCTGCCTATTGTCATCAACAAATTCCATCCACCACCCCTTCAAGAGTTTTACAAACTCGTAATCCTTAATCAAATAATTAGGGAACCTCCATATAAACTCACTACCCCCATTATACACCTCCCTGATATCCATTAGGAGTGGAGAATGATCCGATATTACCATGTCACCTATTGTAATGTCCGTCACTCTATGCAAAATCGCTATTGACACAAACAAATAATCGATTCTGGACCAGCTCTTGTGCACATGTGAATAGTGAGTAAATTCCCGCCCTTGAGGATTAGAGACCCTCCACGTATCCCTGAGAGACAACGACTCGGCAAAGTCCCCCAGAGAATGATGACGACTAAGATCACTAGCTGACCTCCTATCCTCTAACTGATTCATCACAGCATTAAAGTCTCCCCCCACCACTTTTGCGCTATGTGTATCCTGCAACATTCTAGCACCTAATGAATCAAAGAAGGCTTTCTGGCCCTGATTTGGTGCATAAATGTTGTATAGACTAAGATCCCCAAAAGGGCCCGAAATATGCAAATGTATCACCCTCCCTATGTCATCTGCTTTTTCAGAATGAACTGTATGTGACAAGTGGCGACCTATTAAGATTAAGACTCCTGCTTTTCTGTCCACGGCCGCTGAGCCGTATACTTCCCCCACCCACAACTTCTTCATCCTATGGAAGTCCGCTGTCGACAGGTGGGTCTCCTGCAGCAAGGCAATATCCGCCTTCATTCTGCGCAAGTGCCTCAGAACTTTCATGCACTTGTTAGGAGATTTCAACCCCTTCACGTTCCACGAGATTATCCTCATAAATTGGTTAGTAACGTAAGATCCACCTGTCGACAGATAACCCCTCCCCACCTCTCCATCGTGGTTTGAAAAGTATCCATTGAAGCACTGCCTCCCAGCCCGACAGCACTCCATGAATCATCATACATTGATTGCTCACATATTGCCCCCAAACAAAGAAAAACAAGCCACATTAGAACCATGGCTAAAAATGTGAATAAAACTAACAAAAGCAGACAACTTACAATAGACACCACAATCTACTTAAGAATTCCCTTTTTTCAAGCATTAGACGCGTCACACCACCGCCTATTAGCCGTTATGATCCGGAATCCCCAGACACACTTAAATGTCCCTGTGAATGTTCCTGAAATGACAAAAAGAGTAAACCCCTCCTCCCCTCCCCCTAAATCAGCAAAATAAGTCCCAGTATCCGAGACATAACCTGACACCGGTATCACAGTCCTCCCGACTTTCTTGCGAATTTTGCTCCTGAAGATTTTGGAAACTTATTCATCCTCTGTGGAAGAGATGAAGAAATCTGATGCACCCGGTGCCATCCGTTGCCTCCTGACCGCATGGAAGCATCCCGTCGATCCTCCTCCAAGTCGACAGTTCGCTGTCTGCACTCCCCTTGATTCCGCATAAATTCTTCCGCCTCCATTGGATCCGTAAATTGCTTAGACCCACTATCAGACAACTGTATCCGCAGGATAGCAGGGTAGGCCAATTGGAATCTGGTTCCACTCTTATAAAGGCTAGTGCAAACAGGCCCGAAGGCCCTCCGTTTTCGCGCCACTTCCGCGGAATAATCAGCAAAAAGCAGGACCTTGGTTCCCTTCAGAATCAGAGGCTCCCTTCTCGCTCGGCAAGCCCGCAGAATGTCCTCCTTATCAGAGTAGTCCAAATACTTGCAAATCGCCTGCCTTGGCCTCTGGTAAAATACTGTTTTTTGAAGAAAAAAAAAGGTCTGTTTTTCAAACCCCAGAAAATTATGGGTGTATTTCTAGCTTAAATTGCACACTAACTAATCAAGATGTTGTAGTTTGCAAAAAAAAATGGTGATTTGCAATGTCCCAAAAGCTCAGATGCAGTGCTGGTGCACTGAGCTTGCATAAAATGGCCGCCGCCGCTGCCCACCTAACAGAAATATAAAAGTTTCTTTTTTTTTGGTTAATGGGCTCAGGGCAGGTTAAAACGATTGTGCCCTGCACCCACACAACTATTTCTATGTAGATCGCTGAGTTAGATTCTCTCCTAGTCTCTCCCTGAAATCACAAGTCCATCAGCATCCTCTCCCTACACTTGTAACAGCAGAGTGACGTGCAGCGCTACGTGACTCAAGCTTATATAGGGCCTGGGCCACATGCTGCTCTGGCCAATCACAGGCATGCCATTAGTAGGCATGGCTGTGATGGATTCTAAGGTCAGACAGTTAACCGCTTGTTGATTGGCTGCTGTGCAGCCTTTCAAAAAGCGCCAAGAAAGCGCCGAACACCGAACCCGAACTTTTACGGAAATGTTCGGGTTCGGGGTCCAAAAATCCTAAAGTTCGGTACGAACCCGAACTTTACAGTTTGGGTTCGCTCAACCCTAAAGATAACAGGTCAATTTTACCGCATATTTTACAGTGTAAAAAAATAAAAATGCGTTTTTTCCCAATTCTACACCATTTTTTTTCCGCTGCCTACTACATGGTATGAAACTGTAAATTGTGCCAATAGAAAGTACAACTTGTCCCACAAAAAAATAAGCCCTCATAAGGCTATGTGAATGGAAAAATAAAAAAGTTAGGACTATGGAAAGGCAGGGAGTGAAAAACAAAAACGCAAAAAAGGAAAATCCCAGGGTCCTGAAGGGGTTAACCTTCTTCTCTGGGTCGGTATGATTATGTTAATACCAAAATTATGTTTTTTAATGTTGTTCTACTATTGCACCATATAACTTTATTTTGGAAATACTTTTTTGTGTCTCAGCATTCAAATACTCATGACTTTTACTTTTCTATCCACTGAGCTGTGTACGGCTTGTTTTTTGAGAGACAACCTGCAGTTTTCATTGATGTTATTTTTTGCAAATGAAATTAACACAGAACAACAATTTTGGCTTTTAAAAAAAATAATAATAATAATGTTTTAACAATATTCACCGTAAGGGAAAATATTATAATTTTGTTTTTTTGAGTCGTTATGGATACAGCTATAATTGTATAGAGCCCCTGTAGGGTACTTGACCATGAGAGCAGCTAATCATTTATATAATACACTGCCATAATTCTGTATTGCGGTGTGTTATGTCAGTAATTGAAAAGCACAGAGACAGCCTATTAGACAAAGCTTCTGCCAGAAGTAGCAGGAGGCAATTGTTAGACTTCTGGCTGCCATGTCAACCAATTGGCATCCTGCAACCAGTGACTCTGTAAACCCCTTGGATGCTGTGGTCACTATTTATTGTGGCATCTGAGTAGTTTAATTGCTGGGATCTGAGAACCCGGCAATGAGAGCTGGGTGCGAGCTGTATAATACAGCCAGCACCCTCAATTGATGGCACTGCTCCCAAGCACAATAAAACAATAAGAAAGTCTCTCAAACGTTGTAAGGTACTAATCGGCGCTGCAGATCCACCGTGTGACGTGAGCTAAGTTCACATAAAGTTCAGGAAATTAGATAATGGTGGTCGCGCTGCCCAGCGCAATGGAGGTCCGTCAAGTAATGGTATCTCGGGTTACCAAGCTCTTCACAATTCAGCCACACAATTGAAATCCAGGGGTAGGTGCACCATAGGGACATCCAAACCACTGTAATGTAAATTGGCACAAGATAGTGAAGTTCCACAAGGATCACTTTCCCAAAGGATTTTTATTAAACTCACAGAATAGTCAATTAAAAAGGCATAAAACAAATCGTTCTTTCCTCATGCGTCTGCCCAACCTAGGTTTTGCTCCCGAGCACACACCATCAATGGGCAGTAATAGGACGTCGGCTCACAGGAATTACTTCCCATGACGTATTATTACAGCATGTTGTGTTAAAGCTATGCTCACATTTCACTTATGGTATTCATTTGCCGCCATGATGTACACATTAAACATATGATTCTGACATACAGTGGCATCTCTCACCAATAGGGTTCCACTGTTAAGGACACGTTTTGCGCATGCGGTCAAGAGCTTTTTCTGCATACATACTAAATGGACATCACAAATGTGATGGGAACATTGCCTAAAGGTAGATACTTCTGAAACACACTGCTATGAAATTTACGTTTCACAATTGTCAATGGAGTCACAGCTAGAAGAAACGTTGTGAATAAGATAAAACTTAAATTGTTTATTAGATATACATTAAAATAGGGAGAGGTGTGCAAGTCCCTAAATCTACAAACAAAAAAAAATGATATACTGTATGTGGACACTAGACATTTGTAAGATGCATTTAGATCCCACCAGTACATGTGGCTGTATGAAAGGTGCGGAACCACTACTGCTGCCACCCCTTAAAAAAAGGTATACCAAAAGGGCAATATTTGAGGTTACGCAGAAATTGCTCTAGGCTCACTGACTATCAGGTGGCAGCAAGGGACCTCCAAGGTCATTTTGAAATGAGGGGATACCCACGACAGGTCCTTAAAAGTGCATATCAGCATTCGCTGGCGGTTAACCGGGGTGCACTACTGAAACCACGGGCCAGAGAGGATGAGTCAAATCAAATCCGTATCATTGCCACCTTTGATGAAGCACATAAAAGTGTTTGAGATGTTCTCACTCAGTTCTGGAGTATTCTGAAATCAGACCCAGATGTGGGACATCTGGTGGGGACTACTCCCACTTCTATCACATTCCGTCGTGGCCGAGATTTGAAGGATAGGCTGGTCCATAGCTTTTTACAAACCCCACAGCCAGTAACGTGGCTTGATAGGCAACCTAGGGGGACCTTTCGCTGTAGTGGTTGCGTCGCCTGTGAGGCGATCCAACGGGGGCATAGCTTTACCAGCACAGTGACAATTCACAATTCTATCCTTTATCAATTGCAGGACCAGCGGGGTCATCTATTTAGCTACGTGCTTGTGCGGTCTGCAATATGTGGGCAAAACGGTACGGGAGTTCAGGCGGAGGATAGGTGAGCACCTCAACGACATCCGCAATGGTGCCGATACTCCCATCGCATGTCTCCATCGAACACGCTGGCAATGTGGGGGCCATTAAGTTCCAGGGTATTGAAGTGGTCAACAGGACTTTAAGAGGTGGAGACCATGATAGGAGATTGTTACAAAGGGAGGCAGAGTGGACATTCAGGCTGCACACTGTGCGTCCTGAATGAGCATATATCATACGTCTTTTTTTTGTAACTATACATTGGTCCCCAGTATAATACCGTTGGGATTTATATGTGAATATACTACGGCTCCAACACACCTAATTGTCCTTCTCTCTGGTTTCTGTCCTAAGTGGACGTAGTCATTCATTATCCCTGAGTTTATGTGTATGGCTACTACAGCCCACATGGGGTTAATGTATCTTACAAGGAACTCTGGTATATGGATGGATGGCCGTCGGTATGTGTTATCTATACATGTATTGCTTATGTACGGCATTCTATGTATATAGCGCTATTCTCATCTATCCCATCTGTGATTTTTCCTGGACAATGTATTTAAAAGAATCGCAGATTGTTCCCCGTACAATATCCTTGAGTGTGTTGACACTCAGTGCAGGATCGCGGCATGGAGAGGGGCGGGTCTCACACACCCACCTCACGTGACTTGTCAGCTGCCGCTTGATCCGCCCAGCGATGGGAGGGGTTTTCTCCCTATTTAAACTGTAGAGAGCGGCGGCCGTATTATGGCCATTATAGCGCCGGAGCTGTCGCCTCACCACCTGAGGCGTACGGCACCTATGTGTTTGTTTGTCCTATACTTGACCTAGCTCCTGATGAGCCTCTATATGGCGAAACGTTTAGCTCCAATATTAGGTTTAGGGTACGAACATAGCGCATCCACATGTGATCTATTCAGGACAGACAGCCGCCTGCTGGATCAGTTAGGACTCCTATTGCTTGCTGCATGGAGGGGCGTTTAGGGAGGATTTATTCACCTGGTGTTCAGTTAATGAGGGTCACCCATGTAAAGGTTGATAGTTCCCTTCCCCCTGGCAGCATATAGTCCTAGACCTGGTAAACCTTTTTTCTGTTGATATAGCACGTTAGCCTGTGATCAGAGCACGCTACAGTATTTCTTTCACAGGTGCTATTATCACGTTAGGTTACCACTTTTTACCCAGCATTCATACGCATGTTGTATCACTAGCTGATGCAGTAGTGGTTCCGCACCTTTCGTACAGCCACATGTACTGGTGGGATCTAAATGCATCTTACAAATTTCTAGTGTCCACATACAGTATATAATTTTTGTTTGTAGATTTAGGGACTTGCACACCTCTCCCTATTTTAGTGTATATCTAAGGAACATAGCCTAAAGGGTTACAAAAAAACAACAACAAAATAGTGTTCACTAATGTTGAGCAAAGCGAGCTTCGGATGCTTCATTTGAAGTCGCTTTGTTCAAAACTTCGGAATATTACTGTATGGAGATCCGTCTCTGTACAGTATTAGAATGTATGGGCTCCGATGAGCCAAAGGAAGTTATTTGTGAAGTCACGCGTGGCTTCGTTGAATAACTTTGGTACTTGATTTTGAAAGTAGAAAACCACTTTAAAACTTGAAACCGAACTCTGCTTTGGTTCCGAGGAACTAGTCGGAACCGAAGCAGAGTTTGGTTTCAAGTTTTAAAAATCAACTACTGAAGTTATTCAACGAAGTCACGCGCGACTTCACGAATAACTTACTTCGGCTTATCGGAGCCCATACATTCTAATACTATACAAAGACGGATCTCCGTACAGTATTATTCCGAAGTTTTGAACGAAGCGACTTCGGATGATGCATCGGAAGCTTGCTTTGCTCAACACTAGTTAACACAATTTTGTTTTTTTGTAACCCTGTTATACTTTTTGTATATAACACTAGCGTTCAATCTTACTGCATTATATGTCGCATGACTAAGTTCTAAGCACATTTTGACTTCTCCAGCATAATCTGTGACCTTGTGTTTACATCCTGTGCATAACTAACAGGGAGTGTCTGCAGCATCAGGTCTCTGCCTCACCTTCTTTTCCCAGCTCAAACATCAAAGATCCAAGCCTGCTTGAAGCCCTGCTGGAAAAGCGCCACCCTAAGGGCTGTTTCACACGAGCGAGTCCATTGCGGGAATCACACTCCGTGTGTGAGTGTTATCCTCCGCTCTGGACTTGCAGGAGCGCACGGCATTATCAGGATTTATAATGCTATGTGCCTCTGCTTGACCTTATTTCTACAGAATCATACTTTATGTCACTATGATTCTGTGGAAAAAAAGGCCATGCAGAGACACACAGCATGATAATGCTGTGCGCTCCTGCAAGTCAAGAGTGCCTTCAGACAACCCTATGTATTTTGCGGTCCGCAAAACACAGATCCACACAAAATATGGATGAATTCCGTGTGACATCTGTCTTACATACGTTTTTTTGATGACCTGTTGTAACAATGCCTATTCTTGTCCGCAAAACAGACAAGAATAGGACATGTATTTTTTTTGTGGGTGTGCAGAGCGGATATACGGATGCAGACAGCACGCTGTGAGCTTTCCACATTTTTTGCGGTCCAATTGAAATGAATGCGTCCACATCCAACATCCACCTTATGCCTTCACTTGTGGAAACTGACATTGCAATTACGCTGAGTACATTTCTTGATCAGAGCAGTTGATCAGATATTTGAGCTCCTCAAATATCCATACGGTATACAATAGGAGCCATCTGAGTGATCATAGTCGGAAGTGTAGGTTTCATGAGCCGGGACACTTGTTCTAGGAAACTAGAAAATGCTATCAAAATAATTAATACCTATCAGTCATTTAATGCAACGTGAAAATTTAGGTCATTAGCCAAACAGGTTTTGCTAATGGAATAAAATTACAGTCTGTAATTAGGTTGTTTTCAATTATGCTCACAATAATATGTGTCTGATAAATGGCATTATATACATCAAGAACCCTCTTAAAAAAGTACATTAGGAAATAATGTGTTTATTACAAAACAAAAAGGAGTTCCACTCCCATCTCCAAACAAACATTGCTCTCCTTGTCTATTCCTCTTTGCTGAGAGCCTTTGCTAATGAGAGGTAATTCTAGTCCAATAGTTGTCACTGCGTTCCAGGTCTCACGGAGATGGCTTAAGCACCTGCCATGTGACTCCACAGCCTGGGTCAGTGCAGAAGATTTCACCCTTTTCTTGTATCTTCATTCCTCATCAATATTTTCAACTTCATGTGGGAAAAATTTCTGGCAGTTGATGAAAAGGGATTCACTTGTAGCACTGGTGAGGAGAGCCTTTTCTACAAAGGGACCTTTGAAGACAAAATATGTTTTAGTGACCATGTAACAAAGTTCGTAGATGCATCACTGGTGACACTCACAAAAAGATCCGTGGCCGTACACCTTAGAAGTTGATTGATGGTTGAACAGCCGTTGAACAAACATCTGGTGAACCTTTTGTTTTGCAGACATGGCAATACACATTTTAGTCCACATTGGCCATTACAGTAGTTCAAGATCGTCATACAAGTTAAAAAAACTGGGCGACGGACGAAAGATTGTTCTGAGAACATTATTTTAAAGAAAGATAGATTTGTCGTTCAGGAACAGTCTTTCTTTGAACAAAAGACCTTTCGTCCAACTATCGGATGAAAATATTGAACATGGCTGGACTTCGGTTAGCTACAACATTTGTTCGTTGTTAAATTACATCCGAAGTAAATTTGTTTTGGTTGAAATCGTCAGTTTTAATCAACTTTGGACTAATGTGTATGGCCATGTAAGAATATACACTCTATAAAAAAAAATATCTTTTGTCTGACACATGCCTAAACTATATGCCATAAAAATGACACAAAATGTACTTTTGTTAAGCCATTTTTGCCTTTGTTTTGGCCTACAAATCACGGATGCGGTCCGTGGTCCACATTTTGCGTACATATATCTATTTGTGGAAAGGACATACAGATGCGGGAAGAACACAGATCATCCGCGTGCTTTCCGCATCTGTATGTATGTTCTGCAAAAAGACAGAACATCTTCTACACTTGGCCACAAAATGCTGAGCATGGACCTACTAAATCTAATAGGTCCGCAAAAAATGCAACATGGATGGCATCCGCAATTTGCAGACTGCAAAATACATACGATCATGTACATGAGACCTTAAAGTGTACATGAAACTTGAACATTATTTTGTTTTTAGTTCCAAAATGATGGCAAAAGTGGCTTAAAAAAAAAAGTGTTTTAATCAGGTGAACCCCAGCTACATGTCTATGTAAAAAGTTGGATAGTGAGGTTGCTGGTGACAGATTCTCTTTAAAAAAAATAATTCACTAATTAAAGAGGTTCGCCCATCTTAACGTTTCTAAGGCAAGATGGGACTAAGTGCAAACCATCTGGTGGCTGGTAAACGGTAGAGCAGGCTGGTGCTCCACTGTTTCCCTGGCTCTCACTGCGGTGCATGGGAGCTACGCAAAACTGCATAGCACAGCAAGCTATGTTGTTTCCATAACTTGAAAAGAGCATAGCTTGCTGTGCTAAACAGTTTGTGTAGCTCCCATGCACCGCAGTGAGAGCCAGGGAAACAGTGGAGCACCAGCCTGCTCTGCTGTTTCCCAGTACCCGGTGGTTGGTGATTAGTTGCTTCTCGCTGTTTTTTTAGGCGAGATGGGACCACCTTTTTAAGGCGCGTACCATATTTGCGTATAATTTGTTACTTTTCACTTCTCTCACTACTTTTCAAAAGTCGTGCATAAAATAGGTGGCTTAGCGTGGTTGTGGTCTTCAATGGCTCGTCACATTTACTACAATTTACCCCAAAAATTGTTGTACATTACAGTTTAAATATACACCATCTCAGAGCTGGTAACGATTAGATTTTCTGGTGCAATGACTGACAGAAGATGCACTTTTAATAAATTTGGTGCATTTTGTGCAGATTTTATACTAAGCTTGGACATCACTAGGTCAGGTCCCGAATGTAGTGGCAACCAACTATACAACTGTATTGTAAGATGGTGATACACTTTAATTACTGTGGTGGGACACAGGAGCTAATGTCTCCCTGCTCCGCCATTCACTCTCATAGGCCAGAAGGCCTGAGGCATATGAGACAGTAGAACAGCAAAGGTGGTCGCTGTGTCTTGATTTCATTGTGACCGACTGAATCAGGAAAGCTGGCAACTTAGATCAGAAGAGGCCTGTGGCCTGCATCGCAAACAGCGGCAGTTGACTGGGTGTACTAGAGGGGGCATTATAACTACTGGGGGCTCTACAGGGGGGGGGGGCTTAAGGAGGAGCCTTATTATTACTGGGGGAACTTTGAGTTGCTTTTTCAGTACTGGGGGCACTATGGGGGATTATTACTACTAGGGGTTCTTTTGGGGCATCATTATTATTGGGTTTTCTTGACCAATGGGTATTGGATTAAAGTAATTTTCCTAAAATAAATGCTATAACAGAAAACAAAGTCTAATACTCACCAAAGCTTAACGGCTTGTGTTTGCAAACATCTTTTACAAGGGCATCGAGATTGGCAACTATGTGTTCAACAGGCATGTCCAGCTGGAAAGTAAAAAATATCAATATGCTTACGGCAATATGTATAAGCAAGAACACGTTTCAACAAAGGTAACGTGTAAACTACTCAAAAGATTCTTATTTTACTGTAAGATTCAGAGCTCAGAAATTTGCCAGCTGGCATCTAGGTCATGATGATGAAAGGAGGCTGAATAGGTCAGTGGCTTAGAAAGTACATGAATACATTTTCTTGGCATAGTCACATGAAGTTTGGCAGGTCACTAAAGAATGCAGTAGGTACGGACCTGTACTCAACCTGGGGCTCACCAGCTGTGACTAAACTACTCCTCCCTGTCTGTTAACATCCGTGATATAAAATCGTGTCTTTACAAGAAATGTCACACATATAATGTACATAAGGTTGAGCAACACTGAGCATGCATTGTATGTATTCCAGCCCATTTTTCCATAGCTGCATTAACAAATCTTTTGGCTTCAGAGCCCAAATCACCTGCTGGTTCTTGAAAATTGCCCTGTGTGAAGGAGCCTCCGAACATCGGGTGAAAGCATTGTTGATGTGGACACCAAAAATCATCATTTCTGGGCAGCAGATCATCCTGTGTAAACAGATCTGCTACCCAGAAACAATAAATCTGTAAGGAGATGAGCGATCCCAGTGGTGAGGAAATGACTGCTACATGTGAATGCAGCTTTCACCTACTATGACGAGAGGGCAACTAACGGAATTTAATGGTTCCTTCCCAATAATTGCCTGCAAGGTCAGCCTGTGTAAAAGGGCCTTTACTCTTGTAGGCTGCAGTTCACACACACAATGCATTATCAAAAATGGTCAACTGTTTCCAATAGTCGGCAGATTTGTGAAAGCAGCTCTTGACTACTATACAGTCTGTTACTAACGACAACTACAAATTGTATTAATAGTACATGAAACACATTCTACCATAAAATGTACTTTCTTAGTTGACAGATTTATTTAATCCTGCAAACATAAAGTGTACCTCTAATTTTAACAAAAAATTACAGATAGATATTACTGGAGTCAATTTCCAAAAACGTTTAGTGATTCGGAGCTAGGTAAACAACTATAAGGCACACAGACAGCACATATGTATGTGCTATTATAGAAAATGTTATTTCCATTCAAATGTTAACCTGGTTAAGAAAATAACAATGAATAGTAATTAAAGAACTACTCTTTTCCACGTTCTTATGCATTTTTTTTTAATCATGAAAAGCAACCCTAAAACAGATTGTTGGTTGGGATTTTTAAGGGAATATTTTTGGTTTTTATGTAGTCTTTGTTCAGTCGTAGCAGATATTCTGTGGTAAATACATAGAAATGATGCTGTGGATTTTGCACGGATTTCAACAATCTGCAAAGTTGTATCGTATGTTGTGAGTTTAAATATCCATGCGAACCCCATTCATTTGTACTGTATTGTATTTTTGCTGCAGATTTCGCACAGAAAATCTGCAACAAGTCCACCACCTCTATCAAAGTGTCTTTAAAACGTAAAAGACCTTCGAGACATTAAAAGTGTAAATACAATAAATCTGTCTACAGCAAAGCTAATCCAGATCGAATAGAGTTGTACAGTGGGAAGAGAACAATTGATAATCTTTAAAGAATAGTTTGATTGACCAGGCATCTTTGGATAAAAAGCATGCATTCATATTTCCAACTTATTGCAGGGATATTGCCAACACATCAAATTCATCAATGTGACGAAACGACGAGCACTTGCTAATCAATAGCCTAGATTAACAGCAGCTATAATTATAACAGGCAGATAAAGAACAAAGGATTAATTAAGAATAAATTACTAGTGTTGTCACGTCAGCACCCAGCAAATAAAATCAGCAGAAGTATTAATAATTACTGTTTTCTCATTTTCCCTTTCACTAATGTGAAATGGGAGAGGCTTATGTATAGTTTAATAGAAAGCAATTGCATAGATTTACAAGTCAGCAACAAAAGGCACAAATTGCAGGTGGAACACATATCAGGATAATTTTGGCACTGTTAGACCAGGTTCACATCACGGTTTAGTTTTCCGTCTGAAGAACGGGAAAAAAAACCTGACTTTTTCTATTATCTAAAATAAGGAATCTCTGACGAAATTGCCAAAAATGGATTCAAAAGGAGCATAACGGATTCTTCGTAGCAATTTACAAGCATAAAAAGAGGTCTGCAGGGATACGTGTAGTAAAGTTTTGTTGTCCTCAGTGCCCCCTATAGCAATATTTAGCATGTGGCTGTCCTATCTCCTAGACATCACTCATGCCTGCCTGGTTCTTCAATGGACATTTGTAACTAGAAAACGTCTTTAAGAACTTTTAAAGATAACAATAAAGAGGACCATGCCCCCTGTGTGAATTCTGCTGGAAAGGTGATGTTCCAAGGCCAGGGGACTGTAAGAGTTGTGCCAATACAGGCACAAAACTAGAAAGATACCTTAAAAAGTCAAGTTGTCCAGCTCTCAGGTGGAGGTCGATCGACCTATTCAGCACGCATCTGGGCTGTATTCACACCCTCCGGAAATGCCATGAAAACCAAGTGGATCCATCGATTAAAACCAAGCAAATCTTTATTTCTTCAACTATTAAAATTCAATATCCCTCCCAGGAAGACCTGACGCGTTTCAACCTGTACAGGTCTTAATCACAGATCATGATAGTATAAATTATATACTATCTTGATCTATGATTAAGACCTGTACAGGTTCAAATGCTTCAGATCTTCACGGGAGGGATATTGAATTGTATATTTTATTAGTTGAAGAAATAGATGGATCTACTTGGTTTTTATGACAACACTAGAAAGACCCTGTGTGTAAAAGTGGAAGAGAAGAAACTGCCTCCTGCAGCAAGATGTCCAAGTCAGGTCCCGAATGTAGATCAATAGGTCCAGATAAAAGAACGCAATTCAAGAGGCACTAAGATTACCACACATTGTTTATATTAAAAACATATAAAGCATAAAAAACAGGAGTAGGCGCAGGCACTGTGCAAGGTGTATTGCTGGCAGGCCATCAGCTTCATCAGCCACATAAGTATGGGCTCTCATGCCAGAATTTAAGTGCTACGGCCAGAAACAAAGTCACTCTTGCACCTACTTCTGTATTTTATGTTTTTATATATGGTTTCAATGTAAATACAGTGTGGTAATCTTAGTGCCCCTTCAACGGCATTCTTTTACCTGGACCTACTTTTATATAACAATGCAAGTCCAACGCAATCTGGTGGGTTCAATGTATGTCCTTCCATAAATACAAGGCATTTTGAAAATCTGATGTCATACTATTGATATAATCTGCTAACCATTAAACGTAATCTGCAAGCACCATGTTATAGAGCAGGAGGAGCTGAGCAGCTTGATAGTTTTATGGGATGAGTCCGTAAAACTTTTGTTTCATTCATTTACATTCCTGCTCATTCTTAGCTTTGAAGTCAAGGAGGAGGTCCTATCAGTGATTGACAGCATGCCCTCTATTACTGTGTATACAGAGATAGCTGTCAATCACTGATAGGACCGCTTCCTTGACTTCAAAGCTCAGAATGAGCAGGAATGTAAATTAATAAATTATACTGAATCTTTTCCCACAATACTATATATCAATCTGCTCATCTTCTCCTGCTCTATAACAAGCTGCCTGTAGCTTCCATTGCATTTTCATGGTGACAGGTTCTCTTTAAAGCACATCCGCAATACCTAGTCCCCATAGCTCTCTGTGCTTTTATTGTGTAAAAAAAAGATTTGATACATATGCAAATTAACATAAGAGTCATATCTTACTTGTGTGACCAGAGAAGAGTCATATTTTCAAGCTCTGACTCATCTCAGGTTAATTTGCATATGTATCAAATCGTTTTTTTTTTTTTACACAATAAAAGCACACAGAGCTATGGGGACTGGGTATTGCGGATGTGCTAGCGGCCATCTAGCAACCCATGTCCTCAGCTCTATACCCAAAAGCCCGGTGACAGGTTCTCTTTAAGTTTATCCAGAAGTGTATTATTAAAGCGTACCTCCAAAGACTACAAATACTTTTGTGAAGCCTTGTCCTTCAAAGCCCAGCACGTAGCACCATAATTAAAATGAGTGCATGAATTATGAGTTAATTATACAGAATACAACATAATAGCATTACAGCTAATGCTGACACCTAAACTGCAGGCGTCATATCTTCTGTCTCAGCAAGTTCCCATCATAGCCTGCCCACTTGGGCTACCAAAAGTAGATTTAACTTTGCACACCATATTACTACTTACACAAGGATCTGATATACATAACATAGAAACATAGGTCCCTCAAGTTACAATATCAATTAGTTCCAGGATGACCATTGTATGTTGAAACCATTGTAACTTGAGTAATTGGTTCCAAAGCCCAAAATGTCATCCAAGATGAGAGAAAATGAAGATTGAAGAAAAATAAGCAGATAACTAAGATAGTTAAAACAAGTCCTTACATATAACAGTCAGGAATAGCTGCTAACAAGCAATTACCGTATTTTTCGCCCATAAGACGCACCTAGATCTTTGAGGAGGAAAATAAGAAAAAATTATATTTTGAACCAAAAGGTGTGCTTTTGGTGGGTTTTGAACTAATGGTGATCTGTGGATGACACACTGTTATGGGGGATCTGTGGAGGACACACTGTTATGGGGGGATCTGTGGAGGACACACTGTTATGGGGGGGATCTGTGGAGGACACACTTATGGGGGATCTGTGGAGGACACACTGTTATGGGGGGGAATCTGTGGATGACACTGCTATGATGGGGATCTGTGGATGACACTGCTATGGGGGGGGGGATCTGTGGATGACACTGCTATGGGGGGGGATCTGTGGATGACACTGCTATGGGGGGGGATCTGTGGATGACACTGCTATGGGGGGGGGGGGATCTGTGGATGACACTGCTATGGGGGGGGGGGGGATCTGTGGATGACACTGCTATGGGGGGGATCTGTGGATGACACTGCTATGGGGGGGGGGGGGATCTGTGGATGACACTGCTATGGGGGGGGGGATCTGTGGATGACACTGCTATGGGGGGGGGATCTGTGGATGACACTGCTATGGGGGGGGGGGATCTGTGGATGACACTGCTATGGGGGGGGGATCTGTGGATGACACATATATAGCATCTTATGCTATGTTCCATTCACAGATCCCCCCCCCATAACAGTGTCTCTGCAGTGTGAATGACCAATACAGGGGCTGGGGGCCGGCATCTGGATTAAGAATGACAGCGGGGACCGGTGCAGTCCCTGTAGTTTAATGCACCGGCCCCGCTCACTGTTGTATAATCTTATCTAACCTGCATTGTTAAGATATAATAATCATGTGTAATCCAGCTGTATTACTTACAACTAAGTTCCGTAGCAAAGAGGAGGGAGGAGGCAGGCCAGGAGGACGGGCGGTCGACGCGTCACTCACTACGTTACGCGCCCGTGCCGCCTGCTTCATTCATAAATTGGGCGGAGCAGGCGTATGACGTAGTGAGTGACACGCCGCCCGCCCGGCCTGCCTCCTCTCTGCTATGGAACTTGTTGTAAGTAATACAGCTGGATTACACAAGATTCGTATATCTTAACAATGCCTACAGGTTAGATAAGATTATACAACAGTGAGTGGGGCTGGTGCATTAGAATACAGGGACTGCACCGGTCCCCGCTGTCATTCCTAATCCAGATGCCGTCCCCCAGCCCCTCCTACCTCTCAGTTAATACACCCGCCGACCACGCTGTGCGGCATCGCGGCGGCCGTGTATCATTGTAAATTGAAGCATTCGCCCTATAAGACGCACTGCTATTTTCCCCCCACTTTTGGGGGGGGAAAAGTGTGTCTTAAGCTACTTTCACACTGACGTTTCTGGGTCCGCTTGTGAGATCCGTTTCAGGGCTCTCACAAGCGGCCCAAAATGGATCAGTTAAGCCCCAATGCATTCTGAATGGATAAGGATCCGTTCAGAACGCATCACTTTGGCTGCGCTCGGTCTCAGTTACATTTTTTAGACGGTCACTAAAACGCAGCTTGCAGAGTTTTGGTGACCGTCTGACTATGCGGACCCTAACGGATCCGTCAAGACTTACAATGTAAGTCAATTGTGACGGATCCGTTTTTCACTGACACAATATGATGCAATTGAAAACGGATCTGTCCCCCATTGACTTTCAATGCAAGTCAAGACGAATCAGTTTTGACTTAGACTTTTATCTTATTAATGCAAATGGATCAGTTATTAACAGATACAAGCGTTTGCATTATTCGTGCGGATCCGTCTGTGCAGATACAAGACGGATCCGCACAAAACGAGAAAAATACGGTAATACATTATTTTACCAGAGATTGGTTGGATCTAAGTCTGAGGCATTGTATGTTGAGTCTAGTTTCAACTTACAATGGGTCAGAAAAGACCATTGTATGTTGAAAATATTGTATCCTGAGGCCACTGTATCTTGAGGGACCACTGTACTGTACTTTGTGGCAGTTACAGTTTCTTAGCCAGATGGTTTCTACAAGTGAAACAGATGGAAAAATTTATATATATATATATATATATATATATATATATATATAAAAATTAGTATCTGTAAAAACTGCATGACCAAAACCTGCAGCAAATTCATGTAGTTTTGCCACACAGCATACGTCTGCAACATATCTTATTCCCCCAGAAGAAGCTAGGCAGCAAAATGTCCATTGGGGTGGCAGCTGCTGTACTGGTCTGTATTTTTCATTATGCTATTATAGCACTACAGCACTTTATATGAATCCATTCAGTCTTGATACCAGATAGTAAGTTTTTCTGATTCTCTGTCACTCTTAAAGGGGTTGTCCCGTTTGGATCTGAATATTTTTGGAATTGCATGCAATTAAAAATGTTGTATAGGCACAGAGCTATTCAATAAAATGTGTCTGTATAGTGTCTCCTGCTTTTTGTTCCTTTTCTTATTTCTTTGTCCTGCTCACTGAGAAGGCCGCACATGCTCAATATACAGTATAACAATATATATAAATGACTACCACAACAAGAAAAGCTTGTAACAAGGCAACTTATATAAGTTTTAAATTGTTCCATTATCTTGGGCATAAATACTTACATAGTTGCATGCTTAGTTTTTAGCAATGAGAAGTCTATTTGAAATAATTTAGATTCCTTGTTGGAGGACGTTCAGTCCAGCTCTGTTTCATTGATGATACTATCAGACTGTGAAGAGTGTAGAACCTCGGTTTTGTAACTTATTGCTTTACAGCAAAGAGAGTAGAGAAGAGCCAGGCAAAAAATAAAGTACAGTCCTACAATAAATCACACTAAAGTTCCTACAGATCGATCCCCCTTCCATGCAGATGCTGGTTCCACTCAAAGGATGACAGGTAATGGATACAAAACAGCAGAAGGGAGAGAAGACGAAGTAAGATGTGAGGTAGCCAAAGCAAAGAAGCCATGTTAGCAAACGTATACTGCAGACTAAAGTATAATTAAATACTTCCGACATAAGAGATGAACACTCTAAAAATGTTAACAAAAATATATGAACATATTGTGCAGTGAACCCATTAGGCCACTGCTAATGACAGTTTTAGATGTTACTGTACATGATTTCTAATGTATTATTAGGTGTTACACTATGTTATGTGAATTGTAGGCAACTTCTGGCTGAATCACAGGGTTAATCTCAGTCCCTCAACTACTGTCTCCAGGAAAGTGGTGGTCCCTGACCTTTGGGCTTAGACTTGTTGCTGTGAGGTTAGTCAGTTAGTGTAGGAGTCTAGAGCTGGAGAGTGAGCTACAAGCAGCTAACTCCAGTACTGCAAGTAAGCAACTTTAGGAAAACTTGAGACAAGGAAGGCTCCATCGAAGCCATGAGACAAAGTAGAAAAAAATTATTGAAAAGGTTGAGCAGCTAAAAGGAGGGTGCGTGGAAGTAGACTGTGAAGGTAATGCAAATTTATGACTCCGGAACTACACAGCCCTTGGCACACTAGTCATACCAGTGTGACAAATTGTGTTTCTCTCATTGGGTCTACAACACAGAAATTGTAGACAGGTTTGTGAGAACTGCACCCCCAGGCTGGATTGGAATGTAGAAAAGTCTCACACAAGAAAGTGGAGGTAATCCCCTTGATTAAGCCCAGAACCTTCTGGAACTGTTTAGGAAAATTTTGCATCCATTTTATGTGGATATTTGCTTAGAACTTTCTCTTCAGTAACGACTTCTGATATATGTTAGGCTCCATTCACACGTCCGCAAAATGGGTCCGCATCCTTTCCGCAATTTTGCGGAAAGGGTGCGGATCCATTCATTCTCTATGGGGACGGAATGGATGCGGACAGCACACAGTGTGCTGTCTGCAGCCGCAATTGCGGAGCGCGGCCCCGATTTTGGGTCCGCAGCTCCGCAAAAAGATAGAGCATATCCTATTCTTGTCCGCAGCTTGCGGACAAGAATAGGTATTTCTATGGGGGTGACGGGCTGGTGTGTTGCGGAACCACAATTTGCGGGTCCGCAACACACCACGGACGTGTGAATGTAGCCTTAAACTGCACTGTCTACCTCAAATCATCTGGTCTCCTGCCTTTGCACCCTGTCATCTTAACAACATGGTCACCCCACGTTCCACCGAGCAAGAAACCACAACCAGGGTGTGCCCCAGGGGTACAAGTGCATCCCCTATTCACTAGAGTGCCAAGGGAGCAGAACAGCCACCACTGTGAGTAACCTCACCATCCTCCTACTGCTACCACTCCTGTCCTCTCCTCCCCATATGCCTACCCCACTGGGCCTCTATAATTGCCATGCAAAAACATGCTTAGTCAGCCCTAAACTGCAAACAGAATGAGTAAGGTATACCGAACAGGGGAAAACGATTAAAGGGGCTGGCCAATCTATACATAAACTTGTATAAAGCCCATAAATGGTAATGTTAAGCAAAAATCATTGTGTACTGTAACCCCAGCTCCGAGATTTAAAAGGCCCTCTGGCTGCCCTGGTATCAGCAATGTCAACACAGCAACCTGGATGGAATACTCCATGTCCATGGGATGCAAGATAGCAGCGGCAACTTGATCTGTTCACGTGACTGCTTCCTCAGGCTGTTTCCGGCTTCAACTACTACAGGTCCAAAATGTTTGCATTTGATCTTTTTATTATTATTCTATGCTTTATACATGACTTCAGGATGGTATCCAATCACAAAAACATTTTTCATGTGTATAAACAATAATCAACATTTACATATGACAACAATCAAGAAAGAAAACCCTATATAAATAAGTTAATTGTCCGATACACACTGCAATGTCCTCAACTCCCATATGAATTAGATAGGTATCTAGGTCTTCGATGCTTAGTTTAAAAGGTAACAAACATTATAATTACTTGTACTGTAAAAGCGTGACTTCATGACGTCTTCTTTTAATATAAAGCATCATGCTTTTATTAGACTGTTTCCTAATATACAGCTGTAAAATTTACCAATACAATACAGGTATAGTACAAACTTTAGCTTCCAGATCGTGATAATACACACGTCCACGCAATGCCATAATATTTACACTACGTTGCTGTGTTACTGTTGATATTAGCGACAACTACAATATAAAGAAGAAATCCGCCACAATCTCTCATCAAAAGAGAGCACTGATCGGGGGTCAGGGGAGGCTGTTATATGAACTATCATAAAGGCACATTACATGCATGAAATATCATCAAACTGAACAAACTCTTTCACATGGCAATAAGGGCAAAAAAAAGCAAGGCAACAAATTTAATGAGGACCTTTCACCAATCCCCCCCCCCCCAAAAAAAAAAGGATATTTACATATTCTAGTTGGCCATGCTTCTCTTAGTACGGCATACTTTCACTTATGAATATGCACCTCTATCCGTTCTACAGTAATGCCCCCCGAGATCCTATGCAAAATCGAACATGTCTGTTCCTTTTCCCCCACGCCTGAATCTGTTCTAGAATAACTGTTAGGCGCATATATATATATATATATATATACACACACACACACAGTGCTGCCCATAATTATTCATACCCCTGGCAAATTTTGACTTAGTTACTTTTATTCAACCAGCAAGTAATTTTTTTTATGGGAAATGACATAGGTTTCTCCCAAAAGATAATAAGACGATGTACAAGAGGCATTATTGTGGAAAAAAAACATTTCTCAGCTTTTATTTACATTTGAGCAAAAAATACAAGATGTTCCGCACTGTGGAAAATCTCAGAGGACGTGGTCGGAAGCCAAAAGCGACACCTGTGCTGGCCAGGAGGATAGTTAGGTGAAAAAGAATCCAAGGATCACCACCAAGGCCATCCTGGTGAATCTGGGCTCTGCTGGTGGCAATGTCTCAAGGCAAACAATCCAACGGACACTGCACAATGCAGACCAAGGAGAATGCCACTTCTCCAGATAAGGCACACAAAAGCTCGCTTGGCCTTTGCAAAAGCTCCTCTGGACAAAGAAGACTTCTGGTCTTCTGTGTTATGGTTAGATGAAACAAAAATTCAATTGTTTGGTCACAATGATGTTTCCTTCATTTGGCGTAAAAAAGGAGAAGCCTTCAACCCAAAGAACACCATCCCCACTGTCAAACATGGTGGTGGGAACCTAATGCTTTGGGGGTGTTTTTCAGCCAATGGACAAGGGAACCTAATCACAGTAAACGGCACCATGAAAAAAGAGCAATACATGAGGATTCTCAACGACAACATCAGGCAGTCTGCAGAGAAACTTGGCTTTGGGCACCAGTGGACATTTCAGCATGACAATGACCCAAAATACACAGCAAAAGTGGTGAAGAAATGGTTAGCAGACAACAACATTAACGTTTTGGAGTGGCCCAGCCAGAGTCCAGACTTGAATCCAATTGAGAATCTGTGGAGGGAGCTAAAGATCAGGGTGATGGCAAGAAGACCCTCCAACCTGAAAGATTTGGAGCTCATTGCTAAAGATGAATGGTCAAAAATACCTGTGGAGACATGCAAAAAGCTGGTCTGCAATTATAGGAAGTGTTTGATTGCTGTAATAGCCAATAAAGGCTTTTTTCTATTGATTATTGAGAAGGGTATGAATAATGTTGGACTGGACACTTTTTGCTCAAATGTAAAAAGCTGAGAATTTATATATTTTTTCCACAATAATGCCTCTTGTACATCGTCTTATTATCTTTTGGGAGACACCTATGTCATTTCGCGTCAAAAAATTACTTGCTGGTTGAATAAAAGTAACTTGAAGTCAAAATTTGCCAGGGGTATGCATAATTATGGGTAGCACTGTATATGGGTACATCCGACCTTTATCTAATGTGTATGGCCAGTATTACTGTTCCTGCCAGGGCTAATCAACTACTCTGTATTCCTGTATTTAACCCGATAAGGATGCAGCCTAGTTTGATACTTAAAGGGGTATTCCAGGATTTAAATATTGATGGCCTATCCTCAGTCCAACACTCCGCCCTCATAGATCAGCTTTTTCAGAGTAGTTCTAGAACTACACAGCTGTGTCCATTGTGTAGTGGATAAAGCTGGTACCTGCATCGCTGATCCCACTAAAGAGAATGGAAGCAGCACTGCAGTAGTCAGCTCCGTCCAGTACCAGCGTTCCCATCAGAGGACTGAAGGAGCTCCCTCCCTCTGTCTAAGCTCTCAGATGCCATGGTCGCTATCTCTGATCTTGGCATTGAGAGCCTGGTGCCTGCTGTATAAAACAGACAGGACCTGTGAATGATGGCGCGGGTCCAACTCCTGAGCCATCTCTGTGTCATATTATTACAGCACAGACCATTAACTCCTACCAGTCTGTAATGTAATAGTATGTAACAGAGTGAGAAGGGGTTAAACTCCGTTCCATCTAGAGAAAGAGAATACTAGCGACATCTGTGTTATGTAGATTTCCTTATCAGCTACCCTACTTCTGCATATAGCACTCACATGTTGCTATTGTTTCATTAGTGTTGGCTTATAATGTTCAGTAATGTATTATGCTATCTAACCTACAATCACACTATTGGCCAGAGAGCCAAAAGGCGAATCACTGATCAAAGAAAGACCGGAGCAGAGAATTACGTCACTCAACCTTTGAAACATGTGGCTGGATGGAGGACAGACTCAGATTTGTAAGGCCACCTGAACAGGTTGTTTCACGATGACACTGCAGGGGAAATATTGCATTACCTGGCAGACCATTCCAATGAATGGCTAACGATGGCCAAGTCCACCACAGTGGAAGACACCCTTACACAGTAGCTCTCTATTATGACTTTTAGAGGGGGAATCTATGACATACAGTGTCTTGAAAACGTATTCATACCGCTTGAACTTTTGCAAATTTTTTCACGTTACACCCAGAAACTTAAATGTATTTTGTTGGGATTTTATGTGATAGACCAACACAAAGTAGCAATTATGTATAAAATGAAAATGATACATGGTTTTTAAAGTGTTTAACTTCTTAAGGACACAGCCTTATTTCACCTTAAGGACCAGGCCATTTTTTTTAAATCTGACCAGCGTCACTAAGTGGTGATAACTTTAAAACGCTTTGACTTATCCAGGCCATTCTGAGATTGTTTTTTCGTCACATATTGTACTTCATGACACTGGTAAAATGAAGTAAAAAAAAATCATTTTTATTTATAAAAAAATACCAAATTTACCAAAAATTTGAAATAAATTGCAAATTTCCAAGTTTCAATTTCTCTACTTCTATAATACATAGTAATACCTCAAAAAATTGTTATTACTTTACATTCCCCATATGTCTACTTCATGTTTGGATCATTTTGGGAATGATATTTAATTTTTTGGGGATGTTACAAGGCTTAGAAGTTTAGAAGCAAATCTTGAAATTTTTCAGAAATTTTCAAAAACCAAATTTTTAGAGACCAGTTCAGGTCTGAAGTCACTTTGCGAGGCTTACATAATAGAAACCACCCAAAAATTACCCCATTCTAGAAACTACACCCCTCAAGGTATTCAAAACTGATTTTACAAACATCGTTAAACCTTTAGGTGTTCCACAAGAATTAATGGAAAATAGAGATACAATTTCAAAATTTCACTTTTTTGGCAAATTTTCCATTTTAATATTTTTTTTACTTTTACAAAGCAAGGGTTAACAGCCAAAGAAAACTCAATATTTATGGCCCCGATTCTGTAATTTACAGAAACACCCCATATGTGGTCGTAAACTACATAACGCAGAAGGAAAGGAATGCCATACGGTTTTTGGAAGGCAGATTTTGCTGGACTGTTTTTTCTTTACACCATGTCCCATTTGAAGCCCCCCTGATGCACCCCTAGAGTAGAAACTCCATAAAAGTGACCCCATCTAAGAAACTACACCTCTCAAGGTATTAAAAACTGATTTTTACAAAAGTCGTTAACCCTTTAGGTGTTCCACAAGAGTTATTGGCAAATGGAGATGAAATTTCAGAATTACAATTTTTTTGGCAAATTATCAATTTTAATCCATTTTATCCAGTAACAAAGCAAGGATTAACAGCCAAACAAAACTCAATATTTATGGCCCTGTTTCTGTAGTTTAAAGAAACACCCCATATGTGGTCGTAAACTACTGTACGGGCACACGGCAGGGCGCAGAAGGAAAGGAATGCCATACGGTTTTTGGAAGGCAGATTTTGCTGGACTGTTTTTTTTTACCCCATGTCCCATTTGAAGCCCCCCGATGCACCCCTAGAGTAGAAACTCCAAAAAAGTGACCCCATTTTAGAAACTACGGGATAGGGTGGAAGTTTTGTTGGTACTAGTTTAGGGTACATCAGATTTTTGGTTGCTCTATATTACACTTTTTGTGAGGCAAGATAACAAGAAATAGCTGTTTTGGCACCGTTTTTATTTTTTGTTATTTACAACATTCATCTGGCAGGTTAGATCATGTGGTATTTTTATAGACCAGGTTGTCACGGACACGGCGATACCTAATATGTATACTTTTTTTTTTATTTATGTAAGTTTTACACAATGATTTCATTTTTGAAGCCCAAAAAAATCATGTTTTAGTGTTTCCATAGTCTGAGAGCCATAATTTTTTCCGTTTTTGGGCGATTACCTTGGGTAGGGTATGATTTTTGCGGGATGAGATGACTGTTTTATTGGCACTTTTGGGGTACGTGTGACTTTTTGATCGCTTGCCATTACACTTTTTGTGACGTAAAGTGACAAAAAATGGTTTATTTAGCACAGTTTTTATTTTAAATTTTTTACGGTGTTCATCTGAGGGGTTAGGTCATGTGATGTTTTTATAGAGCCGGTCGATACGGACGCGGCGATACCTAATATGTATACTTTTTTTTATTTATGTAAGTTTTACACAATAACAGCGTTTTTAAAACAAAAAAAAAAATATGTTTTAGTGTCTCCATATTTTGAGCCATAGTTTTTTTATTTTTTGGGCGATTGTCTCAGATAGGGGCTCATTTTTTGCAGGATGATGTGACGGTTAGATTGGTACTATTTTGGTGGGCAAACGCCTTTTTGATCGCTTGCTGTTGTACTTTTTGTGATGTAAACAAAAAAATGGTTTATTTAGCACAGTTTTTATTTTTTATGGTGTTCATCTGAGGGGTTAGGTCATGTGATATGTTTATAGAGCCGGTCGATACGGACGCGGTGATACCTAATATGTATACTTTTTTTCCCCCCTATTTCTTACCAATTTTTTTTTACTTTATTTGGGGAAAATTACGTTTTTGTTTATTTTTACTTGAAACTTAATTTTTTGGGGGGAAAACTTTAATTTTTCAACTTTTTTTTCACTTAATTTTTTGTCCCACTTTGGGACTTGAACTTTTGGGGGTATATACTGTGTGTATTACTCATACAGCTTCCGGCCTGTGAGATCTCACAGGCACGTCACAGGAAGGCAGCGCGCTGCCTTCCATGCCATCGGGTCCCCCCTACAGCCGCATGGGGACCCGATGGCACCGCCCGCCGCAATAGGTAAAAGCCGCAAACCGCAGGTCTGAATTGACCTGCGATTTGCGGCGATCGCCGACATGGAGGGGTCTCGGGACCGCCCCGGGCATTTAGCAGAGGTGCCTGCTCAATGATTTGAGCAGGCACCGGCTTCCGATCACCGCCCGCCGTGCGGCGGTGATCAGAAATACACAGGGCAGATAAAAACATCCGGTGTCTGGGGGAGCAGCCAATGGCAGACGGGGACAAGCCTCCCTAGTATCAGGTGACGCTAGGGAGGCTCGCTCCCCCATCCCCGTCATGGCCTGTCATTGGCTGCTCCCCCCGACACTGGGGGAAACGGCGGGGGCGGTGCAGGGAACCAGGAGCGGTGCAGGGAGCTGGGATCCAGGTAAGCATATACAGTGTAGGGGGCCCGGCATATTGGGGGGCTTTTATAGGATTGGGTAAAAATCTGAAAAGTGTGACATGCATATTTTGTATTCAGCCTTCTGTACTCTGATAGCCATAAATAAAATCCAGTGTGACCAATTGCCTTCAGAAGTCACCTAATTAGTAAATAGAGTCCAGCTGTGTTAGTTAATACAGTCCATCTGTGTTTATTCCCAATACAACTACAGCTGCTCTGTAAAGGCTTGTTAGACAACTTTATTGATCAAACAGCATCATAAAAACCAAGAAACACAGCAGACAGGTCTGGGATAAAGTTGTGGAGAAGTGTAAAGCAGGGTTAGGTTAAAAAAAAATACCCCAAGCTATGAACATCTCACATGGCCGTCCACCTAAACTGACAGCCCAGAAAGCACTAATTAGAGAAGCAGCCAAGAAGCTGTGGTCACTCTGAAAGAGCTGCAGAGATCCACAGCTCAGGTGGGAGAATCTTTCCACAGGACAATTATTAGTTGTGTACTCCACATATCTGCCCTTTATGGAAGAAAAGTGGCAAGAAGAAAATCATTTTTGAAAGCAAGCCATAAGTTCTGTTTGCAGTTTGCCACAAGCCATGTAGGTGACACAGCAACCAGGTGGATTAACCACTTCAGCCCCCATAGCTTAAACACCCTTAATGACCAGGCCACTTTTTACACTTCTGACCTACACTACTTTCACCGTTTATTGCTCGGTCATGCAACTTACCACCCAAATGAAATTTACCTCCTTTTCTTCTCACTAATAGAGCTTTCATTTGGTGGTATTTCATTGCTGCTGACATTTTTACTTTTTTTTGTTATTAATCGAAATTTAACGATTTTTTGGCAAAAAAATGACATTTTTCACTTTCAGTTGTAAAATTTTGCAAAAAAAACGACATCCATATATAAATTTTTCTCTAAATTTATTGTTCTACATGTCTTTGATAAAAAAAAAAAATGTTTGGGTAAAAAAAAAAATGGTTTGGGTAAAAGTTATAGCGTTTACAAACTATGGTACAAAAATGTGAATTTCCGCTTTTTGAAGCATCTGACTTTCTGAGCACCTGTCATGTTTCCTGAGGTTCTACAATGGCCAGACAGTACAAACACCCCACAAATGACCCCATTTCGGAAAGTAGACACCCTAAGGTATTCGCTGATGGGCATAGTGAGTTCATAGAACTTTTTATTTTTTGTCACAAGTTAGCGGAAAATGATTATTTTTTTTTTTTTCTTACAAAGTCTCATATTCCACTAACTTGTGACAAAAAATAAAAAGTTCTATGAACTCACTATGCCCATCAGCGAATACCTTGGGGTGTCTTCTTTCCAAAATGGGGTCACTTGTGGGGTAGTTATACTGCCCTGGCATTCTAGGGGCCCAAATGTGTGGTAAGGAGTTTAAAATCAAAATCTGTAAAAAATGGCCGGTGAAATCCGAAAGGTGCTCTTTGGAATGTGGGCCCCTTTGCCCACCTAGGCTGCAAAAAAGTGTCACACATGTGGTATCGCCGTATTCAGGAGAAGTTGGGCAATGTGTTTTGGGGTGTCTTTTTACATATACCCATGCTGGGTGAGATAAATATCTCGGCAAAAGACAACTTTTCCAATTTTTTATACAAAGTTGGCATTTGACCAAGATATTTATCTCACCCAGCATGGGTATATGTAAAAAGACACCCCAAAACACATTGCCCAACTTCTCCTGAGTACGGCGATACCACATGTGTGACACTTTTTTGCAGCCTAGATGCGCAAAGGGGCCCACATTCCTTTTAGGAGGGCATTTTTAGACATTTGGATCCCAGACTTCTTCTCACGCTTTAGGGCCCCTAAAATGCCAGGGCAGTATAAATACCCCACATGTGACCCCATTTTGGAAAGAAGACACCCCAAGGTATTCAATGAGGGGCATGGCGAGTTCATAGAAAAAAAAAATTTTTGGCACAAGTTTGCGGAAATGGATTTTTATTTTTCTCACAAAGTCTCCCTTTCCGCTAACTTGGGACAAAAATTTCAATCTTTCATGGACTCAATATGCCCCTCACGGAATACCTTGGGGTGTCTTCTTTCCGAAATGGGGTCACATGTGGGGTATTTATACTGCCCTGGCATTCTAGGGGCCCTAAAGCGTGAGAAGAAGTCTGGAATATAAATGTCTAAAAATTTTTACGCATTTGGATTCCGTGAGGGGTATGGTGAGTTCATGTGAGATTTTATTTTTTGACACAAGTTAGTGGAATATGAGACTTTGTAAGAAAAAAATAATAATTTCCGCTAACTTGGGCCAAAAAAAGTCTGAATGGAGCCTTACAGGGGGGTGATCAATGACAGGGGGGGTGATCAATGACAGGGGGGTGATCAGGGAGTCTATATGGGGTGATCACCCCCCTGTCATTGATCACCCCCCTGTCATTGATCACCCCCCTATAAGGCTCCATTCAGATGTCCGTATGTGTTTTGCGGATCCGATCCATGTATCCGTGGATCCGTAAAAAACATACGGACATCTGAATGCAGCCTTACAGGGGGGTGATCAATGACAGGGGGGTGATCAATGACAGGTGGGTGATCAGGGAGTCTATATGGGGTGATCACCCCCCTGTCATTGATCACCCCCCTGTCAGGCTCCATTCAGATGTCTGTATGTGTTTTGCGGATCCGATCCATGTATCAGTGGATCCGTAAAAATCATACGGACATCTGAATGCAGCCTTACAGGGGGGTGATCAATGACAGGGGGGTGATCAGGGAGTCTATATGGGGTGATCACTCCCCTGTAAGGCTCCATTCAGACGTCCGTATGTGTTTTGCGGATCCGATCCATCTATCAGTGGATCCGTAAAAATCATACGGATGTCTGAATGGAGCCTTACAGGGGGTTATCAATAACAGGGGGATGATCAGGGAGTCTATATGGGGTGATCAGGGGGTGAATAAGGGGTTAATAAGTGACGGGGGGGGGGGGGGGGGTGTAGTGTAGTGTAGTGTGGTGCTACATATTACAGAGCTACCTGTGTCCTCTGGTGGTCGATCCAAACAAAGGGGACCACCAGAGGACCAAGTAGCAGGTATATTAGACGCTGTTATCAAAACAGCGTCTAATATACCTGTTAGGGGTTAAAAAAAAATCACATCTCCAGCTTGCCAGCGAACGATCGCCGCTGGCAGGCTGGAGATCCACTCACTTACCTTCCGTTCCTGTGTGCGTGCGTTCACAGGAAATCTCGCGTCTCGCGAGATGACGCGTAGATGCGTGACTATGAGCAGCGCTGCCACCTCCGGAACGCGATCCTGCGTTAGGCGGTCCGGAGGTGGTTAAGTTGCTCTGGTCAGATGAGACCAAAGTTGAACTTTTTGGCCTAAATGCAAAACACTGCATATCACCCGGAACACACCATGAAACATGGTGGTGGCAGCATCATACTGTGGGGATGGTTATCTTCAACAGGGTCAGGGAAGCTGGTCAGGGTTGATGGGACGATGACTGGAACTAAATAAAGTGCAATCCTGGAGGAAAACCTGGTAGAGGCTGCAAAAGACTTGAAACGGTGGCAGAGGTTCACCTTCCAGGATGACAATGACCCTAAACATACAGCCATAGCTACAATGGAATGGTTTAGATCAAGGCATATTCATGTGTTACAATGGCCCAGTCAAAGGCCAGAAATAAATCCCATTAAGAATCTATGTCAAGATTTGAAAATTGGTGTTCACAGACGTTCTCCATTCAATCTGACTGAGCTTGAGATATTTTGAAAAGAAGACTGGGCAAAAATATACCCCAAAAGACTTACAGCTGTAACTGCAGTGAAAGGTCGTCCTACAAAGTATTGACTTAGTGAGGGCTGAAAACAAATGCATGCCACAATTTCCAGATTTTTAGTTATTAAAAATGTTGAAAACGGGGGCGTGGCCAACTGCCGGCATGAGAGCACGCGTTTGAGAGCAGCTCCGATAACCCGCTGAAATCCTACTTCATCCTGACAAACTGTCTACCACAGACACCGACTGGAAGGTGTGCAGACGTAAGAGAAGACCCCGCACACCGACGATGGGGCCCAGCAAAGCTCAGAACGCTGCGGAGAGGCTAAAGGAATTTGCCAGATCTGAGGCCCAGCATGGCGCCGCGTCTGCTTCACCGTCGCGCGCTGCGGTCACAAGAGGTCAGTCTGCTCAACAGGCGGACGAGCCAACCGAACCAGAGTTCACCCTAAAGGCAGCTTATGACCAGCTACTAATGGCGATCTCCTCGTGCCAGTCCTCGCTGACCGGGAAGCTGGAGGAGGTAAGAGTGGACGTCAGTTTACTCCGCCATGACATGCAGCAGCTGCGTGACCGGGTTAAAACCACTGAGGATCGCGTCTCAGCCCTAGAAGACCTGACAAGACCAATAGAGGGGAGAGTGCAAGATCTGGAGAGGGCGATGGGTCACTGGCAGCAGAAATGCGATGACCTAGAAAATAGGTCGCGCCGTAATAATGTAAGAATTCTAGGCCTACCTGAGAGGACGGAGGGAAGAGATCCGGCAGCGTTCCTGGAGACTTGGTTCAAGGAGCAGTTTCCTGAAGCGCCGTTCACATCAGCATATGCTGTGGAGAGGGCCCACCGTGTCCCTGCCAGGCCACCTCCACCGGGTGCTCCACCGAGGCCTCTTCTGGCTCGTCTCCTGAATTGGAGAGATCGAGATCTACTTCTCAGTCAAGCCATACAAAAACAAGACATCAGGCATGACAACGTCAGGATCTCTCTTTTCCCGGACTTTTCGGCGGACCTTCAGAAGAGAAGGGCTACATTCGTGGCGGTGAAGCGCCGTTTAAGGGAGTTGAACCTGCAATACTCTATGGCATACCCTGCCCGCCTTAGAGTGATAGACGGTGAAAAGACCATCTTCTTCAGCGACCCCAGAGAGGCTGAGGATTGGGCCTCGAGAGTGGCGGCTCGCCCGCCTCAGCGATGAGCGGGTTCCTAGGGACACAGCAAGTATCATTTGTTCCCCCCTTGTGAGAGGAGCGATATTAGAGCTTAATGACGTTTTTGCAAGTATTACAGCTTCAGTGTTATGTCATGCAGTCCATGACGATCTGGACATTATATGTTAGCTCCTCTCCTGGAGTGGAGCTTCAGGATCGCTAGACGGGACACTGTGTCATTGAGCTCGGCTCCTTTAAGCCAAAGGTGGCAGTTTTCACGATTATATTGTAATGAGGGTTGGAGCGGCACCTGTGTGGTAATACCAACCATTTACACCATACAGGTCCCCGAGTTTAGGACCATTACGTTTTATGGTCCTGTACCTGATAACCTCAGGTCTTTCAAGTTGATGTTATATGTTCTTTTATTTCACGCATATGCACACTCGTATCAAGCATGGCCTAATGTCTATTACCTTCCTGTAGTAGGATTGATGTATTGTTCTAAGCAGATGCAAATTATGTTGAGGAATGGAGTGATTAAGGGGTTACCTAGCCTGGATATAGATGCTACGCCCTTATGGCCTCCTTGAGACTCATGTCATGGAATGTCAGGGGACTGGGTGACCCAAAGAAGCGGATAGCTGTGTTCTCTCAGATACGGTCCTTTAGTCCCCACATTCTAGGTCTCCAGGAGACCCATCTCACCCCGGAAACGGGACATAGGCTTAAAAAACCCTGGGTCCAGCACCTATTTAATGCCTATGGTAACTCGCACTCTAGGGGAGTGGCGCTCTTGCTTCACAGAAGCTTGCGATGTGAGATCCATCATTCAATGATTGATCCAGGAGGTCAATACATTTTCTTATTTGCTCATGTTGATTGTGTCCCTTATGTGATAGTTAACCTGTATAACTCACCCCCTGCCTCTGTCTCTCTATTGCAGTCAGCTGTGGGCTTTGTAACTCATTATCCCAGTGCTCGATTACTATGTATGGGGGACTTCAACCAGGTCATGAGCGAGAACATGGATAGATTTAGAAGTAGGATTGATAATATGTGGACGGGAAGCGACGATACGTCCTTGACTAGGATTTCCCAGGAGATGGGGTGGATAGACATGTGGAGGGCCAGGAATCCGAATATTAGAGAATACTCCTGTTTTACACCCTCCCGGGGCGCCCTCTCTAGAATTGATTACTTATTTGGCAATCCCACAGCCTACACTGACTTGGTGAGCATTCGGTACGGACCGCAGGGCCCCTCCGATCATGCACCGGTTCTCGCCGAGCTGGGATCCTCTAACTCCTCTGGATTAGGCAGCAAGATGCGCATCCATCCGTTCTGGCTCACTTTATTTGGCCCGTCGGACAGGGTTCCAGATCAGCTAAAGGTGTTCTTTGAGGCACAGGACGTCTCCACTGACTCCCTGCTACTTTGGGAGACCCTGAAGGCGTACCTTAGAGGCTGCCTCAAGTCTTCCATTTCATATGTTAAGAGGGATGCGCAGCGTAAAGAGGAAGAATTGCTTGCTAGTTGTAAGGAGGCAGAGAGGATATTAATTGAGTCCCCTACGGAAGAACATAGGGGGGTGTGGCTGACCAGGGGCAGACTTTACACCATGCACCTGGAAGAGAAGAGTAAAAGGAAACTCTTTTTTCTTAAACAGCAGGCGTTCGAGGTGGGTAACCAGGCCGGGAAGTTGCTGGCCCATATAGCCCGGGCTAACACTATGGCTCCACCGGTACTCCGCCTTAGGGAGACCGATGGTCGCATAGTCGAGACGGTTCGTGATATATTAAATTGTATACACACTTTCTATGCGGACCTATATAAGTCAGCGGCAAATTATACTGAGCAGGACCTGGAGGCGTACCTCACTGAGGTCACCTATCCCCGACTTAGCGACCTGGATAGGGGTATTATGGAGGAGGACATCACCTTGGAGGAAGTGGAGAGAGCCATTTCGGATCTCCCCGCTGGGAAAGCCCCGGGTCCTGATGGCATTCCGGTGGAAGTGTATGCAAAGTATAAGGAGGTACTGGCGCCACAACTAGTAAAGCTGTATGGGGCGGTGCACTCCGGCAGCTCATTGCCAGTTTCTATGTATGATGCCTCCATTGTTTTGATTTTGAAGCCTGGCAAGGATCCGCTGGACTGTGGATCTTATCGTCCAATTTCGTTGCTGAACTTGGATTATAAAATCCTGACTAGAATATTAGCCAACAGACTCAATAAGGCGATAACCTCAGTGATCCACTCTGATCAATCAGGATTTATGCCGGGAAGATCCACCTCGGATAATATTAGGAGAACTCAGGTGGTTGCGCAAATAGGCTCGGCTGGGAAAGAAAGGTGGGCCTTGGCCTCTTTAGACACGGCCAAAGCTTTTGACTCCCTGGAATGGCCCTTCTTGATAGCTGTGCTGAGAAGCTTTGGTTTTGGTCCCAAGTTCGCTAAATGGATTAATATACTCTATAATAACCCATCTGCACGTATTCAGCTCAATGGCTCTTACTCCGAGGAGATATCCCTGCACAGAGGTACCAGGCAGGGTTGTCCGCTTTCACCCCTATTGTTTGCAATTGCGATAGAACACCTGGCAATTAGAATCAGGCAGGACCCAGTGTACGCAGGAGTTTCAATGGGCTGTAGGGAGGAGAGAATAGGCTTGTATGCGGATGACCTAATACTTTTTATGTCTAGCCCGGAGGTGTCCCTGCCAAGGGCGATTGAGGTAGTAGCGCTGTTTGGACGTTATTCTGGTCTACACATAAACTGGGGTAAATCCGCCATCATGCCTTTATGGGATCACGACTGGGCGACTTACCATCATAACCTGCCAGTAGTGGATAGATTCAAATATCTTGGGGTAATGATCACTAGGGCTCCACAGCTTGCCTACGATCTGAATGTTGAGCCTCTGGAAGCTCTTTTTAAAGATAAAATGAAAACTTGGGAGGCCCTCCCATTGTCTGTTATGGGCAGGCTGAATCTAGTGAAAATGGTTTTGTTACCTAAAGGTTTATATGTATTGTCTCATGCCTGCACACCGATCCCTCGGAGTTTCTTTAAACGCATACACTCCTTGGTCACTGCTTTTGTCTGGGGGAAGGCTAGAAGAAAGCTCTCGCTCCCGGTCCTTCAGAGATCGAAGTTGCAAGGCGGTGCAGCCCTGCCTGATTTCTTCCTTTATTTTATCGCTAGTCAGCTGAGATTTCTGAGGAGCTGGGTTACTGAGACCTCAAGGCCTAATTCGGAATACTATCTGCATGAATATCTGCAGGTTTCGACTTTATGGCCTGTGTTGGAAGGAATGGGACGCCTACAGAAAGCTACCCTCCCGTTGCATAAACTAGCCCATCAGATATGGCAGGCTTCCAAGCTGAATGCTTATAAAGATTTACCTTGCGATATTCCTATATGGGATAACTGTATGTTTCCTCACCTGTTGAGATTAGAGGGTGCAGGGGAGTGGAGAACAGTTTACCCTCCAGAGGTCAATGGCTGTCCCTAGTGAATGCTACGGTATCTATGGAAAACATGGTATATAAGCATAGGGGTTGCCCGCAGAAGTTTGATAGGGTGTGGGGGGCCTGGTGCGAATCCTCACTTACCATGCATGACGCGAGTCGGCATCAGGTGGCTGATGGTTCTGGATAGTCTTTCTGTGGGCATGTAAGAGGGCTTGTGAGTCGGATTGGCTGCCCTCCTGAGGCAAGTAGTACTAATCTGCATCTATTATACATTCACACGTTTCTTCCCCCTGATTAGCACTGAACGCGTTAACATTTGGTATTTGGCACCCTGGCGTTCACAGCTGTTTGAAAATGTATGTAAGATTCCTCGTACACTGCTTCTGCTTTTACGTATGGCCCCTGCGAGGGTCACTGTAGTTTTCTATGTGCCATGCTTGTAAATTTTACCTTGCAATAAAACGAGTTTAAAAAAAAAAATGTTGAAAACCCTGTACCATTTTCTTTTCACTTTACACATACTGACTACATTGTATTGGTCGATCACATAAAATCCCAATAAAACACGTTTAAGCTTGTGGGTGTAACGTGAAAATATGTGGAAAAGTTCAAGGGGTATGAATACTTTTTCAAGGCACTGTAAACATGCCATAATCAAGGGCAGACATGCTGCCTGTGCAGCTGGTTCAGCTGCCACAAACCCTAGCCATACGGAGTAAGCACCATCAGCTACACAGGCCACATCATAGAGGCACGCTTTGTCTACTCCTGCATCCCACCACAATCAAGTACACGGGAGGGTGCAGAGGCCACATCCCTGCACCAGTTTACTACCATAGTAGAAGCAGGCAGTGCTGAGGCTTGCTGCTCCTCCACTCTAGTAGCCTGGTCTCCTCCATATCCTACAACAGGGGACACAGGTTACCTGCTTACCACCATAACCTACAAGGTAACAACCACTCACTGAGCTCAACATTTAGCGTCCATTCCCACGTCTGTATCCGTTTTGCGGATCCGCAAAACACGAACACCGACAATGTGCGTTCCGCATTTTGCGGACCGCACATCGCCGGCACTCTCATAGAAAATGCCTTTTTCGGACAAGAATAGGACATGTTCTATTTTTTGGCGGATCCAGAAGTGTGGATCTGCAAATGCGGATGCAGACAGCACATTCGGGCCCCACTGAAAATGAATGGGTCCGCACCTGTTCCACAAAATTGCGGAATGGATGCGGTCCCATTTTGCGGACGTGTGAATGGACCCTTACCTGCGATCCTGCTCCCCAACAGACATCTGAGGTCCGGCTTCAGACATGAGGAGGACATAAGCTCCGGCCAGACAGTGTTTGCTATGGGATGGAAGAGGCAGCAAGTTCTGTTTAATTGGAACTTGTGCAGCCCTCATCTAGTCCTGCTTATCCAGTGCAGCTACTTTGAGCTGCTTTTTGTATGTCATTGAAACATAGATCATATAAAGGGCCACATAGATCATCAACCCTATAAATCCCTCACAAAGATACCAGTGCTCAGCTTCCAAACACCACTCTCTGTACTGGTAGTCACTGGCAGGGGCAGGCAGGCATGACAAACTAGCTGAAATCACTAGCCAGTTTCCAAAGGCAATATGCCTTTCAGTGAGGCCATGTTAGGAGTTGCAGTCTCAGATGAAGACTGTCTAGCTGTAAAAGTAATAGCAGGGTCTATAAGGACATGTCGACCAGTGGCCATGAATACAGAAACAGCTGAGATACCAGACATAGTAGGGTGGTGATCTGAGGATAGGTCATCAATATATATGGCAGGACAACCCCTTTAAGGCTACATATTTACGAGCAGATTATAGCATGACTGAATGGCAAAATTCAATGATCAGCTGAGAATCTGTTCATGAGGAGTTAATCTGTGTTACAGATTTTTTTGGACTTCACTTATTTTAACAGTTCCTATGTGGCAGGACTAAGCATTCATGAGCATACTGGAATAGAACTGAATAAGGATCGCCTTTTAAACAAAAGAACCCATGCAGTACTTTGGTTATATTACAGGTGAAGACATGAAACGTCTGCTGCAACACATATGAATTTAAGAAAAATATTCTATTAATTCAGATGCAAAAAAAACATGAATATACCTATTGCAAAACAGATGTTACCAGTGTGGTCTGTCAATAATGCCATGCATATCTCATCATCACAAGTACTTGGCAAGGCAACTGGGATCATAAAAATGTGGGCAGGAAACAGCTGCCATTATCCCGTGTGGAAATACTTTCTTTCAAGAAGGGCATATGGCAGCGGAGAAGAGGGTCCTATTCTACTTACCGTAGCTATTTTAGTCTGCACTAAACATTCTCTTTCTACTGTATACTCATAGCTGGTTTCAAATAGTTTCATCATGTTGGCAACATCATTCCCGACAGAACCTAGAAAAATGGAATAGCAGGGAGATGTGACAAAATGGAGGATTTCGGATTAAAAAAAATATTTAAGGGATTAATCCATAATTAGCAAAAACTCGGGCACAGACAGGAAATGGTGTAAAATAACAGAATCAGGCTACATTCACACGACCGTATGAACAAGTCCGCATCCGTTCCGCAATCTTGCGGACCCATTCATTTCAAAAGATGCGGACAGCCCGAGCCAATTTGCAAATATACACAGTAATGCAATTATCGTAACAACAACATTATATATTATAGTTATTACATGGATGTGTCACGTGTGTTCAGCAAGCACTTATATATCATGTAACTCTGCTGCTTACTGATGTCAGGGGTCACATGACATGCCAGGTTTCAGTTAGACCTTGGATACATTACACGGGGCTGATCTATGAGAAGTACCATTTTACTGTCCATATAGGGGTCAACTGCCTGATAAAAGAAACATATGTAAGCAGAATTTAAAAATACATGTACCGTATTTTTCGCCCCATAAGATGCATTTTTCCCCCCAGAAATGGGGAAAAATGTCCCTGCGTCTTATGGGGTGAGTACTACTGGAGGACCTATAACAAATCGCCTGACCCAAGAAAGAGTCACAAGAACCACCCCATGAATGCACATCCAACAATAAATCAATATTAAAAAATATATATAAAGTTTATTAGACACACCAACAGACACACATTAAAAAATTGTATACAATTAGAACAAAGCGCGGTGTGCACAGTGGCGGATTACAATAGGGACGTTCGGGTCGGCAGCCCCGGGCCCAGCACCGCTGGGGGGCCCAACGCCGACCCGAACGCCCACATACTGCGGCGGGGCACGGGAGCGCAAAGCTCCCTGTCCCGTCGCCTATCACCGCCATAGGCTTCAGGCCTAGTAGGCCTGAGGCCTATCCGGTAGTGAAATCCCGGCGCAGGCGTGCGTGATGACGTCATCACGCGCCTGTGCCGGGACACAGCACATTGACTGCCTCATCCCGCCTTCGTCTGCGATCAAGTGCCTGGCCCTGGACGGTGAGTATTTAGCTTTTCATTTTTTTTTTTTCATGTGCCTACTTTGGGGGACATGTGGGGGACGACACACAGAGGAGGACATATTAGGGAAGAGACCTCGAGTACATGGGAGGGGGAATGTGGGGGCTGTGTGGGGCTAAATTATTATGGGAGGGACTACTATGTGGGGGCAAATTATTATGGGAGCCGGACTACTATGTGGGGGCAAATTACTATATGGGGCAGTATGGGGCAAATTACTATATGGGGCAGTGGGGGGGCAAATTACTATGTGGGGGCAGTGTGGTGGAAACTATTGTGTGGGGGAAGTGTGGGGTAATTGCTATGTGGGGACAGTGTGGGGGCAAATTACTAAGTGGGGGCAGTGTGGGGGAAACTATTGTGTGGGGGCAGTGTGGGGGGAAATTGCTATGTGGGGGCAGTGTGGGGTAATTTCTATGTGGGGACAGTGTGGGGGCAGTGTGGGGAAATTGCTATGTGGGGACAAATTACTATGTGGGGGAAACTATTGTGTGGGGACAGTGTGGGGTAATTGCTATGTGGGGGCAGTGTGGGGTAATTTTTATGTGGGGGCAGTGTGAGGTAATTTTTATGTGGGGGCAGTGTGGGGGAAATTACTATGTGGGGGCAAATTACTATGTGGGGGCAGTGTGGGGGGAAACTATTGTGTGGGGGAAATTACTATGTGGGGCAAATTACTATGTGGGGGCAATGTGGGGCAAATTACTATGTAGGGGAAATTACTGTGTGGGGGCAAACTACTATATGGGGGCAGTTTGGGGGAAATTACTGTGTGGAGACAAATTACTATGGGGGGATTACTATGTGGGGGCAGTGTGGTGGAAATTACTATATGGGGGTGTTGCTATTGGGGAGGCACTGTAGGTGCAATTCTATTATTTTTGGGGACACTATACAGGGATTATTGCCTGGAGCACAATAGAGGGTGGAATTATTACTCGGGGCACTCTAGGGGACATTATAGCTGCTGTGGACACTATAGGAACATTTGGGGTAATTTATCAAACTGATGTAAAGTAGAACTGGCTTAGTTGCCCATAGCAGCCAATCAGATTCCACCTTTCATATTTGACAACTCTTTTGGAAATCCAGTTCTACTTTACACCAGTTTGATAAATGACTCCAATTATGTCTATCAGGGTCACTTTTTTTTCAGCAGTATAGTACCTTGGACATTGGGGAGCAAAATGGGCACAGTATTGGGAGTGGCAGCAGGATGACACTGTGGGGACACCAGGATGAGGAGGTTGATGGAAAAATTTAGAAATCTAACGTGTCTGTGTTACAAACTGTAGAGACGAGATGCGGCTGAAAGAATTTGCCATGGTGGTCTGGGTCAAACGGAGGAGAAGAGGAAAGAGAAGGTCTACATGACAGGAGAGGTCACTGGATGTAAGAGGTATGTGGTGCTGTATTCTCCTCCATGTCTTTTTTATTATAATTATATGTATTTTAAATTTGGCGACCAAATTTTTCAGTTTAGGACCCAATTTGGGGTATTTTTTTTGGGGTATAGTTGGTTAGACAGCCCCGGGCCTATCATGCACTTAATCCGCCCCTGGGTATGCAGTAAAATATATGTAACAGACATACACAGGTCCACTGAGTTACCACTAAATAAGGACATGCACTATAAACCAGCATATAAATTTAATTGTACCTCATTTACTATCCTATATTATGTGATACTCCAACATACAGCTCTTTACCCCTGAGGAAGCCGGATTGCTCCGGCGATACGCGTTGGGCGCTTCTCATGTTTTCAGGTCCACTGCACCAGCTGTGATGTAGGTTTGGCTCTTGATATTTGACCTTATTATGGTCTGTGTCCATTTTTTGTGGTCTTACCTTACCTTACATTTGCTTCATGTTATTCATTGGATTCTTTATATGCTGGTTTATAGTGCATGTCCTTATTTAGTGGTAACTCAGTGGACCTGTGTGTGTGTCGGTTACATATATTTTATTGCATACCGCACTTTGTTCTAATTGTATACAATTTTTTAATGTGTGTCTGTTGGTGTGTCTAATAAACTTTATATATATTTTTTAATATTGATTTATTGTTGGATGTGCATTCATGGGGTGGTTCTTGTGACTCTTTCTTGGGTCAGGCGATTTGTTATATGCTCTTTTCACCACCCTTTGCACTCCTTGTATTATTTGGCGTGCCCCCTGTGTCTCTTTAATTACTACTGGAGGACGGGGAAGCGGTGAAGACTCTGAACTCACCGCTTCCTGGTCCTCGGCTGTGCAGTGTCTGCGCATAGCGTGAGGGTGCTCTGTGACCCCATGCTGTGCGCGTTGCATCACAGCACAGCCAGTGGAAGGAAGGTCACTGGAGGAGAGGAGCGGCGGTGTCCGGAGCAGGAGAGGCAAGTGGGGTTTTTATTTTATGTGCTCTGTATCATCGGGGCTGATAATCTGAGGCATGGGGGCTGATGAGAGGCAATGGGGGCTGATGAGAGGCATGGGGCTCTGATTAGGGGTCTGATCTGAGGTCTTATTGGTGTCTTATTAACATTGGGGGTCTAATTGGGGCTGTCAGCTGAGGTCTGATTAACATGGGGGGTCTGATTGGTAGTCTGACCTGAGGTCTAATGAAAAATATTGTTTTCTTATTGTCCTCCTCTACAACCTAGGGGCTTCTTATGGGCCGGTGCATCTTATAGGGCAAAAAATAAGGTATGTTACAAAATGGTAAGGTTTCCTATTATATAAACAAGTACATAAAAAAGAACTAATCTGGGTTACTCCCTTAACCGATATTTGGGTTTTCAGCAACAGAAGTCGAAACTTAGCCTCAACTAATCATTTAGAATGCAACAAACAAAAAATTTGCATTTATATAAATTGCTGCAGATCATTTTTGGCAGAAAGCAAATGCACCATAGATATGGAGCACCAAATTGTTGACTATAAAAGGACCTGGGAGAAATGTGCATCATGCATTTCTATGTATATTATATTTTTTCATTTATTAAAAATAGGACCGCCAAGAAAGAACAAGTTAAAGGCTGCAGCGCGTGCTTGATGATTCCCATTCATCTAGTGAACTTTCAATCTGCATGATCCTAGTTATTTACATGGACCACCACACTACTGTATTACAATGCAGTGAGGATGTGGGCACAGTAGTTGTACCATCACTTGTGGGTGCTAGCTGAATAATATAGCCAACACTCCCCCCTAACTGCCAGGATAAGATAACCAAGGTTGTGCCATAAACTACCGTAATATGGGATTGTCCAGTTTATAACACAATTCGTAATAAGAGGGACTTTTAACAAGATACCAACTATATCTCAAATGACGTCACAGTACATGTCAACGTTTACTATTTTAGCAAACTAATTGATGGTCCGATTGGACCCAAATACGTCTTTGGATCATGTACTGTTTTTTCCAAAATTAAAACGTTGCTTGTAGTCTATGTAGTGTCTATGTATAGATAGTGTTAAGTTAGGAAAACTGTGTTTTAAAAATAGATAAATAAAAGCAACGTTTTAATTTTAGAAAAAACTGTACATGATCCAAAGACTTATTTGGGTCCAATCGGACCATCAATTAGTTTGTTTTAACAAGATAGACATATTAGTGCCCCATCCACACACAACATCTGAAGAACATTTTTCTTGACTTATAGTTCCAAAACCTATTTGGCGAATCTACATACACTATTCAACTGACTGCCAGCTCAAGTTAAAGGTACCCTCAAATTACTGACAAGTGGACGGGTTTCAACCAAAGTGTAGACACCATTTAACGTAATAAATTCAGGAAACAAACTGTAAATTACCTCTTTTAGTTTTTGGAAATTTTTTCCTCAGCTTATTTTTTAGGATGTTCAGTTGGGCAATAATGTCGGGTGTTGCGATGTAGAAATCTGCTTGTATTTCATCATTCAGAATCTGCAAGGTCAACATTTTTTGACAGCAGTTAGGACACGTCTACAATTTAAAATCTGCTAATGCTAATACCCACAAGCAAGGGAACTAGGAGTCAAACCCATTTCTACACGTATGATTATAGGAGAAAATACATAGAGACATATATCATGAATATATAGCATCAACGTTAAGGACCAGTATCGGAGTCAATCATTTGTATATTGGTTAAAGGGGATTTCTGGGATTTTGATGCTGATGATCTATCCTCTGGATAGGTCATCAGTATCTGATCGGTGCGGACCCCAGCCGATCAGCTGTTTGAGAAGGCACTGGTGCTCCTGTGAGCGCTGCGGCATTCTGGCAGCTTACCAAGCACAGGGCTGTACATTGTATAGCGGCTGTGCTTGTTATCGCACTCCATTCACTTCTATGGGGCTGAGTGTGATACCAAGAACATTCGCTATACAGTATACGACGCTGTGCTTGGTAAGCTGTAAGAAGGTAGTGGCGCTCACAGGAGCACCAGTGCCTTCTTAAACAGCTGATCGGCGGGGGTCCTGGGTGTCGGACCCCACTGGTCAGATACTGATGACCTATGCAGAGGATAGGTCAGCAGCATAAAAATCCTGGAAAACCCCTTTAAGAGTCTGTTATACTGGATGCTCATAAGTGAATTATGAACAGTGAATGAGCTTGCCAGGTGGTGAAGCTAAAGGCCATTCACTCGCTCATATAAAAGCTTCTAAAGGGGGCGTTAATAATGTGGTGAATTTTTCTACGATGTTACTTTAGATACTGGAATGTGATGATGCTTAAGACCTCAAGTTTTCCCATTACTTTGCTTCGCTTGTTCCTCCAGGTTCCTTGGTATATTTTTATCAGAAAAGATCATATGGAAGAGATTGGTATGTGAACCTTGAGGTGAATAGTTATTTGGGGCAAACAGGATTTAAACAAGGAAGTATTATCACAGGATTAGGAATGAATCACGTAGCATTATATTCTGTGACATATTGCTAAGATGTTATCAATGTCTGATCGACCGCTGTGACCCTTTCCAACTGCTAGAATAAAGTGGCAGCAGCGCTAGGAAAGTAAATGGCTAAGCATTAGGACACCCAGAAAAAGCTATCGGTGGTATATCCTAGAGATACTGTACCAATATCTAAGGTGAGACAAGCCCTTTAAAGGGTTTGTGTAGTGGTTTAATATTGATAGTCTCAGGATAGGTCATCAATATCAGATCAGAGAGGGGTCCGACTCCCAGCACCCTGGCCGAGCGCTGTGTACTCTTTAAAATTATGGCTGCACACACATATAAGCATTAAAATAGTGTAATTCACTTGAATGGGATGGAGCATTTGTACTTACATGGCGCTGCTACTACAAAGGAGATACTACAAGAAAATTTAGACTGGCACATTCTTATTCATAGTCATAGGTGCATATCCATAAAGCAAACATGGTTGATAAAAAAAATAATGGCTGCACACACATATAAGCAATAAAGCTGAGAAATGGGGATCATTCTAAATTCAAGTGGTGTTATACCTACTATAAATGGATCAATGGAAGCTCTTAACGCACATTTTGATCGAACTTGTGTCGGGCCCATCTACCAAGCGCCAAGGTGGCTTCCGCAGACGGGTCCCTATCACTAATATGTGCAGCCATTATTTTTTTTATCAACCATGTTTGCTTTATGGATATGCACCTATGACTATGAATAAGAATGTGGCAGTCTAAATTTTCTTGTAGTATTTATTGAGGGTAGCGCCTCTTTTAGACTGAGCAAACGCCCATCTGCCTGGGGCTTCTGAGCAAAGTACAAATGTAGCTGGTTCCTACACTGCCCTGAAAATGTGGACTTGGATAAGTCCAAGAGAGGCGGTATATTAGTGATAGGGACCCGTCTGCGGAAGCCACCTTGACGCTTGGTAGATGGGCCCGACACAAGTTTGATCAAAATGTGCGCTAAGAGCTTCCACTGATCCATTTATAGTAGGTATAACACCACTTGAATTTAGAATGATCCCCATTCCTCAGCTTTACTGCTTATATGTGTGTGCAGCCATTATTTTTTTTATCAACCATGTTTGCTTTATGGATATGCACCTATGACTATGAATAAGAATGTGGCAGTCTAAATTTTCTTGTAGTATTTATTGAGGGTAGCGCCTCTTTTAGACTGAGCAAACGCCCATCTGCCTGGGGCTTCTGAGCAAAGTAGAAATGTAGCTGGTTCCCACACTGCCCTGAAAATGTGGACTTGGATAAGTCCAAGAGAGGCGGTATATTAGTGATAGGGACCTGTCTGCGGAAGCCACCTTGACGCCTGGTAGATGGGCCCGACACAAGTTTGATCAAAATGTGCGCTAAGAGCTTCAATTGATCCATTTATAGTAGGTATAACACCACTTGAATTTAGAATGATCCCCATTTCTCAGATTTACAGCTTATATGAGTGTGCAACTACAAAGGAGATGACCTGCAAGCCATTTTGAAGAGGAAGAAGCATTCGAACCAGAGCTGCAACACCTTCAAATGGCTGATGGGCAGGGGTGCCGGGTGTTGGACCCTCTCTGATCTATTCTGAGGATAGGTCATCAATATTAGGCTACTGCACAACCCCTTTAATTCTGAGTGCACTGACTACACCAAGGCTTTGGTAACACACTGAGCAAACTCACAGCACGGGTCGTGCAGCAATTCTCTTTTTTGAACTACTGCAAGACTTCTTTTCACATAAGAGGCACATTTTTGGGTACTAAATGAAACTGTAACATTCTCAGATAGTGACAAAGCAGCACATCTAGTCTGCAAGTCCGAAAAAGCACAACGGCCAGCAATCCAACAGAATTCATTTACTGTGATTTCACTGTACATAGCATGGAAGCCACTATGCAGAATGTGATGCATGGCAGCAATGAACTTAGAGGCATGAAATAGAATACCTGGGGGATAAGCTCAATCCCTCCAACAAATGAAGCTCCGTTGTTTTTTGCAATCTCAGCTTCTTCTGCTTTCTGCAGGGGGATGAAATAAAAAATAAATAAAAAAAACACAAATATGGTCAGTGTTAGTGAATCATATATGGAATGAAGCAGGTAACACATTTTCTTCTGTAGTTCAGTCAGTTGAAACATTATATGCACCATCGGCGGGACACATCCTTTATATTACACATTCCTCATACCAACAATCAGTGTTCCACAAAAGAATGTCAGCCAAAGAAGTGGCAGCTAACATTCCCAGTGGCAGCTGTGCTGGGCTTTCAATACCAGTCTATATCACACCCATTTCCTCACAATGAGCGGCACTTAAAGCATTTCTCTCATTTAATGTTCTAGTCATGGGCAACGCAGTTTTTTCCGTCTAGTTCAGGGATCAGCAACCTCCGGCAATCCAGATGTTCTGAAACTACAGCTCCCAGAATGCTCCATTCACTTCTATAGTAGTTGTGGGAACAGCTGAGCATGTTTGCATGCTGGGATTTGTAGTTTCACAGCAGCTGAAGTGATGAAGGTTGCTGATCCCTGATCTAGTTTGTCCACCAACCAAAATTATATTCTCGTCACTAAGTTTTCCAGTAGATTTATAAGACTCGCCAGCTTAGGCACCTCAAGATATGTCCGATGCATTGAATGATTTTTCATACCTGAAGAGACACATTACACTCAGAAATAAAGAGGAGAGACATGGTACAGACAAGGAAACAAGAAAATAGGCATTTTACCACCCAAGGTTAGCAATATCAGGAGTTAGGATCTGCAGTTTTGTCAATATCGAAGTCTTCTCGTAACTAGTGCTCCTATTACACGTCACACAGATGGCTGTTGTGACCAACTAGCATCTTCCAGGCCACTGGTTGGGGACCAATGCTGTAGAGTATAGCTAGTCAATGGTATATGCAATACATACAGTGCTTCTGAAAGGCAAATCATGGAGAACCATTAGGACTGAACTGTAAGGGCCTGTTCACACTGGCTTTTTTGGCCTGAATTTGGAGAGCTTCCACCTCGAAATCAGCTCCAAAAAATTGTGCAAAACAGCTTCCCATTCATTTGAATAGGAAGCAGCACTTGATTTTTTTCCATGTGGAAAAAAGAATCAGCATGCCCTATCTTAGGGCGGGATCCGTACTGAATCTCTCTTATTGAAATGAGTTGTGAAGTTCCGTACGTGTCGATGCGGTTTTTGCATGTTTTTTTGGCATAGATCCATGCCAAAAACCATAAACTGAAAATGCAGTTTTGTATTGAAGTAAACACCCATTGGTTTAAAAAAATGTGTGACAAACTGCACAAATTTTGTAGGTGGATTTTCAAAATCCATCGTGTGAACAACCTGTAAGGGTGAATTTACTTGTCGCACAATCCGAACTGATATATACAGTCAGGTCCATAAATATTGGGACATCAACACAATTCTAACATTTTTGGCTCTATACACCACCACAATGGATTTGAAATGAAACAGTCAAGATGTGCTTTAACTGCAGACTCTCAACTTTAATTTGAGGGTATTTACATCCAAATCAGGTGAACGGTGTAGGAATTACAACAGTTTGCATATGTGCCTCCCACTTGTTAAGGGACCAAAAGTAATGGGACAGAAAAATAATCATAAATAAAACTTTCACTTTTTAACCACCTCAGCCCCCAGTGCTTAAACACCCTGAAAGACCAGGCCACTTTTTACACTTCTGACCTACACTACTTTCACAGTTTATTGCTCGGTCATGCAACTTACCACCCAAATGAATTTTACCTCCTTTTCTTCTCACTAATAGAGCTTTCATTTGGTGGTATTTCATTGCTGCTGACATTTTTACTTTTTTTGTTATTAATCGAAATTTAACGATTTTTTTGCAAAAAAATGACATTTTTCACTTTCAGTTGTAAAATTTTGCAAAAAAAAAACGAGATCCATATAGAAATTTTGCTCTAAATTTATTGTTCTACATGTCTTTGATAAAAAAAAAAATGTTTGGGTAAAAAAAAAAATGGTTTGGGTAAAAGTTATAGCGTTTACAAACTATGGTACAAAAATGTGAATTTCCGCTTTTTGAAGCAGCTCTGACTTTCTGAGCACCTGTCATGTTTCCTGAGGTTCTACAATGGCCAGACAGTACAAACACCCCACAAATGACCCCATTTCGGAAAGTACACACCCTAAGGTATTCGCTGATGGGCATAGTGAGTTCATAGAACTTTTTATTTTTTGTCACAAGTTAGCGGAAAATGATGATTTTTATTTTTTTTTTTCTTACAAAGTCTCATATTCCACTAACTTGTGACAAAAAATAAAAACTTCTATGAACTCACTATGCCCATCACGAAATACCTTGGGGTCTCTTCTTTCCAAAATGGGGTCACTTGTGGGGTAGTTATACTGCCCTGGCATTCTAGGGGCCCAAATGTGTGGTAAGGAGTTTGAAATCAAATTCTGTAAAAAATGACCTGTGAAATCCGAAAGGTGCTCTTTGGAATATGGGCCCCTTTGCCCACCTAGGCTGCAAAAAAGTGTCACACATCTGGTATCTCTGTATTCAGGAGAAGTTGAGGAATGTGTTTTGGGGTGTCTTTTTACATATACCCATGCTGGGTGAGATAAGTATCTTGGTCAAATGCCAACTTTGTATAAAAAAATGGGAAAAGTTGTCTTTTGCCAAGATATTTCTCTCACCCAGCATGGGTATATGTAAAATGACACCCCAAAACACATTCCCCACCTTCTCCTGAGTACGGAGATACCAGATGTGTGACACTTTTTTGCAGCCTAGGTGGGCAAAGGGGCCCATATTCCAAAGAGCACCTTTCGGATTTCACAGGTCATTTTCTACAGAATTTGATTTCAAACTCCTTACCACACATTTGGGCCCCTAGAATGCCAGGGCAGTATAACTACCCCACAAGTGACCCCATTTTGGAAAGAAGAGACCCCAAGGTATTCGCTGATGGGCATAGTGAGTTCATGGAAGTTTTTATTTTTTGTCACAAGTTAGTGGAATATGAGACTTTGTATGAAAAAAAAAAAAAAAAAAAAAAAAATCAGCATTTTCCACTAACTTGTGACAAAAAATAAAAAATTCTAGGAACTCGCCATGCCCCTCACGGAATACCTTGGGGTGTCTTCTGTCCAAAATGGGGTCACTTGTGGGGTAGTTATACTACCCTGGCATTTTCCAGGGGCCCTAATGTGTGGTAAGTAGGTAAATGACCTGTAAAATCCTAAAGGTGCTCTTTGGAATATGGGCCCCTTTGCCCACCTAGGCTGCAAAAAAGTGTCACACATGTGGTATCGCCGTATTCAGGAGAAGTTGGGGAATGTGTTTTGGGGTGTCATTTTACATATACCCTTGCTGGGTGAGAGAAATATCTTGGCAAAAGACAACTTTTCCCATTTTTTTATACAAAGTTGGCATTTGACCAAGATATTTCTCTCACCCAGCATGGGTATATGTAAAATGACACCCCAAAACACATTCCCCAACTTCTCCTGAGTACGGCGATACCAGATGTGTGACACTTTTTTGCAGCCTAGATGCGCAAAGGTGCCCAAATTCCTTTTAGGAGGGCATTTTTAGACATTTGGATACCAGACTTCTTCTCACGCTTTGGGGCCCCTAGAATGCCAGGGCAGTATAAATACCCCACATGTGACCCCATTTTGGAAAGAAGACACCCCAAGGTATTCAATGAGGGGCATGGCGAGTTCATAGAAATTTTTTTTTTTTGGCACAAGTTAGCGGAAATTGATATTTTTAATTTTTTTCTCACAAAGTCTCCCGTTCCGCTAACTTGGGACAAAAATTTCAATCTTTCATGGACTCAATATGCCCCTCACGGAATACCTGGGGGTGTCTTCTTTCCGAAATGGGGTCACATGTGGGGTATTTATACTGCCCTGGCATTCTAGGGGCCCTAAAGCGTGAGAAGAAGTCTGGAATATAAATGTCTAAAAAATTTTACGCATTTGGATTCCGTGAGGGGTATGGCGAGTTCATGTAAGATTTTATTTTTTGACACAAGTTAGTGGAATATGAGACTTTGTAAGAAAAAAATAAAATAATTCCGCTAACTTGGGCCAAAAAAATGTCTGAATGGAGCCTTACAGAGGGTGATCAATGACAGGGGGGGTGATCAATGACAGGGGGGGTGATCAATGACAGGGGGGGTGATCAATGACAGGGGGGTGATCAATGACAGGGGGGTGATCAGGGAGTCTATATGGGGTGATCACCACAGTCATTGATCACGCCCCTGTAAGGCTTCATTCAGACGTCCAGATGCGTTTTGCGGATCCGATCCATCTATCAGTGGATCCGTAAAAATCATGCGGACGTCTGAATGGAGCTTTACAGGGGGGTAATCAATGACAGGGGGGTGATCAGGGAGTCTATATGGGGTGATCACCACAGTCATTGATCACGCCCCTGTAAGGCTTCATTCAGACGTCCGGATGCGTTTTGCGGATCCGATCCATCTATCAGTGCATCCGTAAAAATCATGCGGACATCTGAATGGAGCTTTACAGGGGTGTGATCAATGACAGGGGGGTAATCAATGACGGGGGTGATCAGGGAGTCTATATGGGGTGATAACCACAGTCATTGATCACGCCCCTGTAAGGCTTCATTCAGACGTCCGTATGCGTTTTGCGGATCCGATCCATTTATCAGTGGATCCGTAAAAATCATGCGGACATCTGAATGGAGCTTTACAGGGGGTTGATCAATGACAGGGGTGTAATCAATGACAGGGGGGTGATCAGGGAGTCTATATGGGGTGATCACCACAGTCATTGATCACGCCCCTGTAAGGCTTCATTCAGACGCCCGTATGCGTTTTGCGGATCCGATCCATTTATCAGTGGATCCGTAAAAATCATGCGGACATCTGAATGGAGCTTTACAGGGGGTTGATCAATGACAGGGGTGTAATCAATGACAGGGGGGTGATCAGGGAGTCTATATGGGGTGATCACCACAGTCATTGATCACACCCCTGTAAGGCTTCATTCAGACGCCCGTATGCGTTTTGCGGATCCGATCCATCTATCAGTGGATCCGTAAAAATCATGCGGACATCTGAATGGAGCTTTACAGGGGGTTGATCAATGACAGGGGTGTAATCAATGACAGGGGGGTGATCAGGGAGTCTATATGGGGTGATCACCACAGTCATTGATCACGCCCCTGTAAGGCTTCATTCAGACGTCCGTATGCGTTTTGCGGATCCGATCCATTTATCAGTGGATCCGTAAAAATCATGCGGACATCTGAATGGAGCTTTACAGGGGGTTGATCAATGACAGGGGTGTAATCAATGACAGGGGGGTGATCAGGGAGTCTATATGGGGTGATCACCACAGTCATTGATCACGCCCCTGTAAGGCTTCATTCAGACGTCCGTATGCGTTTTGCGGATCCGATCCATCTATCAGTGGATCCGTAAAAATCATGCGGACGTCTGAATGGAGCTTTACAGGGGGTTGATCAATGACAGGGGTGTAATCAATGACAGGGGGGTGATCAGGGAGTCTATATGGGGTGATCACTACAGTCATTGATCACGCCCCTGCGTCCACCCAGAAGAGCAGGGCCGCCGCAAAGACGCAATCCTGCGTACGGCGGTCCTGAGGAGGTTAATACTTGGTTGCAAATCCTTTGCAGTCAATTACAGCCTGAAGTCTGGAACGCATAGACATCACCAGACGCTGGGTTTCATCCCTTGTGATGCTCTGCCAGGCCTCTACTGCAACTGTCTTCAGTTCCTGCTTGTTCTTGGGGCATTTTCCCTTCAGTTTTGTCTTCAGCAAGTGAAATGCATGCTCAATCGGATTCAGGTCAGGTGATTGACTTGGCCATTGCATAACATTCCACTTCTTTCCCTGAAAAAACTCTTTGGTTGCTTTTGCAGTATGCTTTGGGTCATTGTCCATCTGCACTGTGAAGTGCCGTCCAATGAGTTCTGAAGCATTTGGCTGAATATGAGCAGATAATATTGCCCAAAACACTTGAGAATTCAGCCTGCTGCTTTTGTCAGCAGTCACATCATCAATAAATACAAGAGAACCAATTCCATTGGCAGCCATACATGCCCACGCCATGACACTACCACCACCATGCTTCACTGATGAGGTGGTAGGCTTAGGATCATGAGCAGTTCCTTTCCTTCTCCATACTCTTCTCTTCCCATCACTCTGGTACAAGTTGATCTTGGTCTCATCTGTCCATAGGATGTTGTTCCAGAACTGTGAAGGCTTTTTTAGATGTCGTTTGGCAAACTCTAATCTGGCCTTCCTGTTTTTGAGGCTCACCAATGGTTTACATCTTGTGGTGAACCCTCTCTATTCACTCTGGTGAAGTCTTCTCTTGATTGTTGACTTTGACACACATACACCTACCTCCTGGAGAGTGTTCTTGATCTGGCCAACTGTTGTGAAGGGTGTTTTCTTCACTAGGGAAAGAATTCTTCGGTCATCCACCACAGTTGTTTTCCGTGGTCTTCCGGGTCTTTTGGTGTTGATGAGCTCACCGGTGCGTTCCTTCTTTTTAAGAATGTTCTAAACAGTTGTTTGATGGGTTTGATTTGTTTTTTTCAGCCTAATGATGGCTTGCTTTACTGATAGTGACAGCTCTTTGGATCTCATCTTGAGAGTTGACAGCAACAGATTCCAAATGCAAATAGCACACTTGAAATGAACTCTGGACCTTTTATCTACTCATTGTAATTGGGAGAATGACGGAATAACACACACCTGGCCATGGAACAGCTGAGAAGCCAATTGTCCCATTACTTTTAGTCCCTTAAGAAGTGGGAGGCACATATGCAAACTGTTGTAATTCCTATACCGTTCACCTGATTTGGATGTAAATACCCTCAAATTAAAGCTGACAGTCAGCAGTTAAAGCAAATCTTGTTCGTTTCATTTCAAATCCATTGTGGTGGTGTATAGAGCCAAAAATGTTACAATTGTGTCGATGTTCTAATATTTATGGACCTGACTGTAGCAACAAAGTACAGTGTTAACTGAATTGGAAATTAACAACCCCCATTCACACACAGCATGAAAACCTGGGGCAGTTTCTAGGCATGCCTTATCTGTTGTGGAAGAATAACAGATTTTAACTGCATATTTCATTAATTGCAAAGCAAACAGTGAGATTGCCGGCAGCTTAATCCACAGCAAAGTCCACATAAAAAACATTTCACTGCAGGCTTTGATGCAGATATTTCGGCTGGTTTAATATGTAAAACCAGCCTAACAGAACATATAGAACAGGATGCTAGTCACTGCTCTTAAAGTGTAACTGTCATTCTTTTTTTATTTTATTTTTTGTAATGTGTAGCAGCAGTGATACTGACCATTTTTGTAATATACGTTAACTACTGAAATCATACATTTCTGTTAGAAAAATAGCTGTAAAGTGGCCCATTTTGAGCCTTATCAACGCTCCTCTGTCTTCTGTTTATATAACACAGTCAATGTTGAGCAAGTCTCCACTGTTATTTAACCCCTTAAGGACCCAGGACGTACCGGTACGCCCTATTTCCCGAGTCCTTAAGGACCCAGGACGTACCGGTACGTCCTGACTTAAAATCTGTATTCCGGCGCCCCAGGGGTTAATTGGAACGGGATTTCGGCTGAAATCATTCAGCCGGCATCCCGTAACAATGCAGGGGGGGGGTCATTTGACCCCCCCGTATCGGCGATCGCAGCAAACCGCAGGTTAATTCAGACATGCGGTTTGCTGCGCTTTTTGCATTTTCTGATCCTCGCGGGCCCTGACCGCGGGGATCAGAAACTTTAGAGTGGCTAAAATCAATATTTTTCACCCCCCCTGCACGATTTTATGCCGGAGGGTGGTGCGGGGGGGGGGGGGGGGTGTCGCATGCGGTGGGGGCGTTGCGGGAGGTGCGGCAGGCGGGATCGCGATCCCCCGCCCGCCTCCCCATGAACGATCGTTGGCTTCTAGTGGGTATACCACATTGCTGGCACCCTGGTATAAACGGCTGACATCTGTGAAGATGTCAGCCGTTTAACCCTTTCCATACCGAGGTCCGTACGGACCGCTGTATGGAAAAAGTTAACTGTCATCGGTCAGGGAGCTCCCTCCCTCTCCATCGGGGGGCTGCTGTGCCTTTGCAGCCCCCCGATGGAGAGGGAGAGAGCCCCCAGAGAGCCCCCCTCAGCCCTGTGCTTACCCTTCCCCGTCTGCGAAGTTGTGGCAGACGGGGAAGGTTCCCATGGCAACAGGACGCCTGCTCAGGCGTCCTGCTGTCCATGGTGCTGAACAGATCTGTGCTAAAAGCATAGATCTGTTCAGTGTAAGTAAAATACAGTACAGAACAATATATTGTACTGTACTGTATTATACAGACATCAGACCCACTGGATCTTCAAGAACCAAGTGGGTCTGGGTCACAAAAATGTAAAAAAAAGTGAAAAAAGTTAAGATAAAAAAAACAAACATTTATCACTGAATAAAAATTAAAAAAATAAAATACACTACACATATTAGGTATCGCCGCGTCCGTAACGACCTGATCTATAAAACGGTCATGTTACTTTCCCCGCACGGTGAACGCCATAAAAATAAAAAAAATAAAAACTATGAGAAAATTGAAATTTTGCCCAACTTACTTCCCAAAAAAGGTAATAAAAGTGATCAAAAAAGTTGCATGTACGCCAAAATAGTACCAATTAAACAGTCATCTCATCCCGCAAAAAATCATACCCTACTCAAGATAATCGCCCAAAAACTGGAAAAACTATGGCTCTTAGACTATGGAAACACTAAAACATGATTTTTTTTGTTTCAAAAATGAAATCATTGTGTAAAACTTACATAAATAAAATAAAAAGTATACATATTAGGTATCGCCGCGTCCGTATCGACCGGCTCTATAAAAATATCACATGACCTAACCCCTCAGGTGACCACCGTAAAAAAATAAAAACAAAAACGGTGTAAAAAAAGCCATTTTTTGCCATCTTACGTCACAAAAAGTGTAATAGCGAGCGATCAAAAAGTCATATGCACCCCAAAATAGTGCCAATCAAACCATCATCTCCTCCCGCAAAAAATGAGACCCTACTCAAGATAATCACCTAAAAACTGAAAAAACTATGGCTCTTAGACTATGGAGACACTAAAACATTTTTTTGGTTTTAAAAATGAAGTTATTGTATAAAACTTACATAAATAAAAAAAATTGTATACATATTAGGTATCGCCGCGTCCGTGACAACCTGCTCTATAAAATTACCACATGATAAAACCTGTCAGATGAATGTTGTAAATAACAAAAAAAAAAAAAAGTGCCAAAAAAGCTATTTCTTGTTACCTTGCTGCACAAAAAGTGTAATATAGAGCAACCAAAAATCATATGTACCCTAAACTAGTACCAACAAAACTGCCACCCTATCCCGTAGTTTCTAAAATGGAGTCACTTTTTTGGAGTTTCTACTCTAGGGGTGCATCAGGGGGGCTTCAAATGGGACATGGTGTCAAAAAAAAAAACAGTCCAGCAAAACCTGCCTTCCAAAAACCGTATGGCATTCCTTTCCTTCTGCGCTCTGCCGTGTGCCCGTACAGCGGTTTACGACCACATATGGGGTGTTTCTGTAAACTACAGAATAAGGGCCATAAATATTGAGTTTTGTTTGGCTGTTAACCCTTGCTTTGTAACTGGAAAAAAAATATTAAAATGGAAAATCTGCCAAAAATGTGAAATTTTGAAATTGTGTCTCTATTTTCCATTAAATCTTGTGCAACACCTAAAGGGTTAACAAAGTTTGTAAAATCAGTTTTGAATAGCTTGAGGGGTGTAGTTTCTTAGATGGGGTCACTTTTATGGAATTTCTAATCTAGGGGTGCATCAGGGGGGCTTCAAATGGGACATGGTGTCAAAAAACCAGTCCAGCAAAACCTGCCTTTCAAAAACCAAACTGCGCACCTTTCACTCTACGCCCTACTGTGTGCCCGTACAGTAGTTTACGGCCACATATGGGGTGTTTCTGTAAACGGCAGAGTCAGGGCAATAAAGATACAATCTTGTTTGGCTGTTAACCCTTGCTTTGTTAGTGGAAAAAATGGGTTAAAATTGAAAATTAGGCAAAAAAATGAAATTCTCAAATTTCATCCCCATTTGCCAATAACTCTTGTGCAACACCTAAAGGGTTAACGACTTATGTAAAATCAGTTTTGAATACCTTGAGGGGTGTAGTTTCTTAGATGGGGTCACTTTTAGGGAGTTTCTCCTCTAGGGGTGCATCAGGGGGCTTCAAATGGGACATGGTGTCAAAAAAACAGTCCATAAAAATCAGCCTTCCAAAAACCAAACGGCGCACCTTTCACTCTACGCCCCGCTGTGTGGCCGTACAGTAGTTTACGGCCACATATTGGGTGTTTCTGTAAACGGCAGAGTCAGGGCAATAAAGATACAATCTTGTTTGGCTGTTAATCCTTGCTTTGTTAGTGGAAAAAATGGGTTAAAATGAAAAATTTGACAAAAATATGAAATTCTCAAATTTCCTCCCCATTTGCCAATAACTCTTGTGCAACACCTAAAGGGTTAACAATGTATGCAAAATCAGTTTTGAATACCTTGAGGGGTGAAGTTTCTTAGATGGGGTCATTTTTGGGTGGTTTCTATTATGTAAGCCTCGCAAAGTGACTTCAGACCTGAACTGGTCCCTAAAAATTTAGTTTTTGTAAATTTCTGAAAAATTTCAAGATTTGCTTCTAAACTTCTAAGCCTTATAACATCCCCAAAAAATAAAATATCATTCCCAAAACAATTCAAACATGAAGTACACATATGGGGAATGTAAAGTCATCCCAATTTTTTGGGGTATTACTATGTATTACAGAAGTAGAGAAACTGAAACTTTGAAATTTGCTAATTTTTGAAAAAATTTTGGTAAATTAGGTATTTTTTTTGTGCAAAAAAAAAAAATTTTTGGACTTCATTTTACCAGTGTCATGAAGTACAATATGTGACGAAAAAACAATCTCAGAATGGCCTGGATAAGTCAAAGCGTTTTAAAGTTATGAGCACTTAAAGTGACACTGGTCAGATTTGCAAAAAATGGCCTGGTCCTTAAGGTGAAAATGAGCCCGGTCCTTAAGGGGTTAAAGGGATTCTGTCATGAGATTTGAGCCCTATAAGCTAAACATATGGCCAGGTCCGTACTAATAACATGAATCCTAACAGAGGCTTCGATGAGCAAAGTGCGCATGCGCCGGCCTGATGCGCATGCGCACTTTGCTCTACGAAGCCGCTGCCAGGAGTCCGCGGCGCATCAGGCTGAGCCTAGTGCGCAGGCGCCGGATCTAGCAGAGGGACGGGAGGATTGCGGAGGCGGGGCTGAGGTGAGGAAGGCGGCGCTGGGCACCGGACGGCGAGGGGTGCGGGCGGGCACCCTGGGTTAACGTAAAACCCCTTGGGCACCTTAGGTAGGTGAGTGACAGCTTATAAAAACCAGTTTTTTGGGCTAATAGAGCCACATGCAGGTTTAATAAGGGCAGTTTAGGATTCATGTTATTAGTACAGACCTAGCCATATGTTTAGCTTATAGGGCTCAAATCTCATGACAGAATCCCTTTAAACAGAAGACAGAGGAGCGTTGCTAAGGCTCAAAATGGTTGACTTTAGAGCTATTTTTCTAATAGAAATGTACGACTTCAGTAATTAAAGTATATTACAAAAATGGTCAGCGGCGGGTGAGGGAGCTCATCGGGTCACAGCACTGCTGTGGCGGGGACCCGATGGGTGACAAGGCAGCCCAATTCCATGCACAGGCTGCCCAATGCCTTGCACGGCATCGGGACCTGCCTTCTACAGTGTAATACACTAACAGGCAATGCACTACAATACAGATTGTAATGCATTGCAGAGGGAATCAGACCCCCAAAAGGGTCACAGAGTGGGACAAAAATAACGTTTACAAAAAAAATGTGTCTTTAATAAAAATAAAAAAAGATTTCAAGTAAAAAAAGAAAAAACCTCCCCTTTCCCCTGATTTTATAATAAAAAAATAGAAGAAAAAAAAGGAAAAAAAAACATATTAGATATCACCGCGTCCGTAACGTCCGGCTCTATATATCACATGATCCATTCCGTCCGATAAACACCATAAACAAAAAAAAAATGCCACAAAGAAAGCCATTTTTGTCACCTTACATCACAAAAAGTGCAACACCATGTGATCAAAAAGGCGTATGTCCCCCAAATGGTACCAATAAAACAGTAACCTAATCCCGCAAATAATGAGACCCTACCTAAGACAATCGGTCAAAAAATAAAAAAAGCTATAGCTCTCAGACAATGGAGACACTAAAACAATTTATTTGGTTTCAAAAATGCTATTATTGAGTAAAACTTAAATTAATAAGAAAAAGTATACACATTAGGTATTGCCACGTCTGTAACGACCTGCTCTATAAAAATGTCACATGACCTAACCCCTCAGGTGAACGCTTTAAAAATAATTTTTGGGTCAGCTTGCCAGATAAAGTGTAATAATGAATGATCATAAAATCATATGTACCCAAAAAAGGTAGCAATAAAAATGTCAAATCTACCTGCAAAAAACGAGCCCCTGCAAAAGACAATCTGCAGAAAAATTTTAAAAAGTATGGCGTTTAGAAAATGGAGACAAAAACATAATTTTTTTTCAAAAATGCTTTATGTAAAACTGAAACAAAGAAAGTAGACATATTTAATATCATTACGTCCGTAACAACCTGCTCTATAAAAATAGCACATGATCTAACCTGTCATGATTGTTGTAAAAAATAAAAACGATGCCAAAACAGCCATTTTGTTGTTACCTTGCCTCACAAAAAATGTAATATAGAGCAATTAAAAATCATATGTACCCCAAAATAGTACCAATAAAAACTGTCACCTTATCCCGTAGTTTCCAAAATGGAGTCACTTTTTGGGAGTTTCTACTGTAGGGGTGCATCAGATTTTACAGGCGAGTTCACAAAAATCTCGTTTTCTCGCTCGTATCATTGGGGGACACAGGACCGTGGGACATGCCAAAGCAGTCAACTGGGAGGGAAGAACCACACGCCCATGGAAAACATCCTCACGGAAACTTAAGATACTGCTGCCTGCAAAACTTTGCGGCCCAAAGCAGCGCCTGCTGATGCAAAAGTATACACCTAGAAACCTGGTGAACGTGTGCAAGGAAGACCAAGCCGCTGCCTTACACAGCTGTGAAGCGGAAGCATGGTAGCAACAAGCCCAAGAAGCGCCCACCGCCTTAGTCGAGTGGGCCGTAATACCGAGGGGCTGTGCCTTGCCCCCGGGAACAGTATGCCTCAGCAATTGCCAAATGAATCCACCTGGCAATTGTCACCTTGAAGGCTGCCTAGCCTTTGCGAGGATATTCAGGAATAATGAACAGAGTCCGTACGGCGGAACAACCTAGAAATGGATAAGTAAATCCTCAGAGCCCGAACCACATCCCATTGATGGAGAGCTCGCTCCCTAGGATGTGAGGGAGAGGGACAGAACAAAGGGAGAACGATGCCTTTGTTCATATGGAAGGCAGAGACTACCTTCGGCTGAAAAGAAGGTACCGGGCAGAGCACTGCCTTATCTTGGTGCAGAATGAGAAGAGGCTCTTTACAAGAAGGCGCCACCAAATCCAAAACACGCCTGATGGATGTGATCACCACCAGGAACGTAACCTTCCAGGAAAGAATACGGAGGGAAACTGCATCCAGAAGCTCAAAAGGAGCCGATTGGAGGAAACCAAGGACAAGGTTTAAGTCCCCAGAGGGTAAGGGGGGTGATGCGGAGGAACAGTGCGAGCCACCCCTTGTAGAAAGGTGTTGACCGGGGCTTATTCTGCTAAAGGACCCTGGAATTTTTTTTTTACAGTGCAGACACCTGTCCTTTTAAAGGGACTAAGAGCAAGACCCAAATCCAGGCCTGATTGCAGAAAGGAAAGGATGGTGGGAAGTGAGAAGCGCAGTGGAGGAAGGCCACATTCCTCACAGAAGAGCAGAAAGGACCCCAAAGTCCTATAATAAATCTTGGATGAAACTGGTTTCCTGGCCTTAATCATGGCGTGGATGACCTTGTGAGAGAAATCCCGCTGCTTTAGAATGGCGGTTTCAACAGCCACACCGTCAAACGTAGCGACTTTAAATGCTGGTGGAAGACAGGTCCCTGAGAGAGAAGATCGTCTCGGAGCGGAAGAGGCCACGGCGTGTCTCCTAGAAGGAGGATGATATCGGCGTACCACGCGCGACGGGTCCAATCCAAAGCGAAAGTCATCTGGATGCCTCCATCCTGATCCTGCGCAGAACTCGGGGCAGGAGGGAGGAGAAGGGAAGACGTACAGTAGAGAGAACCTATCCCATAGCGCTACTAGTGCGTCAACGGCGCACGCCCGGGGATCTCTTGTCCGAGAGAAGAAGGCGGGGAGCTTGTTGTTGAGCTTGGACGCCATCAAGTCCACTTCCAGTTGGCCCCAACAGAGACAAATGAAGTCGAACACCTCCGAGTGTTGCGACCACTCTCCCGGATCCACAGTTGTCCGACTGAGGAAATCCGCCGTCCAATTCTCCTCTCCCAAAATGTAGACCGCCGATAGAGCTGGAACATGAGTCTCTGCCCACTGCAGGATTTTGGCAGATTCCTCCATCACCGCTTGACCAGCTTCCCCCTTGATGATTGATGTAAGCCACAGCCGTAGAGTTGTCTGACTGGATCCGAATCGGCCAACCCCTCAGGAGAGGGGTCCAACGGAGGCGGGACAGATGAATGGCCCAGAGCTCCAGGATGTTGTTTGGTAGTCTGGATTCCGACTGAGACCATACGCCTTGGACTGTCCGGGGTGGGAAGACTCTGCCCCAACATTGAATACTGGCATCGGTTGTTATGACCGTCCATGAGACCGGGAGAAAGGATTTCCCTGACTCCAAAGTTTGGGCCAAGAGCCACCATCTGAGTGCCAAATGCACCCTTAGGGCCAGGACGATGTGACGGTCCAAGGATTCCGATGACTTAAAGGGGACGAGTGTGAAATTGTGCAAACGGAACTGCCTCAAAGGAAGCAACAATTATACCCAAGACCATCATGCAAAACCGGATCGATGTGCACCTGCGCCGGAGGAGAAGCCGGACCAACCGCAGGAGGGCTAGCTGCTTGTCTAGAGGGAGGTGCACCAACGCCGCGGCCATGTCGAGGATCATGCCTAGAAAAGTGATCCATCTGGTGGGGCGTAGGGAAGACTTCTGGAAGTTCACCAGCCAGCCGACCAGCGCCAGGGTATCCAGAGTGATACGCAGACTGTCTTCGTTCTGATCGAAGGTCGCTGCTTTGACCAAGATGTACGAAGAAGTGCCAGGAGAGGAGCGAGTACTTTTGTGAAGACTTGCGGTGCTATCGCCAAGCCAAAGGGAAGGGCTACGAACTGGTAGTGATGGGGCCCCACTGCAAAGCGGAGGAAGGGGACGTGTAAGTACGTGTCCCAAATGTCTATTGAAGAGAGGAATTTGCCTCGGTCCAGTGAAGCAATCACGGAGCGAAGGGATTCCATTCTAAAGCATTGAACCCAGAGGAACCAGTTCAGCAACTTGAGGTCCAGCACCAGGCAAATTGATCCTTCTTTCTTGGGGACGACAAACAGGTTTGAATAAAAACCCGTGAATTGTTCCATCAAAGAAACCGGGGAGATCACCCCCCGCGCGAGGAGAGATTGATGGAGGAGAGGACGCAAACTCGATCTTGTAACCTGAGGTTACTATTTTGAGTGCCCACATGTCTGAGACGTGGGCTCGCCACACTTCCTGAAAAAGGAGTAGGCGACCCCCCCACCCGAAAGGCAGAGAAGCAGTGAAAGGACTGGGCATGGGCACTTGTCTGCTTAGCGCGAAACGTGCGCATGGATTTCCCCTGTGAGAGGTGGGCACTTTTACCGCCCGTAGCCTCAGAGATAATTTCATCTAGCCGGGCCCCGAATAATTGGGAGCTGGCAAAAGGAAGATTGGTAAGGGAACGCTTTGACGAAGAGTCCGCTGCCTAAACCTTAAGCCAGAGTTCACGCCTCTAGGTTACTGCAATAGTTGATGAGCGGGCAACAAGTGCACCCGCGTCCAAGGAAGCCTCACAGAGGTACTTCCCCGCCTGTGAGATCTGCAGAGCCAAGGACTGGAGCTCAGTTAGTGGGAGGTCCGCCACCAAGTGCCCACTCAGAGACCGCCTTAGCCACCCAAGCGGAGGCAAAAATGGGCTAAAGAGCTGAGCCACTTGCCGCGAAAATGGACTTCGCCCAAGACTCCATACAGTGATCCACAGGATCCTGAAGGGCTGAGCCATCAGGCACCGGAATGGCAGTGTGTTTGGCGAGGCGCGCTACTGGAGGGTCCACCTTGGGAGGAGAGGACCATTTAGCCACCCAATCCGCCGGAAAGGGACAAAGCAGATCAAGCCGCTTGGATGTGGTAAAGCGACGATCTGGAAGGTCCCACGCCTTGGCAGTGACAACCAAAAAGTCGTCATGCAAGGGAAAGGCTTTAGGAGTTTGTCCTGGAACGGAGAATAGACACTCCCTGGTGACTCGTGAAGAAGGTGCCACGGCAGAAACTAAGCTGTCCATCATGGAAGCAACCTTGGAAGATTGTTCTGGATCCATATCTGAGTAACCCATCTCCACATTGGACAGAACTTCCCCTGGGAGGGATGATGCGCCCGATCGTGACCCATGGGGGGAGGGGATGCTGAGGAGTCAGAGCAGGCAGGACGTCCTGCTCTGGGCCGTTTGTGCAAAGGTCTGCCCCTTTTAAGGAGCTCTCCTGAGGAGGGTGCGGATTGCGCAGGTGGAGATTTATCAACCAAACGACCCATGAGAGAGAGGGTGGATTGGGATATTTTAGAGAGGTCCTCCACTGCCCGAGATAAGGCACGGGCCCAGTCCGGGTCCCACACGGTCAGGGCGGTCATGCGGCTGCGTAGACTGGGGGGGGGGGGGAACAACCTGTGTGGGCGCACAGCATGTGGAGCATATAGAGTCCGGCTGGCCGCGAGGAAACGTCATTTTGTATTTCACACATGCATAATGAGTGGCGGCTGTTGGCATGCGGGGGTCACTAGTGGGTTTGGACATGGCTGCCCACTACTGTTCTCAAGGCTGTAGAGGGAAGGAACTGTCCTACCAGCATGCAGAGGACCCAGGCCTATGGTCCCTGAAGAATCATGCTGCCGGCTGAAGCTGTATCCACGCGGATGGCTGCGGGCCTGCCGAGTTCTCCAAACCGCGGTGGGAAGTCTAGCCTATCCCCGACCCCTCGCGTCACTGTGGGAGGCGCTGATTACGGCCTACACTCCACAGAAGACAGGGTCTAAAATTTATGCGCGCAGCCGACCAGGAGGCACTTCCGGTTGGCCGGAGAACCGAGGGACCCGGAGCGGATAGCGGAAGGCGTCTGCTGGCGCATACTGGCCGCGGGAAGAAGCAAGTGTGGGCCAGAGCCCAAAATCCGGGAAGGCCCAACATGAAGCCTGGGCCTAAAGTGAAGTGAAACGTGGCCGGCCGCGAGGTTACAGCTACCAGGGGTGCAGGATAATACTCACCCCATCTTCAGCCTCTTCTCTTCACCCCACCTCAGAGTACCAGCAGGGTCACCTCTTCAGCAGCTGGCACCCTAAGTGGCAGGAGACTGGAATGGCGGGGGTCTCGCCGGATCCAGGTGACCCTTTGGCTGGCGGGAAGCAGGGGAGCTGGGGTGCCCTGGTCCACCTTTGCTTCTTGTGGGAGGTCGAGCGGTGAGGGAATCCGACACCGGCCTAGCTCCCGGGGTAGACAGAGGGGCTAGGCGCCTCTGTTTCCCCTACCTAAAAAGGGAAAAAGATAAAACAAAAAAGAAAAAAAATAACAAAAGGAAGCCGCCCTGCAAGCAGGGAGGTCTGCCTCCTACGACACTAAGCTAAAAACTGATATGCTCTCTCCAGGCTGGAGGGGGTATAGCTGGCAGGGGAGAAGTGATAACTTTTTAGCCTAGTGTCGCCTCCTAGTGGCAGCAGCAGCTATACCCATAGTCCTGTGTCCCCCAATGATACGAGCGAGAAAAGTGTTTTTTTTTAGAAGAATTGCTTCTAAAATTCTAAGCCTTCTAACATCCTAAAAAAATAAAATGACATTTACAAAATGATGCCAACATGAAGTAAACATATGGGGAATGTTAAGTAATAAATATTTTACGAAGTATCATTTTCTGTTTTAAAAGCAGAGAAATTTACATTTTGAAAATTGCCATTTTTTTTTACATTTTTGGTAAATTTGGGATTTTTTCATGAAATATATTAACTAAAATTTATGACTGTCATGAAGTACAATGTGTCACGAGAAAATAATCTCAGAATGGCTTGGATAAGTAAAAGCGTTCCAAAGTTATTACAACATAAAGTGACATGTCAGATTTGCAAAAAATGGCCTGGGCAGGAGGGCTAAAACTGGCCCGGGGTAGAAGGGGTTAAATTATTGTGTGGTTAGTGACTGGGGTCACACACCAGCTATGAAACCCATTATTATTTTTCTTGTATTTTTATTATGTTATATGCAATCAAAGAAATATAATAAGGGAAAATATCAATACAGAAAAAGAGCATTTTTAGACATAGCAAGATATACATCGAGTCATACATAGAAAATTCTGCAATTAAGAAAAGAAACTGCACCAAAACTAAGTCTAAAATTATTTTAACTCACCTCTGTAAATACTAACACCTTATTTGGTTCCTTCACAAAAGGGAATGGCAAATGAATGTAGCCAACAAATGGATCCACTTTTTTCTGAAATTTTATTATACAAAAAAGCAACAGTAAATGTTCTTGTTAAATTTTCAAGTAAGCCTTACAGGCGTTTTCTGAGATTTTTTTCTAACTGATGACCAACCCTACGGATAGGTCATCAGTATCTGATCGGTGAGGGTCCGACACCAGGGACCCCCGCAAATCAGCCGTTTCAGAAGGCAACAATGCTCGAGGTAGTGCCGCGGCCTTCTTGGTGAGCGATGAGAAGAGCAGAGGATAAGTCATCAATATAAAGGTCTTGGAAAACCCCTTTAAAGGGAATCTTTCACTACAATCTTGGACTATTATCTGCAGTAGTACATGAGTAGTACCACAGATAAGGAGTCCAGATGGCTATTTTTTTTTTTCCATTCCCCCCCCGTCAGGGTTTAAATCTGCACTGAAATACATTGTCAGGACTGCTGTGCATGCGCACATGAATTGTCTCCATTAGCTTAGCGTGCTAACAGTGATGGACAGCAGGAAACTAAAAAAAAACAGGGCTCTGGACTCCTTATCTGTAGTACTACTCATGTTCTACTGCAGATAATAGTCCACAATAGTGGTGACAGATTCCCTTTAAAGGGGTTATCAGAATTAAATAAAAACTTGGACAGGACCTGTAAACGGTCTTAAAGGGAACCTGTCACCAGGATTTGGATGGTGGATATATCACGTGTTTATGGAGAAACAAGCCATTATGAAATATCTGTCATCATAACATGGAAGATCTAGGTCACTTCTACGGGCAGAAATGTTTTGCATACTTTGAAATCAGAACGGAAACTGTAAGGACAGGCATATCTATACAAACATGGCCACACCACAAGCGCTTTACCTTTTTCTCCAGCTTCATATCCAGTTTGAGTCCCACAAACACAGGCTGCACTGGGTTGCAAAAATCCAACCTCTGGAATGTTTTAAGCATCTCTATTGCAGTTTCTGGTTCCAGTAATGGTTTGGGGTAGTAGCGGGCCACATACACATCATCAGTGGGCTTCTGTGCTGTAAAGCCAAAACGTTTAGGACGGGCTGACTCGGTTTCTTTCTCTGCAAGCTGCCCCTTGGATAATTTTTTAGTAAATGGCTCTTTGCTGGTTTTCTTCTCTTTGCTAAATCTAAAAACAGTGGGAAGAGGCAATGTCCCTTAGAATCCTACTCGGCTGGAAACATTTATAAATTAAAAAAATAAAATGTGAAAGTACAGTATTTAGGCAGAACACAGGAGCAAGAACACACAAATATTGAAAAAGGCTCCCTTGCATTAAGGACCCCCACTGTATTTTGTCATTGCAGCTGCCAGACATATCATTGACATAGTCGACAATCCACCGCCACAGTCATGGAACATGGATTAGACGTCATCAGAAGTTGCAATAAAGCCTGTACAAGCGTCATAGACGCTTGTGCATACCAATGTGCATCAGATTTTTCCCTGCTTTTAATCAGCGCAGGGCGCGCTGTGAACAGCACGGGCAGCACAGAGATACTGCCTGTTCCTGAAATAACCAATAACAAAGCTCCTCACAGCAAGGAGCTTTGTTATTGGTTAGTTTGGGCGGGCGCCGGAGCGATAGTGTACTGCAGCAGGCGGGAGCCCCCGAGTCCCGGGCGTTGCTGTATAAAGTGAGTAGGGGGACTTTTGCTATAGATATGACTAGCCTATACCCACAGAGAACAGTCATGTTTAAGTAAAATGCCGCTTGAGTCAGCGGTTTGTAATATCTTTGGCATACATGTTGTATGTGCCTGTAGGGTCCGGTAGAATACACATGGCCCACACACAGCCCAGACGGACATTTTTGTTTCATTACCTTTTTTACCCTAATAGACAATATCGTTTTGAGCACCGGGCAATGAAACAGTCAAAATTATATAAATAATTGCTTATACTATTGATCGATCTTACGCTGCAGATCCACAGCAGTACGTTCAGTTTGCCACCACTGTGAATGATGACTTGTGCTTTATTAGATTTCAAATTACATGGCACAATTATTTGTATTTTCATCAATTATAGTGCTTTACTGCACCACATATATCTCACACTGATGTATGTGGCTCAGTGTGTGATATTTGTGTGGGGCAGTGTGCGAGGTATTGGGGGCAGTGTGCGAGGTATGCGGGGCAGTGTGCGAGGTATGCGGGGCAGTGTGCGAGGTATGCGGGGCAGTGTGCGAGGTATGCGGGGCAGTGTGCGAGGTATGCGGGGCAGTGTGCGAGGTATGCGGGGCAGTGTGCGAGGTATGCGGGGCAGTGTGCGAGGTATGTGGTGTAGTGTGCGAGGTATGTGGTGTAGTGTGTGAGGTATGTGGTGTAGTGTGTGAGGTATGTGGTGATGTGTGTAGTGCAGTGTGTGAGGTATGTGGGGCAGTGTGTGATGTATGTGGTGATGTGTGTAGTGCAGTGTGTGATTTCTGTGGTGCAATGTGTGATGTATGCGGTGCAGTGTATGTGGTGATGTGCGTAGTGCAATGTGTGAGGTATGCGGGGCAGTGTTTGATGTCTGTGGTGCAGTGTGTGATGTATGTTTTAATGTGTGTGGGGCAGTGTGTGATGTCTGTGGGGCAGTGTGTGATGTAGGTTTTAATGTGTGTGGGGCAGTGTGTGATGTCTGTGGGGCAGTGTGTGATGTATGTTTTAATGTGTGTGGGGCAGTGTGTGATGTCTGTGGGGCAGTGTGTGATGTCTGTGGGGCAGTGTGTGATGTCTGTGGGGCAGTGTGTGATGTATGTTTTCATGTGTGTGGGGCAGTGTGTGATGTCTGTGGGGCAGTGTGTGATATTTGTGTGGGGCAGTGTGTGATATTTGTGTGGGGCAGTGTGTGATGTATGTGGGGCAGTGTGTGATGTATGTGGTGATGTTTGGTGCGGCGTGTATGATGTCTGTACTGCAGTGTACAGTGACTGCACAGCAGGCTATTATAGACAAATGATAAAGTACAGGGACGATCCACTGTATTGGATTGGACTTTATCACTTGGCTATAATTGCCTGTTGATATATAGACTAATAACGGTTCCCCTGCATACCCACCAATTAGGCCACATTCACACCAGCACTATTTATTTCTGTTGTTCTGCTCCGTTAGATGAGCAGAACAATGAAAATAATAGAAGTGTTGGATTGGTCACATAAGGCTGGGTTCACGTCACATTTTTGTCATAGGTTTAAGGGTACTTTCACACTAGTGTTGTTAGATAGATGCAAACGGATATCTTTTTTTTCCGGATCCAGATCCGTTAGACTTATTCATTGAAATACCGGATCCATCTTTCCGGTATCATCCGGAATAACGGATCCAGTATTTAATTTTTTTAAAGCTCGAAAGAACTGCGCATGCACAGACCGGAAAAACGGATTTGGCAATTTCCGGAACACTTGGTACCGGATCCAGCATTAATACCCCTTTATGGAAATGAATGCCGCATCCGGCAAGTGCGGTAGTGTTCTGGGATTTTGTCCGGAAAAAATACAGCAGCAAGCTGCGGTATTTTGTCCGGTCAAATACCGTACAGGGGACGAAACGGAAGACATCCTGATGCATACTGAACGGATTGCTTTCCATTCAGAATGCACTGGGACAAAACGGAAGCGTTTTTTTCCGGTATTGAGACCCTTTACCGGATTTCAATACTGGAAAAGACTAACGCTAGTGTGAAAGTACCCTAAAGTATACAAAAAATGTATATGTTAACAGATGCATCAGACAGATGCCATACTGTGGCATCCATCACCGTCGAGTTCCATCGTAAAAAAAATTATAAATATATATATATATATATATATATATATTAGGGCTGCACGATATGGGAATTTTGTGCGATTGCGATTAAAGCCCTAAAAATTGCGATAACGATATGCGATGCGATATTTTAAGGGAATTGTGCTAGAGGTCTATTTGCTTGGATTTTCCCATATGAGCCGCTGACGCGGCTGGGTATGACGCCGTGTTGTGGGGGATCTGTAGAGGACGCCGTGTTGTGGGGGATCTGTGGAGGACGCCGTGTTGTGGGGGATCTGTGGAGGACGCCGTGTTGTGGGGGATCTGTGGAGGACGCCGTGTTGTGGGGGATCTGTGGAGGACGCCGTGTTGTGGAGGATCTGTGGAGGACGCCGTGTTGTGGGGGATCTGTGGAGGACGCCGTGTTGTGGGGGATCTGTGGAGGACGCCGTGTTGTGGGGGATCTGTGGAGGACGCCGTGTTGTGGGGGATCTGTGGAGGACGCCGTGTTGTGGGGGATCTGTGGAGGACGCCGTGTTGTGGGGGATCTGTGGAGGACGCCGTGTTGTGGGGGATCTGTGGAGGACGCCGTGTTGTGGGGGATCTGTGGAGGACGCTGTTATGGGGGATCTGTGGAGGACGCTGTTATGTGGGGGATCTGTGGAGGACGCTGTTATGTGGGGGATCTGTGGAGGACGCTGTTATGTGGGGGATCTGTGGAGGACGCTGTTATGGGGGATCTGTGGATAAAACTGTTATGTGGGGGATCTGTGGAGGACACTGTTATAGGGGATGTGTGCTATGACACATAGGGCCATGAGGGGGGGCAGCATAAGACATATAGCATCTTATGCTGGTCCCCCTCATGGCCCTATGTGTCCCCTCATGTGTCCTAAACTGCGCACATAACTGGCTTTGTGTGTAAAGTATTTTACTAGTGTGTAAAACAAGCTCTCTCCTATTGATAACATGGCCGCCTCTGTACTCACTGTCACTATGAATGCACTACAGTGAGCGGCAGCGAGCTGGCTGGCTGGCGCGTGACTGACGTCACTTAGTAACGCTCCTCCCACTTCAGGAAGCAGGAGCGTTACTAAGTGACGTCAGTCACGCGCCGGCCGGCCAGCTCGCTCCCGCTCGTCGCTGCAGTGCATTCATCGTGACAGTGAGTACAGAGGCTGGACCTGTAATCAATCAATCAATAGGAGAGAGATTGTTTCACACACTAGTAAAATACTTTACACACAAAGCCAGTTATGTGCGCGGGGCCCCTTCATATATAATCGTAGCATTTTCGGGTCAGCCAAATCGCCATATCGCATTTGCCGATTATCGCGATTCGATTATTTTTTCGATTTATCATGCAGCCCTAATATATATGTTAATGTATACTTTTTTTGCAGGACAGGAAACATCCTGCAAAAAAAATATATACATTTTTGTACAATGGAACTCTATGGTGATGGATGCCAAAGTATGGCATCTGTCTGAGGCGTCCGTTATAGTATAAGTTTTTTCGTGTACGTTAAAACGCATGAACCGAGCCTAACTGATAGGAACAGAGCTGAACAGACTCCACTGACTATGATGGGATCCGTTCAGTATCCTGTCTTTTTACCAGACAAAAAAGTCCTGCATGCGAGGATTTCTTTGTCTGGTCTTTTTGACAGAATCTGTGACAGAGGCTCCAAACAGCCTCCAATGCAGATGTGAACAAGTGCAGGCTACGTATTATGCATTTAAAATGACTTCAACTATCGTACTCTTCCTCGGCTAAAAAATGGTAAGAGGGGTATTTTTACTCTTCCAGGAAAAACGTAGTGCGACCTCTGGATGTCTTAACAATGCAACGGCACCAGAACATAATAACGGGAACAATACCAGCGGTGTGGGGACATTACACAATTTTAGTTGTTGTAAAAGTCCTTAAAAGGGGTTCTCCAGGAATAAAGAAAAATTAAAATACTTAAATATTATTTTATAATAAATACCTTTCAATACTTAGAATGTCTTGTTTTGTTTAGGGAGTAATCATTAGGAGAAATAAAATGGCCTATCAGTACACACAAAACCTGTCCTAATCACACAGGAGGACAAGTTACTTCACCACAATGAGCCATAGTGCTGCCTCATCCTCCTCTCTGCTGGTCAGGAATCATGATCCTGAATACAGGTGAATCTCTGTGGGAATGGAGATGACGAGTAGACATGAGAGGAGGGTGAGGTGTGACTAATGAGCAGCAGCACTTGTATGTAGTCTCCATTACCACAGCCTGTCTTGTCTGTACTTCTTGTCTGCTCATGAACTAAATTCCCCAGAGATTCAGTTAAAGTTCTTATCATCTGTATTCAGGATCATAATCACTGACAAGTAGAGAGGAGGAGGAGGATGAGGCAGCTCTTTACCTCAGTGTTGTAAAGGAACTTGTCCTCCTGTATGATTAGGACAGGTTTAGTGTGAACTAATGGGACAGCGGCCATTTTGTTTCTCCTAATGATTGCTGCTCAGACAAAACGAGTCATTATAAATAATGGAAGGTATTTGAGAATATATTTATAGTAAAGTAATATTTTTAGTATTTTCATTTTCTTAATTCCTGGAGAACCCCTTTAATAACACTCTGCATGCAGATTACACATTGTATTTATACTTGGATTACACTGTAACTATCAAAACCAATAGCATCTATTAAGAATGACAACGCCGTCTAATAACACTATGAAGACCAATAGCATCTATTAAGAATGACAAAATGCCGTCTAATTAGAAACAGAGAATAGCAGTTTCAAGGTAACCTGGATGTGGATGCTCTCCGTCCACTTCACTACTGCTGACACTGGCACATATACTTCTATATTAGATTTTATCACTATAAATACATGTGAAAGGTGAACATTTGTCATAAAGGGGTTGTCTGGCCTACAGCTGACACAACCACTATGGTCCTAATGTGTGCCCCCTAAAAACAAAACACTATCATCGGTCCGCGGTCTCACTGTGCCCTGTTCCTGAGCACTTCCAGTCCCTGCAGGACCAGGAAGTGCCTTGGTCCTGTGACCACTGCGGCCAATTACAGACCTCAGTGGTCACATCTACTTGAATGACACATCGCAGCAGTGATGTACTTTTCAAGCAGATGTGACCACTGAAACCTGCGACTGGCTGCAGAGGTCACGGTACATAGCCGCTTCCTGGTTCTGCAGTAATCTGAATGGGGCAGTGGCGTGGGCAACGCATGATTGCAGAATGCAGATAGATGAGTGGTTTTTATTTTGCGTGTCAAACATTAGGACCATATGGGTTCTATGCTCCAAGGCTGGACAACCCCTTTAAATGTGTTTTTCAAGACTTTTTTTTAATCAAACCATTTTTATTGATGTTTTAAAGTTAAACAGTGATACAACAATTAGACCAAACGGATCCGGCATTTATTTTTTTTCACCCTTTTTTCGGTCTACGCATGCGCAGACTGGAAGGACAGATCCGGCATTCCGGTATTTTGAATGCCGGATCCGGCACTAATACATTCCTATGGAAAAAATGCCGGATCAGGCATTCAGGCAAGTCTTCCGTTTTTTTGGCCGGAGATAAAACCGTAGCATGCTGCGGTTTTATCTTTTGCCTGATCAGTCAAAAAGACTGAACTGAAGACATCCTCTCCATTCAGAATGCATTAGGATAAAACTGATCAGTTCTTTTCCGGTATAGAGCCCCTAGGACGGAACTCAGCGCCGGAAAATTAAAACGCAAGTGTGAAAGTACCCTTAGCCTTTTACATTTCCCAGAATCATCACACATGATAACCATGAAGAGTAAAAACGTACTTTTTAATTGCAGCGGATTGGGCAGCGTAGGATCTTACAGCAAACCAGCTTCTGTTTGTGATGGTGAGGGACGGAGTAATAAAACCCGCCTGCTTGAACACGTGCCTATGACAGCCATGAATAACTGTAACACAACAATTTGAGAAAAAACATTATTCGTGACACGAAATCCATGTTAGAGATTCTCGGACATTTCAGTCTTTGTATGATTCATTCCCAAAGGGAAGAAAGTATGGATTTGTGTATTTCTAGAAACACCAAGGTCCCATAAACTCACTGCAGAGGAGGCCTCCACAAAACCTGCACGTTACATGTGGATCTCACCTTGTGACAGCCACGGCAAATCTGCACTTTTTTATGTGGAATGAATGAGTTTTCTACCAAATTGTACTTTGTATTTTCTGTGTGGTCGCCTGCATCATTATAGTGTCGCTGTTTACTAGACAAGTGACAAATGACATTACTCCAGGAAGGATTATGGTCACTATTTGTAAGCCAAAACCAGGAATGGAACAAGGTGCAGTGGGTTAGGCTACTTTCACACTAGCGTTCGGGTGTCCGCTCGTGCGCACCGTTTGAAGGGGCTCACGAGCGGCCCCGAACGCATCCGTCTGGCAGCAATGCATTCTCAATGGAGGCGGATCCGCTGAGAATGCATCCGCCTGCCAGCGTTCAGCCTCCGCTCCGCTCAGTGAGCGGACACCTGAACGCTGCTTGCAGCGTTCGGGTGTCCGTCTGGCCGTGCGGAGGCGAGCGGATCCGTCCACACTTACAATGTTAAGTCAATGGGGACGGATCCGCTTGAAGATGACACTATATGGCTCAATCTTCAAGCGGATCCGTTCCCCATTGACTTTCAATGTAAAGTCTGAACGGATCCGCTCAGACAACTTTCACACTTAGAAAATTTTCTAAGTTTTAATGCAGACGCATCCGTTCTGAACGGATGCGAACGTCTGCATTATCGGAGCAGATCCGTCTGATGAAACATCAGACGGATCCGCTCCGAACGCTAGTGTGAAAGTAGCCTTAACCGTTAGATTCACAGTTCTTCCGGATTTAGGATCCACTCCTGGGTTTGGCTTACAAATACCAATGCGGAATGCTGACCATGTGAAAGTGGTCTTAGCCCAAGCTACAAAAGCAGAGGAGCACAGGTGGAGCAGCCGTGTGGTTATGTGTAGTGTTGAGCGAACTTGTGTTTCAAGTCCGGCGTCTAAAGTTTGGATTCGGGTTATCAAAGTATCCCGATATGGATTCTAAATTCCGTTATGGTCCGTGGTAGCGGAATCCATAACGGGATACTTCGATAACCCGAACTTTAGACGCCGAACTTAAAACACAAGTTCGCTCAACACTAGTTATGTTAGAAATGTGGGTGCAGCACTTTCCAAAGTCAGACTAAGGCCTCATGCACACAACCGTTCCGTTTTTTGCGGAAGCCGCCCGTGTGCCTTCCGCAATTTGCGGAACGGAACAGGCGGCCCACTGTAGAAATGCCTATTCTTGTCCGCAAAACGGACAAGAATAGGACATGCTATATTTTTTTTGCGGGGCCACGGAACAGAGCAACGGATGCGGACAACACACGGAAAGCTGTCCGCATCTTTTGCGGCCCCATTGAAGTGAATGGGTCCGCACCCGAGCCGATGCGGACCACAACAACGGTCGTGTGCATGAGGCCTAAGGGTACGGCCACATGGTCTGGTTTCCTGATGCAGTTTTGGAAGCCAAAACCAGGAGTGGATAAAAAAATTAAAAAAAAGGAGGGAAACGTCATCTGTTCTTTCTATACTTTCTCTTCGTTTATGATCCACTCCTGATTTTTGCTTTCAAAACGGCACAGGAAACCTGACCATGTGGCTGTACCCTAAGGGTTCTTACCCAGGTGAATTTGGCTCTGGTGGTTTTTTGCTATCTGGAGTTTTGTTTCACACTTTTGTGGTAGTTTTTCTTTTTTTTTTGCAGACAATTCCACAACTGGTTGCTATGACGCCGTGCGCTTTGTGCCACCACCGCAGTACAGTAATACACTCGTATGATCTATAAGGCTGTACTACTGTACAGCAGCGGCGGCACAAAGCGCACAGCGTCATAGCAACCAATGACGCCGTCTGCTCCTGTACTAAGCAGGATGCCAGTCCGGTATCTCACGGACATCTGCATGAGGCTTTACCAAGAGTGGACAGCTGCTACAAAGTGCTACTCTGCCTGTAGCATGGGGGAGAAACTGGCTTAGTTGCCCATAGCAACCAATGCGATTTCACCTTTCATTTTTCAGAACTACAATAGAGAGTACACAGGAGGATACAATGGGCTCTGACGGTACAAAGGCACAACAGGTGGAGGATTTTCTTATACCGATGACCTGTCCTCAGGAAAGGTCATCAATATCAGCTGGGGCCCCCCAATCAGCTGTTTGAAGACAACGCAGCGCTCGTCTCCTCCGTTTACCTGCTCGCCGTTGACAGAGCTGCAGCGAGCAGTGTAATTACCACTCCGCCGTCCCCATTCACCTCAATGAGACGGCTCTCTCCTATTCAAGTGATTCGGATGGAGCTGTACCATTCCAGTGAATGGGACGGCTGAGATGTAATTACACTGTTCGCTGCTGCAATGTCGATCGCGAGCAAGTAAACAGTGAAGAGAGCACAGCGCTTGTACAAGAGCTGCTTTTTTTTTTTTAAAAACAGCTGATCGGTAGGGGTTTCAGGAGTTGAACCCATGAACTTTGCGTTTCAAGTTCGGCGTACAAGGTTCGGGTTATCTAAGAATTCCGTTATGGATTCTGCTACCACGGACCATAAGTTCGCTCATCCCTACTGACGACCTATCCTGAGGAGAGGTCATCAATATAGCAAAAGCGGACAGACCTTTAAGGTCAAATCATATGTTCTTGTTTTGCCTTTCTTCTTCTTCTACCCCTTGTACCAGTCCAGCATATACCTATTGGGTCTGCCAGGCTTTAAAATACATTTTAAAAAATCCAGCCACCTTGTGCCCTGTTGTGTGAAGGGAGTTTGGTCAGTAGCCGACAAAAGGGCAGGAATCAGACAGAATATCAAAAACCTCAGACCACCCCTTTAATATGCTCAATTGTCAGTTTTCTTTAGAATGGACCCACTAACTGCAGCCCCCCAGAGAACAGGATCAGTGCTGGACTCATATAAACAGCTACATGCAGTGTTCGTTTCAACCAACTTTATTTGAAAGAAAACGTGGACAACCCTTCTGACAGAATCCTGTCATGAAGCAAGGACACATTCGTGCCAACCACTCTAATGAACGGGGCCACAGCTCTGCCAGGAGGGACATCATCCACACCATGCTGTCATACAACCCTGCAGCACATGAAAGACACTGACCTGTACGCAGGCAGCACACGGGGGCAGCCATGACCTACACAGGAGGCGTGCGCGCTGGAGGAAAGGGAGGAGTGGCTGCCAGTGGAGGGGAAGAGGCGGGCCTCGGTGCCGTCTGTCACTGCTCGGCCCTGCTGCGTGCAGCACACGAGGCTGAGGCGCTCGTACCGTGCGTTACTACCGGTGGCGACATGACGCCCCTCCACTACCATATGTCTCATAGAATTCACATGAGACAGGTTCCATCATTATATAAAGCTGCTCCTCAGGGACAGGCTTATGCTCACACTTTACATTTACCACAGCACAAGGACACTACACTTGCTATATATCATGGACGGTGTCACCAGCAAATAGCAATTATTATCAATTTAGCCTCCTTTGCTGGCTGGATTCATTTTTCCATCACAGTATACACTGTTCGTTTCCATGGTTACGACCTCCCTGTAATCCAGCATATTTTAGAGATGACGCCGATCCCAGCCCTATAACCTCTAAGTGTGGATGGGTTCCCCCTGTCAACCCATCAGAGCCCTCGTGACACAATCACAGGATGCCAATGAGGATAGGTCATCAATATCTTATCAGCAGGGGTCTGACTCCTGGCACTCCCACCAGTCAGATGGGTCAGTATGTAAGTCCCCATTAACCCCTTAGGGACACAGCATTATTTCACCTTAAGGACCGGGCCATTTTTTGCAAATCTGACCAGTGTCACTTTAAGTGCTGATAACTTTAAAATGCTTTGACTTATCCAGGCCATTCTGAGATTGTTTTTTGTCACATATTGTACTTCATGACACTGGTAAAATGAAGTCAAAAAATTGTATTTTTATTTATAAACATATAAATAATTTCAAAAATTCACTTTTTTGGCAGATTTTCCATTTTAATAATTTTTTCCAGTTACAAAGCAAGGGTTAACAGCCAAACCAAACTCAATATTTATGGCCCTGATTCTGTAGTTTACAGAAACACCCCATATGTGGTCCTAAACCGCTGTACGGGCACACGGCAGGGCGCAGAAGGAAAGGAATGCCATACGGTTTTTGGAAGGCAGATTTTGCTGGACTGTTTTTTTTGACACCATGTCCCATTTGAAGCCCCCCGTTGCACCCCTAGAGTAGAAACTCCATAAAAGTAACCCCATCTAAGAAACTACACCCCTCAAGGTATTCAAAACTGATTTTACAAACGTTGTTAACCCTTTAGGTGTTCCACAAGAATTAATAGAAAATAGAGATACAATTTCAAAATGTCACTTTTTTGGCAGATTTTCCATTAAAATTTTTATTTTATTTTTACAAAGCAAGGGTTAACAGCCAAACCAAACTCAATATTTATGGCCCTGATTCTGTAGTTTACAGAAACACCCCATATGTGGTCGTAAACTACTGTACGGGCACACGGCAGGACGCAGAGCAAAGGAATGCTATACGGTTTTTGGAAGGCAGATTTTGCTGGACTGTTTTTTTTGACACCATGTCCCATTTGAAGCCCCCCTGATGCACCCCTAGAGTAGAAACTCCAAAAAAGTGGCCCCATTTTAGAAACTACGGGATAGGGTGGCAGTATTGTTGGTACTAGTTTAGGGTACATATGATTTTTGGTTGCTCTATGTGGCGAAACCAACCTCGCCACTGGGTTTTGGAGGGGCCTGGCTACTAGCCTCTTGCCCCAGGATTATGGGCCCTCTCATCAGCCAGGCCTCATTTGTTCACAAAGAACTTGGACTAACTTGAACTCTCACCCCCACGAATTAGACCAGGGTTCAAGTTAGTCCATTACGTTTGGTAATTGTATTTTGTGGATTGCGTCTCAGACAATGCTCATTGTGTTAGTTAATTGCGTCTCAGACAATGCTCATTGTATTTTGTTTATTGCGTTACAGACAGAGGGAAGGGGATTTTGTGTACAATTGCTGGGGAGGTTTGAATACTGTAAATGCATGTGATTGGCTGTTTTTACAAAACCCTGTGGGTGGTGGCCTTGTTGGAAGATGTGTATAAAATGCTTGTGTGTTAGAATAAAGTGGTTGCTTTTATACCTTCATGAAGTTTTGGCTCATGTTTGGGGAATGCAATAACTACACTCTTGGGGATTGCTATATCACAATACTCCCCTGAGTATAAGCTCTTGTAAGAGCTTGTTCAAGGTTCCTGCTCTCTGGATGTAGGAGAGGTTCACCCACTGGAAGCTGAAGCCCAGTCTTGGGTCCAGCGTGGGTGGAGGACGGTGAGACCCCAACCAAGCTGCGGCGGTTCGTGGGGTCTGCAGTGCGTACGGTGTCAAGTGGAGTGCTTGGAGTCCTCTGGAAGCACTAGGAGCATATATTGACGGAGGTACCCGGTCGGGGTGCTAGGCGTTCCGTTACACTCTATATTACACTTTTTGTGAGGCAAGATAACAAGAAATAGCTGTTTTGGCACAGTTTTTATTTTTTGATATTTACAACATTCATCTGAAAGGTTAGATCATGTGATATTTTTATAGACCAGGTTGTCACGGATGCGGCGATACCTAATATGTATACTTTTTTTTATTTATGTAAGTTTTACACAATGATTTCTTTTTTGAAGCAAAAAAAATCATGTTTTAGTGTTTCCATAGTCAGAGCCATAATTTTTTCAGTTTTTAAGCGATTACCTTGGGTAGGGTATGATTTTTGCGGGATGAGATGACAGTTTTATTGGCACTATTTTGGGGTGCGTGTGACTTTTTGATCGCTTGCTAATACACTTTTTGTGATGTAAGGTGACAAAAAATGGTTTATTTAGCACAGTTTTTATTTTAAATTTTTTACGGTGTTCATCTGAGGGGTTAGGTCATGTGATATTTTTATAGAGTCGGTCGATACGGACGCGGCGATACCTAATATGTATACTTTTTTTTATTTATGTAAGTTTTACACAATAACAGCTTTTTTAAAACAAAAAAAATGATGTTTTAGTGTCTCCATATTCTGAGCCATAGTTTTTTTATTTTTTGGGCGATTGTCTCAGGTAGGGGCTCATTTTTTGCGGGATGAGGTGACAGATTGGTACTATTTTGGTGGGCAAACGCCTTTTTGATCGCTTGCTGTTGTACTTTTTGTGATGTAAGGTGACAAAAAAATTGTTTATTTAGCACAGTTTTTATTTTTTACGGTGTTCATCTGAGGGGTTAGGTCATGTGATATGTTTATAGAGCCGGTCGATACGGACGCGGTGATACCTAATATGTATACTTCCCCCCCCTATATTTTACCAATTTTTTTTTACTTTATTTGGGGAAAATGATGTTTTTGTTTATTTTTACTTAAAACTTTTAATTTGTTTGGGGGAAAACTTTATTTTTTCACTTTATTTTTTGTCCCACTTTGGGACTAATTACTCATACAGCTTCCAGCCTGTGAGATCCAGGGGGCTGGATCTCACAGGCTCATCACCGGAAGTCAGTGCGATGCCATCCTCAGGCATCGCGCTGCCTTCCATGCCACCGGGTCCCCCCTACAGCCGCATGAGGACCCGATGGCACCGCCACACGCCGCCGCAAACCGCAAGTAAAGCCGCAAACCGCAGGTCTGAATTGACCTGCGCTTTGCGGCGATCGCCGACACCATTTAGCCAAGGTGCCTGCTCAATGATTTGAGCAGGCACCGGGTTCCGATCACCGGGCGGCGGTGATCAGAAATACATATGACGTACCGGTACGCCATGGGTCCTTAAGGACTCGGGAAACATGCCTTACCAGTACGTCATAAGTCCTTAAGGGGTTAAGGGCTCACGCACACGACCGTTGGATGTTTTGCAGTCTTCAAAACACGGATACAAGCCGTGTGCATTTTACAGAACAGCCAACCGCTAATAGAACAGTACTATCCTTAATGAGGACAATAATAGGACATGTTCTATTTTTTTGCAGAGGGACATGGAATGCACACAGAATCATTTCCATTTTTTTGCAGCCCCATTGAAGTAAATGGTTCCTCATACGGGTCACAAAAAAACTGAACGGACACAGAAAAAAAAACTTCCACTATTTAACCAATGCAATGTAATGTAGCTTTGTCTCCCGTCATTAAAACTATACCTTTGTCAGGGTTATCCATCTTTCCTAATGCCAGTAAATGGTCTTTCTTCAGTATGCTGATAAGGCTCAAAGTGCCCAATGGGGTGTCAACAACGGTTCAAGGAGCCCAAGCCAGCCTCTCCCAAAGTGCCCAAGTCTGTCTCTTCACTGGATCCCGCTACCTCCACTTGCGCCTCCCAGTCCGCCTCCCTCTCTGCGACATCACTATTTCTATGGAGCGAGGTAGGGGTGGGCGATATAAATTTGGGCCACGATATGAATTTTCACCATATCGCCAGACCGCGATATGATCGCGCTCTCTGCGCGCACCGTTTTCTCCTGAGCCGGCACAGTGGAGAAGGAGAGAGTCCCTCCCCACTGTGCGCGGCTGCCGCTGAACACCAATGAGGACAGAGTAGGAGGAGGAGGGGAGGGACTGTGGCCACTGCACCACCAATGAATGTGCCGGCCATATCCCGGCCCCTATGACTGCACGCTGCGGGGCAGTTCTCTCATGTGGCTCCTTCCCAATCAGCTCCACCCACCAGCCGACCGCGACATGGAGATGGTGGCGGGACGTCCACCGAGATATTACAGAGCAAGACCGCCGTGTCACCACGATAGATGGAGGCGGAGTCCAGCACAGCGAAGGCCTTCACAACGATGTCTGTCAGTGGGCAGTTCCGATCGGAGTCCCAGCAGTGTAATGCTGGGGCTCCGATCGGTTACCATGGCAGCCAGGAGTCACGCTGCTGAAGTCCTGGCTGCCATGGTATGTTAGTGAGCAGCATTATACTCACGTGCGCCGTGGCCGCCGGTCGCTCCTTCTTCTGTCTGTGCGGCGCATTGCTAATGCTTATAGCATTAGCAATGCACCGCACAGACCTATGAGAAGAAGGAGCGACCGGCGGCCACGGCGCAAGTGAGTATAATGCTGCTCGCTAACATACCATGGCAGCCAGGACTTCAGTAGCGTGACTCCTGGCTGCCATGGTAACCGATCGGAGCCCCAGCATTACACTGCTGGGACTCAGATTGGAACTGCCCACTGCCACCAATAATGGGGGGGAGGAGGGGGACCCTGTGGCCACTGCCACCAATGATTAATACTGGGGAGGAAGGGGGGGTGGGTTTGAGTTACTGATAAGGGGGCTGATCAGAGGGAGAGGCTGGGGGGGGGGCGGATCAGAGACTGGGGGGGCACATCAGAGGCGGGGGGCGGATCAGAGGCTGGGGGGCACAGGAGAGGCTGGCTGCCATGGTCAGCTCCCTGCTGTTGTGCGCACAAAGCACAGGGCAGCAGGGAGAGTGTAAAGTCCTATTCACCCTAATAAAGCTCAGGGTGAATATGACGGGTTCTAGCCCTTAAGGAGGCTAATAGTTATTAAATAAAAAGTAAAAAAAAAAAAAGTTGAAACACCCCCCCCCCCAAATATAGAAAACAATATATCGCGATATATATCACATATCGCACATGCTTAAAATTATATCACAATATAGATTTTAGGCCATATCGCCCACCCCTAGAGCGAGGGCTGTGTGAAAATCAAACACTGTAGAACATAATGCGCGTTTTCCTGAAATGTTCGGTGAAAGACAATGCTGGGCAATGGATTCACACTTTTAGTGGTCAACAATACTGGTTTTTTTTAAATCATCATACTGATTTTTTTTCTAATATATTGTAAGAATTTACAATATTCTGTTTACTTTAAAATCGTTATCGGTGAACCAACATCTTTCGCTATTGGCGTCTGCAGAGAGTTACCAATGAGGGGCCGCTGGGGAGTAAGGTCTTGCACGTGCTCAGAAGAAGGTCCTAGCAGTTTGTGGGTACCATATGCAGTAAGGTGCTTAGAGCCAGGATAGAGCTACACTGACAGAGTCACCATGGGCAAAAAGCAGGAGACCAATGACGAGGAGAGGTACCGTAATTAGGTTCCATGTACTCCAAGCCTCCTTCAGTGCCCGGAAAGGCCAAAAAAATGGGGTCTGCCAGCTGCTGAGGTATGGGAGGTCCCGTCACTCCTCTGAGGTTTGCACATTATGGGCAGAGTGACCAGATGTGTGGTAGAAGCTGCGAGGCCTAGAGAGGTCTGACCTTTCCCTCATCTGGGGGAGGCCTCATCTGTAGTTCTATTTCTTGCACTAGACTCTATGGGCACATTGGTCGTAGAACTGTAGCTTTATTGACTAATCCTTCACACAAAGGTGTTCCCAAGTTTTAAGCTCATGATTACCGTTTGTTATTATCAGTCACAGAAAAAAACTAAATTAAAATAATCGAGAAATTGTCCTTAAATTGATAATGATTGAGATTATTATGTTTTTTTTGGGCAAAATCGCCCATTCCTAATGTGCATATACCCAATGTAATGAATAGGTCTGGATTTAGTCCGGATGCTGTCCATTCTCAAAACAGAGTGCATCCGGACAGAAAACTCTCTCGTGTGAAATTAGCCTTTGGGTGCACCCGCATGTGGCAGATTCTTTTACAGAAATTTTCCATGACTGAAAATCGGTTTCATTCCCCTGAATTTTTTTAGCGAATATCGGCACTTCGCTAATTCGCGAATATTTCGAATATAGCACTATAAATTTGCTATTTCGAATATTCATTTTTTTTTTTTCTTTCCCACTTCCCAAAAGTAGTTCTTACCTGTCCTGAGGATTCCTGGCTGCTCCAGTCAGTGCCCGTTGCCGATTCTGCCGACTTCCGTGCTCATGGAGCGTCCCCATCACCATGGGAACGCCTCCATACTAGAATGTACTGTCGGATGTGAGAATTAAGTTAAAATCGCAATGCGATTAATATAACTTGAAGTAATCGCATTGCGATTTCAACTTAGAGCTGTGTTTCTAATGGGTCAGCTTGCTAGAATTAACAAAGTTAAGGAATATGGAATATAGCAGTGCTAAGTTGAAATCGCAATTCTATTAATATAACTTGAAGTAATCGCATTGCGATTTCAACTTAGGCCTGGTTTACTATGGTTGGCTTGTTAGAATTAGCGAAGATGACGAATGTATTCGTCATGTTCCTCAAAACGAAGATAACGAAGTATTCTCCATCTTTGTTTTAGCTCCATATTCGTCATCTTCGCTAATTCTAGCAATCAAATAGGAAAGTTGACTAGAGACAGCTAAGTTTTTAATTCGCTATGCGATAATATTACTTAGCTTTTTTTTTAAAATAAATAAAATAATTATAATACTTGATAATTATAATTATTCTATTTATTAAAAAAAAAAGCCAAGTAATATAATCACATAGCGAATTAAACACAGCTGTCTCTATAGTCAACTTTCCTATTTGATTGCTAGAATTAGCGAAGTTGACGAATATGGAGCTAAAATGAAGATGGAGAATACTTTGTTATCTTCGTTTTGAGGAATATGACGAATACATTCGTCATATTCGTCATCTTCGCTAATTCTAGATATCAAACCAATAGGAAAGTTACCTTAAGTTATAATCGCAAAAAGGCGATTATTTAAATCGCATATTAATCACGATAACTAGAATAATGACGAATATTCGATTTCGACGAATATGAGACGAATATTTAAGCGAATATTCACGAATTTCGTCGAAATCGAATAGGGCACCTCCCGCTCATCACTAATAATCATAAAATCTGCCGTGTGATCAAAATCTGTGGCGTGTGAAGACGCCCTTATGATTTGTTTATTATGAAAACCGGCAAATTAGGTTAATAAATATTACTACAGAACATATAAAACTCCAGAGAGAAAAAAAGGGTTTTGGCTGGATTTCATGGTGGGGCTTTATTAACCTCTTGGGGACACATGATGTACCGGTACGTTATGATGTCCTGGTACTTAAGGACACATGACGTACCGGTACGTTATGTGTATTTCCGATCACCGCCGTGCGGCAGGCGGTGATTGGAACTGGGTGCCTGCTGAAATCAATCAGCAGACACCCTGGGACAATGCCGAGGAGGTCCTGTTACCCCGCCCCCATATCGGCGATCGCTGCAAACCGCAGGTCAATTCAGACCTGCGGTTTGCAGCGTTTTCGGAAGTTTCTGATCATAAACTTCAAAATGACCTCTTTTAATTTTTAAACCCCCTTCCCCTGCAGCATTGTTATCTGCCGACGGGCTGTGCGGGGGGAGAGGTGCGGGCGGTGTTTGGGGGGCGGGCAGGCGCGCGATCATCCGCCCGCCCCCTCTCTCAGGATGGCTGGGCGGTTTGCAGAATGTCAGCACATTGCTGACACTCTGCTTGAAACGGCTGACATCCGTGCTCACAGATGTCAGCCGTTTAACCCCTTCCATGCCGCAGTCCGTAGGGACCGCTGTATGGAAGGAGTTAACAGGGAGGGAGATCTCTCCCATCGGGGGCTGCTGTGCCGTTTCAGCCCCCGATTCTTGACGGGACCACAGAGGGAGGAGGCCCCCTTCCCTCCCCATCACCCGCTGCTCTGTTGTGGCAGCGGGTGATGGTTACCATGGCAACGGACACCTTCACAGGCTTCCGATTTGCCATGGTAAGGCTAAGTCTGATCAGACTTCTGCTAAAGGCAAAAGTCTGATCAAACTAAGTGTAAAGTGAAAATACAGTACAGTACACTATATAGTGTACTGTACTGTATTATACAGACATCAGACCCACTGGATCTTCAAGAACTAAGTAGGTCTGGATCTCAAAAAAAAAGTAAAAATAAAAAAACACATTTATCACTGATTAAAAATAAAATGCACTACACATATTAGGTATCGCCGCGTCCGTAATAACCTGCTCTATAAAAATATCACATGACCTAATCCCTCAGGTGAATACCGTAAAAAATAAAAACGGTGTAAAAAAATCCAGCACAAAAAGTGTAATAGCAAGCGATCAGAAAGTCATACGCACCCCAAAATAGTGCCAATCAAACCGTCCTCTCACCCCGCAAAAATCATACCCTACCCAGTATAATCGCCCAAAAAAAGAAAAAACTATGGCTCTCGGACTATGGAGACACTAAAACATGATTTTTTTGGTTTCAAAAATGAAATAATTGTGTAAAACTTACATAAATAAAAAAAAGCAGACATATTAGGTATCGCCATGTCCGTGATAACCTGCTCTATAAAAGTATCACATGACCTAACCCCTGAGGTGAATACCGTAAAAAAAAACTGTGTAAAAAAAGGAATTTTTTGTCACCTTACATCACAAAAAGTGTAATAGCAAGCGATAAAGTCATACGCACCCCAAAATAGTGGCAATCCAACCGTCATCTCATCCCGAAAAAAATTAGCCCCTACACAAGAAAGTCGCCCAAAAATTAAAACTATGGCTTTCAGAATGTGGAGACACTAAAGAATCTTTTTTTTAAAAAAAAAAAGCTTTGTTATGTAAAACTGAAACAAACAACAACAAGAAAAGTTGTCATATTTGGTATTGTCGCATCCATGACAACCTGGTCTATAAAAATACCACATGATCTAACCTGTTAGATGAATGTTGTAAATAATAAAAAATAAAAATGGTGCCAAAACAGCTATTTCTTGTTACCTTGCCTCACAAAAAGTGTAATATAGAGCAACCAAAAATCATATGTACCCTAAAATAGTACCAACAAAACTGCCACCCTATCCCGTAGTTTCCAAAATAGGGTCACTTTTTTGGAGTTTCTAATGGGACATGGTGTCAAAAAACGAGTCCAGCAAAATTTGCCTTCCAAAAACCGTATGGCATTCCTTTCCTTCTGCGCCCTGCCGTGTGCCCGTACAGCAGTTTATGACCACATATGGGGTGTTTCTGTAAATGACAGAATCGGGGCCATAAATATTGAGTTTGGTTTGGCTGTTAACCCTTGCTTTGTAACTGGAAAAAATGGATTCAAATGGAAAATCTGGCAAAAAAGTTAAATTTAGAAATTTTATCTCTATTTTCCATTAATTCTTGTGGAACACCTAAAGCAGGGATGCTCAACCTGTGGCCCTCCAGCTGTTGTAAAACTACAACTCCCACCATGCCCTTATGTAGGATGATGGGTGTAGGCAGTCAGGGAATGATGGGAGTTGTAGTTTTGCAACAGCTGGAGGGCCGCAGGTTGAGCATGCCTGACCTAAAGGGTTAACAAAGTTAGTAAAATCAGTTTTGAATACCTTGAGGGTAGGGGTGCACCGAAATTCCGGCAGCCGAAAATATCGGCCGAAAATGTACCTAATCCATTTCGGCCGATATTGTTACATATCGGCCGAAAATATGGGGTGTGGGATTTGTCGCTCACCATCTGCGGGCGGGTGCCGGGCGGGCGGTTTAATTTAAGTCACTGCATCTTTATTTTACCTTACAATCGTGACGCTCCAGTAACAACTGTGCAGGCAGAGTGGAGGGCGGCGTAATGTCACTTACTCACGTGACGCGCCTGCTCCGCCTCCTTTATTCATAAAGTGGGCGGAGCAGGTGCGTCACGTGAGTAAGTGACGTTACGCCGCCCTCCGCTCTGCCTGCACAGTTGTTACTGGAGCGTCACGATTGTAAGGTAAAATAAAGATGCAGTGAGTGATTAGTCTGCTGTGAGCAGCAGGGCCGGGGCTGTTATGGGTAGGGGGATCGGTCTATGGCACTGCTATGGGGAGGGGGGATCTGTGCACTGTTATGCCCATAACAGTGCACATATCCCCCCCTCCATAACAGCGCCACCCACAGATCCCCCTCTCCATAACAGAGCCACCCACAGATCCCCCCCTCCATAACAGAGCCACCCACAGATCCCCCCCTCCTTAACAGCGCCACCCACAGATCCCCCCCTCCATAACAGCGCCACCCACAGATCCCCCCCTCCATAACATCGCCACCCACAGATCCCCCCCTCCATAACAGCGCCACCCACAGATCCCCCTCTCCATAACAGCGCCACCCACAGATCCCCCTCTCCATAACAGAGCCACCCACAGATCCCCCCCTCCATAACAGAGCCACCCACAGATCCCCCTCTCCATATATAATATGATTTATTAAATTCATGAAAAAGAATTATTAATAAAATCATTAAAAAAAAAGTATTTTAAAAGTATTTGGGCAAAAAGGCAGTTTCGGTTTTCGGTCAAGGGCATCCAGAATTTTCGGTTTCGGTTTCGGACCAGAATTTTCATTTCGGTGCACCCCTACTTGAGGGGTGTAGTTTGTAAAATGGGGTCATTTTTGGGTGGTTTCTATTATGTAAGCCTCACAAAGTGACTTCAGACTTGAACTGGTCCTGAAAAAGTGGGTTTTTTGAAATTTTCTGAAAATTTTCAAGATTTGCTTCTAAACTTATAAGCCTAACGTCCCCAAAAAATAAAATGGCATTCACAAAATGATCCAAACATGAAGTAGACATATGGGAAATGTAAATTAATAACTATTTTTGGAGGTATTACTATGTACTATAGAAGTAGAGAAATAGAAATTTGGAAATTAGCTAATTTTTCCGAATTTTTTTTATTTTTTTTACTCCATTTTACCAATGTTGTGAAGTACAATATGTGACAAAAAAAACTATCTCAGAATGGCCTGGATAAGTAAAATCTTTTTAACGTTATTCACACATAAAGTGACACTGGTCAGATTTGCAAAAAATTGCCTGGTCCTTAACCCCTTAAGGACTCGGCCCTATTTCACCTTCTGGACTTGGCCATTTTTTGAAAATCTGACCAGTGTCACTTTAAGTGCTGATAACTTTAAAACGCTTTGACTTATCCAGGCAATTCTGAGATAGTTTTTTCGTCACATATTGTACTTCATGACACTGGTAAAATGAAGTAAAAAAAATCATTTTTATTTATAAAAAAATACCAAATTTACCAAAAATTTGTAAACAATTGCAAATTTCCAAGTTTACATTTCTCTACTTCTATAATACATAGCTCCAAAAATAGTTATTACTTTACATTCCCCATATGTCTACTTCATGTTTGGATCATTTTGGGAAGGAAAGTTTAGAAGTTTAGAAGCAAATCTTGAAATTTTTCAGAAATTTTCAAAAACCCAATTTTTAGGGACCAGTTCAGGTCTGAAGTCACTTTGCGAGGCTTACATAATATAAACCACCCATTCTATAAACTACACCCCTCAAGGTATTCAAAACTGATTTTACAAACTTTGTTAACCCTTTAGGTGTTCCACAAGAATTAATGGAAAATAGAGATACAATTTAAAAATTTCACTTTTTTGGCAGATTTTCCATTTTAATAATTTTTTTCCAGTTACAAAGCAAGGGTTAACAGCCAAACTAAACTCAATATTTATGGCCCTGATTCTGTAGTTTACAGAAACACCCCATATGTGGTCGTAAACTGCTGTACGGGCGCAGAAGGAAAGGAATGCCATACGGTTTTTGGAAGGCAGGTTTTGCTGGACTGGTTTTTTTGACACCATGTCCCATTTGAAGCCCCCCTGATGCACCCCTAGAGTAGAAACTCCATAAAAGTGACCCCATCTAAGAAACCACACCCCTCAAGGTATTCAAAACTGATTTTACAAACGTCGTTAACCCTTTAGGTGTTCCACAAGAATTAATGGAAAATAGAGATACAATTTCAAAATTTAACTTTTTTGGCAGATTTTCCATTTTAATAATTTTTTTCCAGTTACAAAGCAAGGGTTAACAGCCAAACTAAACTCAATATTTATGGCCCTGATTCTGTAGTTTACAGAAACACCCCATATGTGGTCGTAACCGCTGTACGGGCACACGGCAGGGCGCAGAAGGAAAGGAATGCCATACGGTTTTTGAAAGGCAGGTTTTGCTGGACTGTTTTTTTTGACACCATGTCCCATTTGAAGCCCCCCTGATGCACCCCTAGAGTAGAAACTCCATAAAAGTAACCCCATCTAAGAAACCACACCCCTCAAGGTATTCAAAACTGATTTTACAAACGTCGTTAACCCTTTAGGTGTTCCACAAGAATTAATGGGAAATGGAGATAAAATTTCCAAATTTCACTTTTTTGGCAGATTTTCCATTTTAATTATTTTTTTCCAGTTAAAAAGCAAGGGTTAACAGCCAAACCAAACTCAATATTTATGTCCCTGATTCTGTAGTTTACAGAAACACCCCATATGTGGTCGTAAACCGCTGTACGGGCACACGGCAGGGTGCAGAAGGAAAGGAATGCCATACGGTTTTTGGAAGGCAGGTTTTGCTGGACTGTTTTTTTTGACACCATGTCCCATTTGAAGCCCCCCTGATGCACCCCTAGAGTAGAAACTCCGAAAAAAGGACCCCATTTTAGAAACTATGGAATAGGGTGGCAGTATTGTTGGTACTAGTTTAGGGTACATATGATTTTTGGTTGCTCTATATTACACTTTTTGTGAGGCAAGGTAACAAGAAATAGCTGTTTTGGCACCGTTTTTATTTTTTGTTATTTACAACATTCGTCTGACAGGTTAGATCATGTGATATTTTTATAGACCAGGTTGTCACGGACGCTGTGATACCTAATATGTACTTTTTTTTTATTTATGTAAGTTTTACACAATAACAGCTTTTTTAAAACAAAAAAAATTATGTTTTAGTGTCTCCATATTCTGAGCCATAGCTTTTTTATTTTTTGGGTGATTGTCTCAGGTAGGGGCTAATTTTTTGCGGGATGAGGTAACGGTTAGATTGATACTTTTTGTGATGTAAGGTGACAAAAAAATTGTTTATTTAGCACAGTTTTAATTTTTTATTTTTTACGGTGTTCATCTGAGGGGTTAGGTCATGTGATATGTTTATAGAGACGGTCGATACGGACACGGCGATACCTAATATGTATACTTTTTTTTTTTCCCCTATTTTTTACCAATTTTTTTTAACTTTATTGGGGAAAATGACGTTTTTGTTTATTTTTACTTGAAACTTTAAATTTTTTTGGGGGAAAACTTTATTTTTTCAACTTTTTTTTCACTTTATTTTTTGTCCCACTTTGGGACTTGAACTTTTGGGGGTCTAATCCCCTTTACAATGCATTCCAATACTTCTGTATTGGAATGCATTAGCTGTATGAATAATACTGTGTGTATTACTCATACAGCTTCCGGCCTGTGAGATCCAGGGGGCTGGATCTTACAGGCTCGGCACCGGAAGGCATCGCGATGCCTTCCTTAGACATCGCGCTGCCTTCCATGTCATCGGGTACCCCCTACAGCCGCATGGGGACCCGATGGGACAGCCGCCCGCCGCTGCCGCACCAGGTAAAAGCTGCCACACCAGGTAAAAGCTGCAAACTGCAGGTCTGAATTGACCTGCAGTTTGCGGCGATCGCCGACACGGGGGGGTCACTGGACCCCCCCCCCGGCGTTGTGACAGGATGCCCGCTGAATGATTTCAGCGGACATCCTGTTCCGATTAACCCCCGCCGCGCCGCAATCGCGTTTTAAAGTTAGGACGTACCGGTACGCCCTGGGTCCTTAAGGACTCGGGAAACAGGGCGTACCGGTACGCCCTAAGTCCCTAAGGGGTTAAGGTGAAAATGAGCCCGGTGTTAAGACTGGTGTTTCGTATCCCAGATTTAATAAGAGGTGCACTGGAGCAATGTAGTCATGTTCCATTCATGCACACATTACCAATGAGACCAGTAATTGGCTGCAGCAGTAATGAGACCATGAACAGGTTAGCTGGGGCGGTCTGGGAACTTAAAGTGGCCCTGGAAAAGAACCTAAAAGTGGCCCCATGTAGTAGGAGAGTCCAAATTGATAGTAGGCGGAGCCAGCAATACGGTAGTGCAGCACAAAATACTGCCATATCACCATCTGGAGGACGGCAATACCCTTGAATTAAGGGGGGGGATCTGCGGCTGATGTACCTGATGCTCCTACATTAATTAATGCTGAGAGCAACAGATCGTTAGATTCCTGGCTAGCGGTTGTGAGGAGGCATAGGCCGCCTGGGCATTGGCCCACCGGGAAATTTCCCTGTACGGTCTATGGCCAGTCCGACCCTGCAGCTTAGGGAGCCACAGCTCTGGAACAGTGGGACTTTTAAAAGGTGTTTTTATTTATTTTTTTTACACAGTTTTCTACCTGTTAGTAAGTTGTTGTTTTTTTTTATTAAAGGGGTTTTCCGTGATTTTAATATTGATGACCTATCCTAAGGATATCACTGTACATAGGTCACATGGCCTAGTTGCGGCTCAGTCCGATTTAAGTTAATGGGGCTGTGCTGCAATACCAAGCACTGCCACTATATGATGTACGGCGCTGTCCTTGGAAAGCTGCTGGGAGCCTGCATCTTTAACCAGAGCTCCGGTGAGCGCAGCAGCTCCCTGAAACAGCTGATTGGCGGAGATGCCGGGACTTGGATCCCCACTGATATGATAACCTAAAATGACCTATCCTGAGAATAAGTCATCATTATGTTTTCCAGGATAACCCTTTTTAAAGAGTTGTGCCATAAAAAATATTCTACATTTTTTCAAACCAGCACCTGGATCTGAATACTTTTGTAATTGCATGTAATGTTTCTTCTTTTCCTTATTTCTTGTCCACATCACTGAAGTAGTTGCTCGTGTTCAATTTAAAGAGTAACTAAACTTTTAATGAAGTTTTTTTTTTTTAAATGTCCCAAATGCCCTAATAATAATAATTGTTCTAATGTATTTTATTTATGGATTTTGCATTTTTACTAGAGATATCCCCCCTAAAGCCCAGATTTCCCTGTGCGCTTAAAATTCACTATTCTCCACTCCGCTGACTGCTCAGTAGTGTATGGTGTACCGACTCTACACTTTATTAATGGGGCTGCTGAGAACAGAGTACGGGCAGGAGCACACATTGCTGCTCCTGCCTGTGCCCCCCGAGGTTTACTAAATGCTGGCATAACACAGGGTACCCTGTAACCATGTGATATGCCAGGATTAGCTGAGCTGAGCGATCTCCTGCCTTTGTCTGCTTCGCTACACTCACGCTGGGTTCACACCAGAGCGTACTGAACGTACGCTCTGTATGCGCGATTGTACGGGCGTTTACAATCGCGCATACAGAGACAAGCGAACGCCCAGTGTCGCACGTTCCCGGAAGTCTATGTACGACAAAGAAGCTCCTGAACTTCTTGGGGCATCGGGCGTTTTACAGCGCGATCGTACGCGCTGTAAAACTCTCAGGTGAGAACCATGCCGATAGGGAAGCATTGGTTTCTCCTTGTTGAGCGTTTTACAGTGCTGTAAAACGCTCAGGTCTGAACCGGCTGTAAGAGTCTTGCATGTCAGCTTTTAGCTTTAGCTGTTCAGATAATACAACTGTTTGCATCTGTTCAGAATGGATCTGTTTGTATTATCTTTAACATAGCCAAGGCGGATCCGTCTTGAACACCATTCAAAGTCAATGGAGGATGGATCCGTTTTCTATTGTGTCATAGAAAACGGATCCGTCCCCATTGAATTACATTGTGTGTCGGGACGGATCCGTTTGGCTCAGTTTCGTAAGACGGACACCAAAAGGCTGCAAGCAGCGTTTTGGTGTCTGGCTCTAAAGCGGAATGGTAACTGATCGGAGGCAAACTGATGCATTCTGAGCGGATTCTTTTCCATTCAGAATGCATTAGGGCAAAACTGATCCGATTTGGACCGCTTGTGAGAGCCCATGACGGATCTTACAAACGGAAAGCCAAAACGCCAGTGTGAAAGTAGCCTTAGTGAAGCAGGCACAGGCAGGAGCCCGCTCCGCTCAGCTCCTGGCATAGCACATGGTTACAGGGTACCCTGTGTTATGCCAGCATTTAGTAAACCTCGGGGGGCACAGGCAGGAGCAGCAATTTGTGCTCCTGTCCGTACGCCGTTCTCTGCAGCCCCATTCATAAAGTGTAGAGTCCGTACTCCGTACACCGCTGAGAAGTCAGAGGTGTGGAGAATAGTGAATTTTAAGCGCACAGGGAAATCTGCGCTTAAAGGGGGAATATCTCTAGTAAAAATGCAAAATCATACATAAAATTATTATTAGGGACATTTAAAAAAAAATTAATTAAAAGTTTTGTTACTCTTTAAATCTTTAACTGACACCAGCCATATCTTCTGTTAGAAGCTGTGGCAGTTACAGGAAAAGACCTGCAGCAGAAAGGAAATGCCTTCTGAGAAAGGACACACCCTGAGCTGCCAGCCTGAAATAAATCCAGCAGAACAATTGAAGCAATGAATGAGATCTCTGGATCCATGTGAGGTACAGGGCTGGTTCTAGCTGTGGCAAACCTAGCCACTTCAGTATATCAAAGACTGGGTTCATGCGTCAACTTTACACTGTACAAGACTGAGGGCATTCCTATGCTAGTTTCACGAACAGATGTGTATGCCACACATCCCCTCCCCTCTCAGCTGAGGGATATCCCAATTGACATTGCAGCCATTGTGTTTCTGCTGAATAGCCAGACGAGGGCTCGGCGGGTCCCTGATTACTTTTGTCTTACAAGTAATGAACAATGAGGGAATGGCATGGCAGGTTAAGTTTTCCACAGAGTCCACCAGGGGAAAACCCCTGGAATGCTATTATGGAAACCCCGTGCATGGGGAAAACCCTGGAAGACAATTATGGAAACCGCTTGCATGGGGAAACTCCTGGAATGCCATTATAGAAACCCCGTGCATGGGGAAAACCCTGGAAGGCAATTATGGAAACCCCTTGCATGGGGACTTGTATATAAACGTTTACATTTCAATAAAAGGTTGTTGACTCCCAGACTGCGTGTCGGCCAGGTCTTGTATGCTGGATAGGACTACCAGCGGAGACACCGTGGATTATACTATTACTCCGCTACACTAGCTTTGTTAGAAAGAGATTGTCATGTACTATACAATATCTGATTTTAATTTTTTTACATTAATCATGGCAAAACCCCTTTAAAGAGAACCTGTCACCAGTTTTATGGTGTCCTAACTAAGGGCAACATAAATAAGTGACTGATTCTCTTAGCAAAATGCTGGGTCACTTTCTTTAATTGACCCAGTCAATCTGCCAACATCTTGTATTGAAAAGCTCCAGCTGATAATGATGAGTCCTGAATATTTATAAGCTCCTGACTCTCCCCGCCTACCAGCTGCAGATTGACAGTTTTTTTTCCATATGAATCAGCAGCAGGTGGGCAGGGGAGTGGCTATAGCTCTGAATTAAATATACGCTGGACTCAATGACATCACGCTGGACTCCAATCAGCTCATTAGCATGCAGCATCTTTGTGTGTATATTATGAGGTAACCATCTGTCACACCAGTAAGTGAATACATCTAAGGTACTTTTTAGTAGGTAATGATTGTATATAATTAGTTAGATTATAATCAAATATCCACATGACAGGTTCCCTTTAAAGTATAGGCCATTAGTGTATTAGATCTGGAAAAGCCCTATAATGGTTGAGGGAGGGACCAGAGGATGCATTTTGGTGTGGATGAGTGACGTTGACAGCTGGCTACAAAATTCTTGGTGTCTTATATAATAAGCACTATGATCAACATCTTAGTTACTAATGGGTCTTAGGCTCGGCTGCCGTCTTTTTGTGGTAGCCTAGTTGAAATGCTGCACGGGCCATTTAACCACTTAGATGCCAATGCCACGAGCAACTGCGGCATCTAAGTGGTTTAGGGGGAGGGGGCTCCCTCTCTCAGGCATAAGCACCGCCACAAACGGGATCGCGGGGTGCCCATGTCTCAGTATGGCAGCCAGGGGCCTAATGAAGGCCCTTAGGTCTGCCCTCAGTGATTGCTTATGACATAGCCCCAATAGAGCCTGACAGTATAATACACTGTACTATATAAGCAATACAGTGTATTATGGAATCGATCAGAAGATCTCATGTCAAAGTCCCCTTGTGGAACTAATAAATTGTAAAAATAAAAGTTAAAGGGGTATCCCGAAACTCAAATACTTCTGGATAGGTCATCAGTATCTGATCGGTGAGGGTCCAACACCAAGGACACCCGCCGATCAGCTGTTTGAGAAGGCAGCAACGCTCGCTGTGGCCTTCTCACAGCTTTCCCTAGGCCGAGTAATGACACGTTCATCTGTCACATGGCCTAGGTGCAGGTCAGCCCCATAGAAGTGAATGGGGCTGAACTGCGATACCAAACACAGCCGCTATACAATGTACAGCACTGTGCTTGGTAAGCACAGAGAAGGCAGTGGCGCTCATAGGAGCGACAGTGCCTTCTCAAACAGCTGATTGGTGGGGGTCCCGTGTGTCAGACCCCATCGATCAGATTTTCAATCAGATATTTAAATCTCAGAAAACCTTTTTAAATAAAGTTGTATTAAATAAAATAAAGTCTCCAAGTTAAAAAAAATACACCCTTTTACTTTGAAAAAATGCTTCACAATTCCTTCCACATATTTGGTCTTGACACGTCAGTAACAACCGGCACTACACACATTGGGTAAATTATCCTGCACAATGAAAGCCATAAAAAAAATAGCAAAATTGCTGTTTTTTTGCTTATTTACTATCGAAAAAAATAAATATAAGAATAAAGATAAAAAGTGTTACCGGTATGTACCCCAAAATTAAACTAATGAAAACTGCAAGTTTTCCCACAAAAATCAAGCTCCCACACAGTTTTGTAGAAAGAAAAAGAAAAAAGTTATGGGTCTTGCCACGCGGAGTTGCAAATAGAAAAGGGGTTTTATTTTTCAAAAGTAGTAAAACAAAAAACTAAAAAAATATATATATATCTATTTGGTATTGCTGTAATTGTGCTGACCTGGAGAATAAAGTTATGATGTTATTTATACTAAAATATAAACGTCACAAAGTCTATAACATAAAAACTCAGTATCTGGCAAAAAAGTGGCAGTATTGCTGTTTATTTTTACCATCCCCCCAGAAAGAGTTAATAAAAGTTAATCAGTAAGTTATGTGTACTCCAAAATGGTGCCATTAAAAACTACAACTTGCCCTCCAAAAAACAAGCCCTTATACGGCAGACGGAAAAATTAAAAAGTTATAGCTCTTGAAATGTGATAATGAAAAAAATTACACGATCAATAAGGCCCAAAACAGGCTGGTCACTAAGCAGGGGGACCTTGCATGCCCTGCAGGATTTTAATCCATGATGGCGTGTGTTACTAATTGTAATCTTTGAGACTGTGGTCCCAGCACCCTTCAGGTCATTGACCAGGTCCTTCCATGTAGTTGTGGGCTGATTCCTGACATTTCTCAGAATCATCCTTACCCCACGAGGCGAGATCTTTCATGGAGCCCCAGACTGAGGAAGATTGACAGTCATCTTGTGTTTCTTCCATTTTCTAATAATCGCGCCAGTTTGCTTGCCTATTGTCCCGTAGCTCATCCCATCCTTGTGCAGGTCTACAATTAGACAGCTCTTTGGTCTTGGCCATGGTGGAGAGGTTGGAGTGTGATTGGTTGAGTGTGTGGACAGGTGTCCTTTATACAGGTAACAAGTTCTAATAGGTGCAATTAATACAGGTAATGAGTGCAGAGTAGGAGGGAAAAACTAACAGGTCTGTGAGAGGTAGATTGCTGGTTGGTAGGTGACCAGATACTTATTTCATGCAATAAAATGCTAATTTATTATATAAAAAGCATACAATGTGATTTTTTTGGATTTTTTTATTTATTCTGTCTCTCACAGTTGAAATGTACCTACCATAAAAATTAAAGACCTCTCCATTCTTTGTGGGAAAACTTGCAAAATCACCAGTCTATCAAATACTTATTTAAGTTTGAACATCCTGCCAATCAATACATAGAGTAAGGGCTCATTCACACGAATGTGTGAAGCCCGTGCCCCTGCTGTGGAACGCAAATTGCGATCCGCAATACACGGGCACCGTCCGTGGGGCAGCCGCATGGGGATCGTGGACCCATTCACTTGAATGGGTCTGCGATCCCTCCGTTCCGCAAAAACATAGATCATGTTCTATCTTTTTGCGGTGCGGAGGCACGGAACGGAGCCCCAGAAAGCACTCCGTAGTGTTCCGTTCAGTGATTCTTAACTTAAAACCTCCAAAAAATTTTCTTTACTTCAGAAAATGTAATCTGCTGTCTTTGATTGAAATATACTCACAGATACGGAATACTGTTCACGTCTCTTGTGAATTTACTGTAACACCCCCCTGGCATCACTCAAATCCTCCTTTTTTTCTTTACTCCAGACAACTTCTTCTGGCTTTGTTTGAAATCTTCTCACAGATTTGGAATAATATTCACATCTAATATATGTGAAGGTCATTCCAAACCTTAATCTGTTCTTTCTTGAAGTAGCTGAAGGATTTCTTTGCATCATTGTCTTGTAATATCCAACCTCGCTTCAGTTTCTTCACTGACTGTGAAGTCAGTTTCCAGGTTATGTAAATAATTGGTAGCAGTGAGTCTGCCCTCTGCATTAGGCCCCTTTCACACGGGCAAGTTTTCCCGCGCGGGTTCAATGCGTGAGGTGAACGCATTGCACCCGCACTGAATCCGGACCCATTCATTTCTATGGGGCTGTGCACATGAGCGGTGATTTTCACACATCACTTGTGCGTTGCATGAAAATCGCAGCATGCTCTATATTGTGCGTTTTTCACGCAGCGCAGGCCCCATAGAAGGGAATGGGGCTGCGTGAAAATCGCAAGCATCCGCAAGCAAGTACGGATGAGGTGCGATTTTCACGCATGGTTGCTAGGTGACGATCGGGATGGGGACCCGATCTTTATTATTTTCCCTTATAACATGGTTATAAGGGAAAATAATAGCATTATTAATACAGAACGCTAAGTAAATTAGGGATGGAGGGGTTAAAAACTGTGCTCATCACATGGTCCGTCACCATGGTGATGAGCCATGTGATGGCCATGTATGGCTCCGCGCTCATCCCATAGTCCATCACATGGTCTATCACCATGGTGATGGACCATGTGATGAGCGCAGTGACGTCACCAAAGGTCCTTTTCCTCCCAGGTCTTCAAAGAAGAAGAATGAAGACGAGCCGGGCTTTGCGAACAAGTGGATGAGGTGAGTTTAATTATTATTATTTTTTTTTTAACCCCTCCATCCCTAATTTACTTAGCATTCTGTATTAAGAATGCTATTATTTTCCATTATAACCATGTATACGCAACGCACCCGCATCTTTTCCCGCATGTCACCCGCAACGCCCATATGAAAGAGACCTAAGATTTTCATCCTGAAGAGAACCAGCAGCAGCTCCGAGGTTTTCTTTTCTTGAACCGCTTCTCCTATTTTTTCTCTAAACATTAAATTGGATATTGCAGCCAAAAAGTTTCATCTTTGTTTCTTCAGACCACAGCACTTAAAGGGAACCTGTCATTAATTTTATGCTGACCTCCATGAGGGCAGCATAAAATAGTGACAGAAATGCTGATTTCAGCGGTGTGTCACTCATGAGCTAAAAGTAAGATGTTGCTGAGAACCAGCATCATAATCATTGCAGCCCAGGCCTAGAAAAGAGTCAAATCTACCTGAGAAGAGTCCTGGTTATACATAATCTCCTGCTCTCCCGCCCATCTGCTGATGATTGGCAGTTGTCTCCTAGAGAGAAAGGGAGAAAACTAGGTAGAAGCCTGTCAGTCATCAGCAGGGAGAGCAGGAATCCATGAATAACCAGGACTCTTCTCAGGTGGCCGGGACTCTTTTCCAGGCCCAGTCTGCAATGATTGTGATGTTGGTTCTCGACAACCACTGACTTTTAACTTTTTTTAACTGGCAGACCACTGAAATCAACTCACCTGTCTCTACTTTATTCTGCCGTTAGTATGGGCTGCATAACGTTGATGACAGGTTCCCTTTAAATGTCTTTTTGATTAATCTATATGTCTTGTGACATTTATTCTGATGACTCTTGAAAACATCATTTTTGTGCAAGTGACAATCCTCAGTAGATGGATTCACCAATACCCTTTGGAAGAGAAATCTTCCTGCAGGTCCCAGGCAGTGATGTGTGAGGCCAGTGATTGGCTGCGGAGGTCACATATTTTCGTTGTGATGTCAGCACTGCAGCCCTGTCTACAAAGACTGTCAGGGAGGACTGGAATGGCAGCAGTGGAGCAGCGGGTGATTATAGATTTTGGGGTAATCTTATGCCAACCTCTGCCTGTGCCCAAATTTTTCCTAATCTGACAGCCTCTGCATCTGCAAAGAAACTCCCCTAAGCTACAGAAATCATAAAAACTCAGAGTCCAAATCTGTCATTTTTATACTACACTCCAGGCTGTGCACTGCATGCTGATGTATAGAGGGGACTCCTAAGCTTCTGTAATATAAAGGAGAGGACTCCTAGGACTCTTTCATTAGGCACATAGTGAGGGAATGCAAGTGAATATAAAGAGAAAAATGACATATTGAATTAGCGTCTTTTACACTAATTACTAGTCTCTTTGCCTTTATTAGTTAAATACGTATATTCCCCATAAAATAACAATTCTTGAACACTCTTTCTTAGAACTCTGTTGTGTTTGTTCCTCTGTATGTCAGGAAATCTATGAATAAATTCATTGACTGTTAAAGGGGTTATCTGGGTTCAGAGTTCAACCCGCACACAACCCCTTCCTCGCTCAATCAGCATCAAAGCATTTATCGCGCAGGGCAAGGGCTGTCTTATTTACATTGTAACACTGCTAGGTGGAGACTTCCGCCTAGTAGTGATCCCAGTGACGTCACAGGCATTAATGGGCGTTCTATAGCACTGCCCTAGCCTGATGTCACTAGGTTCACTGCTAGTATACCCATGCTGAGACCCCGTACGCCACTGGAGGTAAAGAAAAAGCCCTTGACCTGCGCGATGCAGTACAGGGCAACGGGAGCTTTGGGGCAATAAATGCTCTGATGCTCCACTCATTCATGCTGAATGAGTGAAGAAGGGGATATGTCCAGATCCATCTCTGAACCTAGACAACCCCTTTAACCCTTAGGATACCGGAGTTTTTTTCCTTTTTGCGTTTTTCTTTTTCTTATCTATTTTCCTTGAGCCATAACTTTTTTATTTTTCCATCCACAAAACCAGATGAGGGCTTATTTTTGGCGGGACACATTGCAATTTCTAATGCCAACATTTTATATGGCATATAATATAGTGGGAAGTGGGAAACAAAATTCCAAATGGGGTGGAATTGGAAAAAAATGCAATTCCTCCACTGTTTTACGGGTTTTGTCCCTACAGCGTTCCGTTTGTGGCAAAACTGACCCATGCCTTCATTCTCTGAGTCAGTACGATTACAACTAGAGATGAGCAAATCGACTTTGAATTGAATTAACGGCATCCTCATTGGCCACAGATCATGGCATCTAAAGGCTTTAATGACCATGATCGGCATTATTGCCAGTTGTGGTCATTAGCCGTGGGTCTCTGCTATTTGAAACAGTGGAGACCCGTCGGCCATGGCGCCCACTACATGTGCAAGCAGGCTCCATGTTTGCCCATTGCTCCAGCGCCTTACATGTATGGCGCTGGTAGCGAAAGGGTTAAACAGTTCGCCTTAAAGGGCTTCTGTCAGCAGATTTGTACCTATGAAACTGGCTGACCTGTTGTATGTGCTCTTGGCAGCTGAAGGCATCTGTGTTGGTCCCATGTTCATATGTGTCTACATTGCTGAGAAAAATGTTTTAATACATGCAAATGAGCTCTAGGAGCAATGAGGACATTGCCATTGCATAGAGAGCTGATCCCATTGCTCCTATAGGTTCATTTGCATATATTAAAACATTATTTTTCTCAGCAATGCGGGCACATATGAACATGGGACCAACACAGATGCCTTCAGTGCCAAGCATACAACATACAACGGGTCAACCAGTTTCATAGGTACAATTCTGCTGAAAGATGCCTTTTAACCCCTTATGGACCTGGCTCATTTTCACCTTAAGGACCAGGCCATTTTTTGCAAATCTGACCAGTGTCACTTTATGTGTGAATAACTTTAAAACGCTTTTACTTATCCAGGCCATTTTTCATCACATATTGTACTTCATGGCACTGGTAAAATGAAGTAAAAAAATTCATTTTTATTTATAAAAAAAATACCAAATTTACCAAAAATTTGGAAAAATTGGCAAATTTCCAAGTTTCAATTTCTCTACTTCTATAATATATAGTAATACCTCCAAAAATAGTTATTACTTTACATTCCCCATATGTCTACTTCATGTTTGGATCATTTTGGGAATGCCATTTTATTTTTTGGGGATGTTACAAGGCTTAGAAGTTTAGAAGCAAATCTTGAAATTTTTCATAAATTTTCAAAAACCCACTTTTTAAGGACCAGTTCAGGTCTGAAGTCACTTTGTGAGGCTTACATAATAGAAACCACCCAAAAACATTCTAGAAACTACACCCCTCAAGGTATTCAAAACTGATTTTACAAACGTCGATAACCCTTTAGGTATTCCACAAGAGTTAATGGCAAAAGGAGATAAAATTGCAGAATTTAGATTTTTTGGCAAATTTTCCATTTTAATAAATTTTTTCCAGTAACAAAGCAAGGGTTAACAGCAAAACAAAACTCAATATTTATTGCCCTGATTCTGTAGTTTGCAAAAACACCCCATATGTGGTCGGAAAGTACTCTACGGGCACACGGTAGGGCGTAGAGGGAAAGGAGCACCGTGTGGTTTTTGGAAGGCACATTTTGCTGGACTGGTTTATTTACACCATGTCCCATTTGAAGCCCACCTGATGCACCCCTAGAGTAGAAACTCCATAAAAGTGACCCCATCTAAGAAACTAAACCCCTCAAGGTATTCAAAACTGATTTTACAAACGTCGTTAACCCTTTAGGTGTTTCACAAGAGTTTTTGGCAAATGGAGATGAAATTTAAGAATTTAAATTTTTTTGCAAATTTTCCATTTTAATCCATTTTTTACAGTAGCAAAGCAAGGGTTAACAGCCAAACAAAACTCAATATTTATTGCCTTGATTCTGTAGTTTGCAGAAACACCCCATATGTGGTCGAAAACTACTGTACAGGCACACGGTAGGGCGTAGAGGGAAAGGAGCGGCGTGTGGTTTTTGGAAGGCAGATTTTGCTGGACTGGTTTATTTACACCATGTCCCATTTGAAGCCCCCCGATGCACCCCTAGAGTAGAAACTCCATAAAAGTGACCCCATTTTGGAAACTACAGGATAAGGTGGCAGTATTGTTGGGACTATTTTTAGGGTACATATGATTTTTGGTTGCTCTATATTACATTTTTGTGAGGCAAGGTTACCAAAAATAGAAATTCTGAAATTTTGTCTTCATTTGCCATAAAATGTTGAGGAACACCTAAAGGGTTAATAACGCTTGTAAAATCAGTTTTGAATACCTTGAGGGGTGTAGTTTCTTAGATGGGGTCACTTTTATGGAGTTTCTACTCTAGGGGTGCACCAAAAAAAAAAGGCCATCAAAATCTGCCTTCCAGAAACCATATGGCGTTCCTTTCCTTCTGCGCCCTGCCGTTTGGTCATACAGCAGTTTACGACCACATATGTGGTGTTTATGTAAGCTGCAGAATCAGGGTAATAAATATAAAGTTTTGTTTGGCTGTTAACCCTTGCTTTGTTACTGGAAAAAACTGATTAAAATTGAAATTTGGCCAAAAATAGCTGTTTTGGCACCTTTTTTTTTTTTTTGACCGTGTTCATCTGAGGGGTTAGGTCATGGGGTATTTTAATAGAGCAGATTCTTACGGACGCGGCAATACCTAATATGTCTACTTTTTAAAAATTTATTTAGGTTTTACACTATAACATTTTAGTATCTCCATAGTCTAAGAGTCAGTTTTTTTTTCAGTTTTTAGCCGATTATCTTTGGTAGGGGCTAATTTTTTACAGACGCGGCGATACATAATATGGCTACTTTTTTTTATTTATTTCAGTTTTTCAAAATAATATTTTTGAAATTTTTTTTTTTTGTTTTAGTGTCTCAAGTCTGAGAACCATAGTTTTTTTCGATTGTCAGTGGCTAAATGGAATTAAAATTGGGGAAGGGGATTATAAATTTAGTACTCCATGGTAGTGTGGTACTCCCCTGAAGCAACTGTCAATGCAGAGGCCCGGATAATCGGGGCACGTGCAGTGGCGTCTCTAGCTTTCAAATTTTGGGGGGGCACACTGGGGGCCAGGACAAAAGTAGGGGGGGCAGCTATAACAACGATACATTTACACAAGTACGCTTAGAAATGCTGCAATACTTTACCCAATACCTAAAACCGCAACAGGGAAGAAAAGTCCAGCTGTCTGTGGATGACACTTTTATAGAGAGGGGGATCTGTGGATGACACTGCTATGGGGGGGGGGATCTGTGGATGCCACGTACCGTATATAGCATCTTATGCTATATGTGTCATCCACAGATCCACCCCATGACAGTGTCATCCCCATTTCCATAACAGTGTCATCCACAAATCTCCCTCCCCGCCTCTCACAGGAGTGTACATATATAAAATAAACATATTTCACATGAACACTTACAGTTACTTGGCTTGGCCCTTGGGGATCTCGGACACCACTTCAACACTTTGGCCGGGGGCTCGGCGGAGCTGATGTTGTGTTTTATCCTAATGAGAAAGATTTCATAATAAGGATTTGGAGAAGGGGCAGAGGGATAGCAGAGCAGAGAGAGGATGGTGTTGCTACTAGGGGGTCATACCATGGGGGAGTAATAAAACCCACCATAATGCCCCCCAGTAGAAATAATTCTCCTTATAATGTGCAAAACATACCCCCTTATGCCCCCAGTTGAGCTAATGTCCCCCATAATGTGGCAGTATAAAAAAACCCTATATAGTGCCCCAGTAAATGCCTCCATAGTGCTCATCTCCCCCCTCCCTGCTAGTGCCCCCCATAATGTACCAGTATAAAATACCCCTATATAGTGCCCCCAGTAAATGCCCCCAGAGTGCTCCTCTCCCCCCTTCCTGCTAGTGCTCCCATAATGTACCAGTATAAAATGCCCCATATATCGTGCCCCAGTAGATGCCCTCAGTGTCCCCATAATTTGCAAGTATAAAATACCCCTTCTTAGTGCCCCCCGTAGATGACTCCAAAGTACTCCTGTCTCCCCTTCTCCATAGTACCCACCATAATGTGTCCCAGTATAAAATGCTACTGTACAGAGCCCCCCATATAAAACACCCCTTCTTTGTGGCCTCAGTAGATGCCGCTATAGTGCCCACCAATAATGTGCCAGTAATAAGTGCCCTCAATAACGTGCCACTGCCAGTAACAAGAGCCCCCCAATGTGCCAGTAATAAACCCCCATCACGTGCCAGTAATAAGCCCCCCATCATGTGCCAGTAATAAGCCCCCATCACATGCCAGTAATAAGCCCCCCATTACGTGCCAGTAATAAGCCCCCCAATGTGCCAGTAATAAGCCCCCATTACGTGCTAGTAATAAGCCCCCCCATTACGTGCCAGTAATAAGCCCCCCCATTACGTGCCAGTATTAAGCCCCCCATCGTGCCAGTATTAAGCCCCCCCATCGTGTGCCAGTATTAAGTCCCCCCCATCATCATGTGCCAGTATTAAGTCCCCCCCATCATCATGTGCCAGTATTAAGTCCCCCCCATCATCATGTGCCAGTATTAAGTCCCCCCATCATCATGTGCCAGTATTAAGTCCCCCCCATCATGTGCCAGTATTAAGTCCCCATCATCATGTGCCAGTATTAAGTCCCCCCATCATCATGTGCCAGTATTAAGTCCCCCCCATCATCATGTGCCAGTATTAAGTCCCCCCCATCATCATGTGCCAGTATTAAGTCCCCCCCATCATCATGTGCCAGTATTAAGTCCCCCCCATCATCATGTGCCAGTATTAAGTCCCCCCCATCATCATGTGCCAGTATTAAGTCCCCCCCATCATCATGTGCCAGTTTTAATTCCCCCCCATCATGTGCCAGTATTAAGTCCCCCCCCATTGTAATAAGCCCCCATAATGTACCAGTAACACTATTGTAAAAAAACAAACAAAAAAAACCCACTTATACTTACCTCAGTGTCAGCGATGCGATGCAGACTCTTTCTGTGTCCCGCGCTGTAAGGCTCAGGCGGGGCGATGACGTCATTGCGCCGCCTGCGCCGGCCTCAGATAGGCTGCCGGCCTAGTGCCTGCAGCCTATCAGAGGAAGGGGAAGGGACACGCCTCTCCCTCCTCCAGTGGCGTAGCGTGGGTTGCCAGCACCCGGGGCAAGCCAAAAATTGCGACCCCCCCCCCCTACCCCAGGCACGCCCCTTTTAACAGATACTGTAGTAGATGTCACCTGCAGTCCTATGTAACACCACAGATAACAGATAACTCTGAGTACAGATAATGTAGTAGATGGGTGTAAGCCCCCAGAATTCAGAACACACACAGTGTGACCTGAAGTCTGGGGCCGAATGCGGCAGTGTGGGCCATATTCTCAATCTCCTCCCCCAACCCTACTGTGAAACAGATATGTGCATGGACATTATTATTACAGTATAATACCGCCCCATACCTGTTACATCCAGTGACGTCTCCTGTGATGTAGACTCTCCTCGACGTCTTCATTCAGAGATAAGACCGCCATGATACTTTCTTTCAGCCGCTTCTCGTCTCTGCAGAGTTTTACAGAATTTTTTTTAGGTTCCTCACTTTACTCTCATCCTCTCCTTCCTGGTGTCTCAACACTGTCCTGCTGCCCCCCAATACTGTGCTAGAGCCAGACAGATAGTCCCCCATTCCTCATAATATTATTTCCCCTGTATATTATAATGTCCCCCTCTTTGTTAATAATACAATAGCCCCCTCTTTGTTATTAATATAATGTCCCCGCTTTATTATTAATATAATGTCCCCGCTTTATTATTAATATAATGTCCCCGCTTTATTATTAATATAATGGCCCCCTCTTTGTTATTAAAGAGGGGGCCATTACATTAATAATAAAGAGGGGGCCATTATATTAATAATAAAGAGGGGGACATTATATTAATAATAAAGAGGGGGTCATTACATTAATAATAAAGAGGGGGACATTATATTAATAACAAAGAGGGGGACATTACATTAATAATAAAGAGGGGGCCATTATATTAATAATAAAGAGGGGGCCATTACATTAATAATAAAGAGGGGGCCATTACATTAGTAATAAAGAGGGGGCCATTATATTAATACTAATGTATTGGCCCCCTATTTATTATTAATATAATGTCCCCCTCTTTGTTATTAATATAATGGCCGCCTCTCCCCTCCTCTCACCTAATTACACAGGGTGGGACTCTGCACTCAGGGACTGTCACTCACTCTGGGTCGCTTGAATCACTGCCTGGCCTGGAGTCTGGACTTCAGTTCTTCATCTTCATTCATGCTCCGGCTACTGGCTCTGCACTCACTGCCTTTCCTGCCTGGAAGGTGGGCGGAGCCTATCGGGAACTGCCGTGCATGCCCCGCCCCCTCTCCCCTCCTCACTCTGCTCTGCAGCCGGACGCTGTGTGAAGACGCTGGCGGCTCACTTCACTTAGGAAGGGGGGGGGCATTTTAGTTGGGGGGGCACAGCATGATGTAGGGGGGGCTGTGGCCCCCTAAGGCCCCCCCCTGGCGACGCCACTGGGCACGTGTCACACTGAGTGGTGGTGTCCTTCCGTATCCCCCTCCTGTGACACACTGCACTTTTTTTGGAACTGTCCCTTCTTTCCAGTATGGGGGACCACACCTGGAAAGTGTTGGCCAGGGACGATCCTGGTGCCTCCAGTTCCTGAGGTACTCTGGCCTGCTCTTTCCCAGTCAGAAAAAATCAGGGCCTTGAGGACTGCCTCATAGAACTGGAGGAATTTCCCTGTGTTGCCAGCGCTCCGGGACAGCACAAAAGAGTTGTACAAGGCAACCTGTACCAAGTAGACTGCAACTTTTTTGTACCATGCCCGGGTTTTGCGCATGGCGTTATATGGCCTGAGGACTTGATCAGAGAGATCAACTCCTCCCATATAACGATTGAAGTTGACAATACAATCGGGCTTGAGGACCGTTGCCGCGGTACTCCGGCCAGGGACAGGGGTGATGCCGTTACTGTGAATTGTGGACAGTACAAGGACATCCCTCTTGTCCTTATATCTGACCAGCAACAGGTTTCCACTGGTAAGTGCACGGGTCTCACCCCTGGGGATAGGTACCTGGAGGGGGTGGGTAGGGAGGCCGCGTTGATTTTTTTCGCACGGTCCCACAAGCGGACGAGGGACTGTAACAAGGGGATACTAGTATAAAAGTTATCCATGTACAGGTGGTAACCCTTATCTAGCAGTGGGTGCATAAGGTCCCACACAAGTTTCCCGCTAACACCCAGAGTGGGGGGACATTCTGGGGGTTTAATACGGGAATCTCGCCCCTCGTACACACGAAACTTGTAAGTGTACCCTGAGGTACTCTCACAAAGTTTGTACAGCTTCACGCCATACTTCGCCCGCTAAGAGGGAACAAACTGGCAGAAAATGAGTCTCCCCTTGAAAGCAATGAGAGACTCATCAACCGCGACCTCCCTTCCAGGTACATAGGCCTCCAAAAATTTGGCCCCGAACTGATCGATGACCGTCCTGATTTTGTACAGGCGGTCATAGGCAGGAAAACATTGGGGGGGGGGGGCATGCTGCATTATCTGCATAATGCAGGCATTGCCGAATTGCCTCAAACCGGGTACGTGTCATGGCCGTACTGTAAAGTGGGGTCTGGTAGAGGACGTCCCCACTCCAGTAATGCCTGACACTGGGTTTTTTGACTAGACCCATGTGCAGCACGAGGCCCCAAAACGTCCTCATCTTGGCTGCACTGACCGGAGTCCAGCCACCGCACCTAGCCAAAAAGGAGCCCGGGTGTTGAGCAATGAACTGTTGGGCATACAAGTTCGTTTGCTCAGCCATCAGATTCACAAAGTGGTCACTGAAAAAAAGACTAAAATAGTCATATTCAGTGAAGCCCACTGTGGGAATCTGGATTCCTGCTTGGCCAACAAAATCAGGAATCACAGGCTTAAAATCCTCTGGGGTACACCATGCAAGTTCACCGGTAGGGGGTTCAGGTGGACTTATCTGGTGGGCCGGAAAACTAGTACGAGCCCCAGAGCTGCTCATACTAGTGTGGGCCACAGGGTCCCTGGCATGGCAGTCCCCTTGCTCCACCTGGCGGCGTCTCCGCCGCCTTGGGGGCTCATCATCATCGCTAGATGATGAGGAGGACGCGGATGACAAGAGGAAAGTGGGGTCATCATGTCCTCACTGGGGCTCTCGGATTCGAAGGCAAGCATGGCGTATGCCTCCTCCGCCGAGAACCTCCGGCGGGCCATAGGGGAGTGTGTGTGTGTGCGTGGAAAACGTTATTGATTGTGCATGTGTGGGGGACGGGTGTTCGCTTTGTACTTTGCCCTACACCTAATAGAAAAAAAAAATACTAAAATAATTAAAATTTCCAAAAAGTGTAAAAAAGAAAAAAAAGAAAAGATTCAAACTCGCTGATCAGCGGTACGAAGCTGATCAGCAGTGGGGTGGGCGATGCGCTAACAGTGGCCGGACGCTAAGAGTGCCGGCCACAGTTAGCACATGCAAAAAAAAAAAAACACTTGCGCCCCCAAAAATGTGGGGGTGGGGGGGGGGGCAAGCTGCAGTGCTGTGGACCCCAGACACCCGATCCCGGTGCTACACCACAGTAAAAAAAACTTTTTTCCCCCCTAACTCTCCATCACAATCCCTGCCTAATCTACCTCTCCCTACCTCTCCCAAATATGCCCATTTGTGCCTAATGGCACAAAAAACACTGCAGCCGGAGCGCCTCTCTCTCCCCGCCAGTGGCGTTGCTAGAGCTGGTGTCACCCGGTGCGGTAGAAAATTGTGTCACCCCTTCCCCCCCCCTCCCCGAAGCAATTTTTTTTGCCATATATGGGGGCTATGGTGGTGCTACTGCCATAGGGGGCATCCGTTAGCTCAGCAGACCCCCTCTAGCAGTCAGAGCCTGGTCTCGGGAGGGGCACTTCCAGATAATTTTCTGTCCGCCACCACAAAACAATGGTGCTTATAGAACAGACTCCACAGTGTAGCGGTATACTGTATATTGTGGGGCACAGTGTAGAGGTATATTGTATATTGTGTGGCACAGTGTAGCGGTATACTGTATATTGTGGGGCACAGTGTAGAGGTATACTGTATATTGTGTGGCACAGTGTAGCGGTATACTGTATATTGTGTGGCAGTGTAGAGGTATACTGTATATTGTGTGGCACAGTGTAGCGGTATACTGTATATTGTGTGGCACAGTGTAGCGGTATACTGTATATTGTGTGGCACAGTGTAGCGGTATACTGTATATTGTGGGGCACAGTGTATGCTATATGTGTATAACAAACATATTTCACATAAAAACTTTGTTACTTGGCTCGGCCCTTGGGGATCTCGGACACCACTTCCACACTTGGCCGGGGGCTCGGCGGAGCTGATGTTGTGTTTTATCCTAATGAGAAAGATTTCATAATAAGGATGTGGAGAAGGGGCAGAGGGATAGCATGGGGGAGTAATAAAGCCCACCATAATGCCCCCTCCCCCCCTAGTAGAAATAATTCTCCTTTTAATGTGACAGTGCAAAAAATACCCCCTTGTAATGCCCCCAGTTGAGCTAATGTCCCTCATAGTGCCCCCATAATGTCCCAGTATAAAATACCCCTATATAGTGCCCCCAGTGAATTCCCCCATAGTGCTCCTCTCCCCCTTCCTGCTAGTGCCCCCCATAATGTACCAGTATAAAATGCCCCATATATAGTGCCCCTGTAGATGCCCCTCAGTGTCCGACCTCTGATAGGCTGCCGGCCTAGTGTCCCCCATAATGCCCCCCAATAATGTGCCAGTAAGTGTCCCCATAGATGCCCCCCATCATGTGCCAGTATCAAATGCCTCTCTCCTCTCCCCCACATGTCCCAGTATCATAGTGCCATCTCCCATCCCCCCAATGTGCCAGTATGAAGTGCCTCTCTCCTCCCCCCCACATGTCCCAGTATAAAAGTGCCATCTACCCCCCAATGTGCCAGTATGAAGTGCCTCTCTCCTCCCCCCCACATGTCCCAGTATCATAGTGCCATGCCATCTCCCCCCCCCAAAAGTGCCAGTATCAAGTGCCTCCCCCCCCATGTCCCAGTATCATAGTGCCATTCCATCCCCCTCCAAAAGTGCCAGTATCAAGTGCCTCCCCCCCCCCCCATGTCCCAGTATCATAGTGCCATGCCATCTCCCCCCCCCCCCATGTGCCAGTATCAGGTGCCAACCCCCTCCCCCCATGTGCCAGTATCAAGTGCCTCCTGCTCCCCTCATGGCAGTAACAGTCGGGTATTAAAAAAATAAAAAAAATAAACACTTCTACTTACCTCCATGTCAGCGATGCAATGCAGCCTCTTCCTGTGTCCCGCCCTGTATGTCCATATATGGAGTCAGTGCTTGTGTATTTCATTTACCACAAGACCATAAGAGGTGCCTTGCTACTGACTGAAAAAATATGAGACTTCTACTGTTATAGCTGGCTAAGTGTACATCTATACATATGACAGCTGCCCTAACACACCCAGCACTGCTATATCTCTATATGACAGCTGTCCCAGCACACTCAGCTTTGCTATATCTCTATAAATGATAGCTGCCCCAGCACACCCAGCTCTGCTACATCTTATACACATGACAGCTGCACACTCAGCTCTACTATATCTCTATATATGACAGCTGCTCCAGCAAACCCAGCCCTGCTACATCTATACACATGACAGCTGCCCCAACACACCCAGCACTGCTACATCTAATACACATGACAGCTGCACCAGCACACTCAGCTCTACTAAATCTCTATATGACAGCTGCTCCAGCAAACCCAGCTCTGCTACATCTATACACATGACAGCTGCCCTAACACACCCAGCACTGCTATATCTCTATATGACAGCTGTCCCAGCACACTCAGCTCTGCTATATCTCTATATATGATAGCTGCCCTAACACACCCAGCTCTGCTACATCTAATACACATGACAGCTGCACCAGCACACTCAGCTCTACTATATCTCTATATATGACAGCTGCTCCAGCAAACCCAGCTCTGCTACATCTATACACATGACAGCTGCCCTAACACACCCAGCACTGCTATATCTCTATATGACAGCTGTCCCAGCACACTCAGCTCTGCTATATCTCTATATATGATAGCTGCCCTAACACACCCAGCTCTGCTACATCTAATACACATGACAGCTGCACCAGCACACTCAGCTCTACTATATCTCTATATATGACAGCTGCTCCAGCAAACCCAGCTCTGCTACATCTATACACATGACAGCTGCCCTAACACACCCAGCACTGCTATATCTCTATATGACAGCTGTCCCAGCACACTCAGCTCTGCTATATCTCTATATATGATAGCTGCCCTAACACACCCAGCTCTGCTACATCTAATACACATGACAGCTGCACCAGCACACTCAGCTCTACTATATCTCTATATATGACAGCTGCTCCAGCAAACCCAGCTCTGCTACATCTATACACATGACAGCTGCCCTAACACACCCAGCACTGCTATATCTCTATATGACAGCTGTCCCAGCACACTCAGCTCTGCTATATCTCTATATATGATAGCTGCCCTAACACACCCAGCTCTGCTACATCTAATACACATGACAGCTGCACCAGCACACTCAGCTCTACTATATCTCTATATATGACAGCTGCTCCAGCAAACCCAGCTCTGCTACATCTATACACATGACAGCTGCCCAAACACACCCAGCACTGCTACATCTAATACACATGACAGCTGCACCAGCACACTCAGCTCTACTATATCTCTATATATGACAGCTGCTCCAGCAAACCGAGCTTTGCTACATCTATACACATGACAGCTGCCCAAACACACCCAGCACTGCTACATCTAATACACATGACAGCTGCACCAGCACACTCAGCTCTACTATATCTCTATATATGACAGCTGCTCCAGCAAACCCAGCTCTGCTACATCTAATACACATGACAGCTGCACCAGCACACTCAGCTCTACTATATCTCTATATATGACAGCTGCTCCAGCAAACCCAGCTCTGCTACATCTATACACATGACAGCTGCCCTAACACACCCAGCTCTGCTACATCTATACACATGACAGCTGCACCAGCACACTCAGCTCTACTATATCTCTATATATGTCAGCTGCTCCAGCAAACCCAGCTCTGCTACATCTATACACATGACAGCTGCCCAAACACACCCAGCACTGCTACATCTAATACACGACAGCTGCACCAGCACACTCAGCTCTACTATATCTCTATATATGACAGCTGCTCCAGCAAACCCAGTTCTGCTACATCTATACACATGGCAGCTGCCCTAACACACCCAGCACTTCTATATCTCTATATGACAGCTGTCCCTGCACACTCAGCTCTGCTATATCTCTATAAATGATAGCTTCCCCAGCACACCCAGCTCTGCTACATATGATACACATGACAGCTGCACCAGCACACTCAGCTCTACTATATCTCTATATATGTCAGCTGCTCCAGCAAACCCAGCTCTGCTACATCTATACACATGACAGCTGCCCAAACACACCCAGCACTGCTACATCTAATACACATGACAGCTGGAGTAGCTGTCATATATAGAGATATAGTAGAGCTGAGTGTGCTGGGACAGCTGTCATATAGAGATATAGCAGTGCTGGGTGTGTTAGGGCAGCTGTCATGTGTATAGATGTACAGCTATAATAGTAGATCTTTTTTCAATCAGTAGCAAGGCTGCTCTTATGGCCGTGTGGTTTAATGTGTTGCCTCTGATACAGAAGGTCGTGGGTTTGAATCCCAGACACATCTTTCCCTCTCCTGAGGATGGCAATACAAATGATTCGTAAATGCCGGCCCTGCTGGTGTCACCCGGTGCGGTCCGCACCCCCCGCACCCCCTTGCAACGCCACTGCTCCCCGCTCCACGGACGTGTATGAGCGGGGAGAGGAGCTCAGGCAATTCAAATTTGACGCTCCGCCCACCCGCCTAGCCAGCCAGCCAATCAGAAGCGACGGTGATCACCACCAGAGACCCGAATAACCCGGAAACGCAGCAAACTGCAGGTCAGGGTGGGCATTAAACCAAGGTGCCTGCTCAATGGCAGGCACCTTGTTCCGATCACCGCCCATCGCACGGAGGTGATCGGAACTACTGACTATCAGACACTGACACAGAGTAATACACTGATGGTTGCCATGGCAGCCCCAAGCCATTGGGGCCCGGCAGCTACGGAGCCCAGGCTGGGTCTCATAGGCAAACTATCAGTGTATTACTCTGTGTAATACACTGATAGTCAATGCAGTATAAGGCCTCATGCACATGACAGTATTTTTTCACGGTCCTCAAATTTTTTCACGTTGTGATCCGTGTCCGTTTTTTTTTTCCGTGTGTCTTCCTTTATTTTTGAAAGATCACCAGACAAGAAAAGTGAAAAAAAAATCTAAGTCAAGTTTGCCTTGAAAATGATAGGAAAAAAACGGACACGGATGACAATCTTGTGTGCCTCCGTGTTTTTTCACGGACCCATTGATTTGAATGGGTCCGCGAACCGTTGTCCGTCAAAACAATAGGACAGGTCATATTTTTTTGACGGACTGGAAACACGGATCACGGACGCGGATGACAAACGGTGTATTTTCCGAGTTTTCCACGGACCCATTGAAAGTCAATGGGTCCGCAGAAAATCACGGAAAACGGAACAACGGACACGGATGCACACAACGGTCGTGTGCATGAGGCCTAATACAGATGTATTGTGCTGCATTGAAACAGGGACAGACCCTGTAATGTTGAAGTCCCATAGTGGGACAAAAATAAAAAATAATAAAAGTGTTTTTAACAATAAAAAAAAAAATCCCCTTTCTCATAAAAAGAGACATATAAAATTGTAAAAAATAGAAAAAAAAAATACATATTAGGTATCACAAGATCCACCCCATCTGGTCAACACTGTAGAAAAATAATAATAAAAACTGTGCTAAAAAAGCGATTTTTGTCACCTTTCATCACAAAAAGTGTAATACCAAGTGATAAAAAAATCAAATGTATCCAAAAATAATACCAATCAAACCGCCATCTCATCCCTCAAAAAATGAGACCCTAACTAAGACAATTGCCCAAAGAATAAAAAAGATATGGCTCTCAGAAAATGCTTTTATTGATTAAAACCAAAATATATTTAACCACCTCAGCCCCTATAGCTTAAACACCCTTAATGACCAGGCCACTTTTTACACTTCTGACCTACACTACTTTCACCGTTTATTGCTCGGTCATGCAACTTACCACCCAAATGAATTTTACCTCCTTTTCTTCTCACTAATAGAACTTTCATTTGGTGGTATTTCATTGCTGCTGACATTTTTACTTTTTTGTTATTAATCGAAATTTACCGAAATTTTCGCAAAAAAATGACATTTTTCACTTTCAGTTGTAAATTTGTTGTTAAAAAACTACATTTCTATATACATTTTTCTCTAAATTTATTGTTCTACATGTCTTTGATAAAAAAAATGCAATAAGTGTATATTTATTGGTTTGAGTAAAAGTTATAGCGTTTACAAACTATGGTACAAAAATGTGAATTTCCGCATTTTGAAGCAGCTCTGACTTTCTGAGCACCTGTCATGTTTCCTGAGGTTCTACAATGCCCAGACAGTAGGAACACCCCACAAATGACCCCATTTCGGAAAGTAGACACCCTAAGGTATTCGCTGATGGGCATAGTGAGTTCATAGAACTTTTTATTTTTTGTCACAAGTTAGTGGAAAATTATGATTTTTATTTTTTTTCTTACAAAGTCTCATATTCCACTAACTTGTGACAAAAAATAAAAACTTCCATGAACTCACTATGCCCATGACGAAATACCTTGGGGTGTCTTCTTTCCAAAATGGGGTCACTTGTGGGGTAGTTATACTGCCCTGGCATTTTAGGCGCCCTAATGCGTGAGAAGTAGTTTGAAATTCAAATGTGTAAAAAATGTCCTGTGAAATCCTAAAGGTGCTCTTTAGAATTTTGGCCCCTTTGCCCACCTAGGCTGCAAAAAAGTGTCACACATGTGGTGTGTGGGGTGTCTTTTTACATATACTCATGCTGGGTGAGAGAAATATCTCTCTAAAAGACAACTTTTCCCAGTTTCATTTGACAGAGATATTTATCTCACTCAGCATGGGTATATGTAAAAAGACACCCCAAAACACATTGCCCAACTTCTCCTGAGTACGGCGATACCACATGTGTGACACTTTTTTGCAGCCTAGGTGGGCAAAGGGGCCCAAATTCTAAAGAGCACCTTTAGGATTTCACAGGGCATTTTTAACACATTTGGATTTCAAACTACTTCTCACGCATTAGGGACCCTAAAATGCCAGGGCAGTATAAATACCCCACAAGTGACCCCATTTTGGAAAGAAGACACCCCAACGTATTCCGTGAGGGGCATGGCGAGTTCCTAGAATATATTTTTTTTGGCACAAGTTAGCGGAAAATTATGATTTTTATTTTATTAATTTTTTTCCTTACAAAGTCTCATATTCCACTAACTTGTGACAAAAAATAAAAACTTCCATGAACTCACTATGCCCATCACGAAATACCTTGGGGTGTCTTCTTTCCAAAATGGGGTCACTTGTGGGGTAGTTATACTGCCCTGGCATTTTAGGGGCCCTAATGCGTGAGAAGTAGTTTGAAATTCAAATGTGTAAAAAATGTCCTGTGAAATCCTAAAGGTGCTCTTTAGAATGTGGGCCCCTTTGCGCACCTAGGCTGCAAAAAAGTGTCACACATGTGGTATCACCGTACTCAGGAGAAGTAGGGCTATGTGTTTTGGGGTGTCTTTTTACATATACCCATGCTGGGTGAGATAAATATCTCTGTCAAATGACAACTTCGGTTAAAAAAACTGACATATTAGGTATCGCCGCGTCTGTAACAACCTACTCTATAAAAATATCACATAAGCTAACCAGTCTGGTGAACACCATAAAAAATGAAAATAAAAACTGTGCCAAAAAATCTATTTTTTTGTAACCTTACATCACAAAAAGTGTAATTTCAAATGATCAAAAAGTAGTATGTACCCCAAAATAGTACCAATCAAACCGACATCTCATCCCGCAAAAAATGACACCCTACCTAAGACAATTGCCCAAAAAATAAAAAAGATATGGCTTTCAGAAAATGGAGACATAAAAACATGAATGTTTTTCTTTCAAAAATGCTTTTATTGTGTAAAACCAAAATAAATATAAAAAATAGACAAATTAGGTATCGCCGCGTCCGTAACAACCTGCTCTATAAAAATATCACATGATTTACTTTGTCAGGTGAAAACCGTAAAAAAATAAAAATAAAAACCGTGCCAAATAGTAAATTTTTTGTCACCATATGTCACAAAAAGTGTAATACAAAACGATCAAAATGTAATATGTACTCCAAAATAGTACCAATCAAACCATTACCTCATGCCGGAAAAACTGAGACCTTATATAAGACAATTGCCTGAAAAATAAAAATAATATGGCCTTCAGAAAAAAAGACACAAAAACATGATTTATTTAAAAAATGCTTTATTATGTAAAACTGAAACAAAAGAAAACTAAAAGTAGACATATTTGGTATTGTCGTGTCCATAACAACCTGCGCTATAAAAATAGCACATGATCTAACCTGTCAGGTGAACACCGTAAAAAACAAAAATAAAAACTGTGCCAGAATAGCTATTTTTTGCTTATCTTGCCTCACAAAAAGCGTAATATAGAGCAATCAAAAGTCATATATACCACAAAATAGTACCAATAAAAGTGTCACCTTATCCTATAATTTCCAAAATGGGGTCACTTTTTTGGAGTTTCTACTCTAGGGGTGCAACAGGGGGCCTTTAAATGTCATATGGCAACTTGAAATGATCCCAGTTAAATCTGCCGTCATAAAACCATACGGCGCTCCTTTCCTTCTGCGCCCTGCCATGTGCCCATACAGCAGTTTACGACCACATGTGGGGTGTTTCTGTAAACTGCAGAAATGGGATAATAAATATTGAGTTTTATTTGGCTGTTAACCCTTGATGTGTTACAGGAAAAAATGAATTAAAATGGAAAATCGGCCAAAAAAGTGAAATTTTTAAATTTCATCTCCTTTTTCCTTTAATTCTTGTGGAACACCTAAAGGGTTAACAAAGTTTGTAAAATCAGTTTTCAATAACTTGAAGGGTGTAGTTTCTACAATGGGGTCATTTATGGGTGTTTTCCACTATGTAAGCCCCACAAAGTAGAATTAAAGTGGTCCTTAAAAAAGCGGGTTTCGGAAATGTTCTTAAAAATTTTAAAATTTGCTTCTAAAATTCTAAGCCTTATAAGATCCTAGAAAATAAAAGTACATTTACAAAATGATGAAAATATGAAAGTGTACATATGGGAAATGTAAAATAATAACTATTTTATGATGTATCACTATCTGGCTTAAAAGCAGATAGGGATTTTTTAATAAACAAAGGTGAATTATATCGACTAAAATTTTTCACTATCATGAAGTACAATGTGTCGCGAGAAAACAATTTCAGAATGGCTTGGATAAGTAAAAGGGTTCTGAAGTTATTACCAAATAAAGTGACACATGTCAAGTTTCCAAAAAACGGCCTGGTCCTTAAGCTGAAAAATGGCAGGATCCTGAAGGTGTTAAAAACACAATTCCACTATTGTGATATTATCCCTGTGCACTAGGGAAACCAACAATCATTAGCTCATCATGTTCTGATCTTGCTACTAAAATTGGTCATGGTGAAGTGGGGTCCCATTCCAAGTTTTGCTATGGGGCCCCATGGGTCCTTGTTACGCCCCGGCTAGAACGGTGGGGGTCTGACCACTGGGATTCTGATTGATTGCCAAAAGGGTGAACCGTGATCCCCCAGTCGCAGATCCGTTGAAAAACTTTTGAATGGAGCATGTGCTCTGTCGCCTCATTCAATGTCTGTGACACTGACAGAAACAGCTGAGCATCCAGCTTTTGCGTACTTCAGAAAATCCCCCATAAAATAGCTGTATCATCTGTTCTTAGAACTCTGCGTTGTGCTTTCCTCTGTTACTGCTCCTAGAAATTTACATATACACTGCCAACTTTTGTGTTACAAGGCTGACATTGTCCAATCAGTGTTGACAGCATCAGACTGTATTGTAACACACCATCTGTTCAACCATTTATTCAGAAACTTCTGGAGGAATGGCACAATGCATAGTTCTAAGAAAAAATGCTCCAGACTTGATATAGGGAATTCAAGTATTCAGGAGAGCTGGCAGGTCCTCCAGTGTTATCATCACTTGACCAGGACAAAGTTTCATCTTTTGGAAATAAGTTCACATCTCCGTTGACTTTTCCATTACTCTGTTCCATCAAGGGATGTTTTAGGAATGCTCCAAAGGAAAAGTGGAGTAGCTACAAATCAGATTCCAAATCTCATGTTTCAGAAGTGCTTTGGAAAATGAAAGCAGTGGCCTGATTTAACGCCTTGGGCACTACTCCACTGTTGCTTAGCACTTTTGCTTTTGATAATCTCCACAGTGTATCTCATTTCTCCATCCTTGGCTTAACAAAAAGGCATTTGAATATTGAAACTACGCTGGTAAATCATACCCCCTCTCCTACATTGGGAAACGTAGGTAAATATGGCAGATTAATCTGAAAAGATAGCCCAGTTACCCTCCCATAGTCACACTCTGGAGACCACACATAAATAGTAGTTGGCAGGATCCACATAGTAGCTCATGGGCTGTAAGGTATGATCTGCATGTAACACATTTACACATCTGTTTACAGACAACAAGCTACAAAGAAGCTTTTAGTAGTACTAGAAAAAGAAATGTGTGGCAAGACCAGTAGATAGAGGCCCACAATTACTAATGTGAGTGCACCTAGACTTTGGCACAGGGGTGTAACTAGAAGTGCCTGGGCCCCACAGCAAATTTTTATATGGGCCCCCCCAGTTCCCCGCCCAATTTTTGATATACTATTTTTACCCCCACCTGTCCTTTTTATTTTTGATAAAAATCTTTTTTATTTATATGCAAATTGCCTTCCTAACGTGCCCAAAGGGCTGTCCCTCCAGCCGTTTGTGCCCAGCTGCGTCCAATATCGCCAAGCCCAGCGCCGTCCCGCTATTAATTATTCACTGCTGTCCTCGTCTTTTTTTTTTTTCTAAGTGTGCCGTAGTCTCGCGCATGCGCCGATGTTACTCACGTGCGGGCCCGCGCGGTGTCCTGGCAGCAGCCTCAAGTAATGTAATCGTGCATGCGCCAGAAAGCGGAGAAAGCTGGCGCATGCGTGATTACACTACTTGAGGCTGCTGCCAGGACACCGCATGGGACCGGACGTGAGTAACATCAGCGCATGCGCGAGACTACGGCGCACTTAGAAAAAAAAAAAGACGAGGACAGCAGTGAATAATTAACAGCGAGGCGGTGGTGGGCTTGGCGATAATGGGCGCGGTTGGGCACAAACGGCCGGAGGGACAACCTCTTGGGCACGTTAGGAAGGTAATTTGCATATAAATAAAAAAGATTAAACTTGACTGACACGCTGTCGGGCGCCAGGCCCCTTGTCAGCCCGGGCCCCGAAGCAGCCGCTTCCCCTGCTTCCCCGGTAGTTACGCCACTGCTTTGGCATAAAATGGTGCATTTTAGAACATTCAGGTTTCAGAAAAATCAAGCTAGCAATGTCTGCTGAAAAATTCCAACCAGTAATTTACAATAAAAACAGTTAATAGTCATAAAGACTGTGCAGCTCCAGATAGATACAGATCCTTCCAAATTGTAGTAGATAGACAACTGTCAAGCGTGGACTCCTCAATAACTCTCGTCTGCACCTCCTATATTGGAAAGGACAGAATGGCCAAGAATAGTGAAGTACTACTAGCACTTGATATCAAACTAGTATTTAATATACTTACAAGATTCCATAAAACATAGACATATAAAATTTAAAAATCGATCTTCCGTCACTTGCCCCACCCGGGTTTTGCCTCCGCTTCATCAGGGGAGGGCCTCAAAATCCATACATTTAACCCCTTAGGGGGGCATTCACACAACTATATCCAATTTGCAGTCCAGAAATTGCGCATCTACAAAACATGGATACCGGGCCATGTGCATTCCACGTTTTGCGGATCAGCACTTCCGGCCTTTTGTTAGACATGCCTATTCTTGTCCGCAAAACAGACTATGGGATTCTGACAGGCTGTCTGTGAAGCTGTGCCTCAGACACAGCTTAGCAGGCAGTTTAGTATAACAGGGTGTCAGTATGGGATCTGCATCTCCACTGCAGGGTGGCAGATCGCTGTCTACACATTGCAGCACTATGGGTCCCAGTACTGGCTTACCTTGTAGGAGACGCAGGTGTCCGCCAGCATACCGCTGCATCCGTCCTCTTTGCCAGGTGTCATCTGATGCGACTGCTTATATCTGCACTGCCTGACTACGCATCTGCCCATCTCCTCCTGTAAGTCTGCCTGGATCCAGACCCTGCGCTGCCTATGAGACTGCTTATATCTGCATGCTATATTGCTCTGAACTTTGTGTTGCCTGTATCTGTTGTTGTGGAAATTTTATTATGCAGACATTTTACTTTAGGATGTGTGTGTGTTTTTATAAATTGTCATCTGTCTCCCTGTGTCTGATTTAGCCAGGGAGCGCTCTAGCAGAGGGTACTTTGGCTGAATCAGGACCAGTGGCAAAACCGTCAGTATGAAAACCTTCCCGTGGGCTTGGAGACATATCTGCCTTTAAGACATGCATATCTGCCTTGTCGGTATACTAGTACCGTATACTGACAATAGCCGTAGCAATGCCTCGCAGATAATTTCAAACCTATGGGAACCAGTAGAATGATCTTTATTAGATACTGATCACCTTTGAGCAGTATTGAATGAGGTCCATGCTGACAGTGATGGGGGGTGGGCGGCCACCTGGCTGATCAGACAATGGACATGACTCATCCTTCCTTATACAGGGATGGGGCGTGTGCATTGTCTGCCCGGCCACATTGATTGCCCCGCCCTGTCCTTTGACATCACTTCCTGCATGTTATCACTTCCTGTATCCTTGTCTTGGGCCAGCCCCTTTTACACCTTTTGTTAGTAAATAAAAGGTGAGCAGACTGAGCAGGGCGGGAGGATTTGCTCAGAATTTTCAAGCAAGATGGTAACTTTGGTGTCTCTCTCTGACTGGGGCTGAAAGAAGGGATTCACCTTTTTCCTTACACAACCTTTGATGCGAGCTGATTACAACTATTAATATTTACCACAACAGTTGGCGACCACGAATTAGAAAGCTAATTTTTTCCCCCGTTATCAGCAGAGCTTAAAGGAGACACAGCTTAATTTTCAAAAAGAAAAAAAGGCCGGCATAAGGTAATATCCTTTTCCTTACTCTCATTTTTGAGAAAGTTTTGCTCTTTTGTGAATTTAAATCTGTGTACTCCAATCTGCTGATATTGGGAAAGAAATCTACTTAAAAGAACCTTTTGGTGTATGTGGTTGTTGTCTGCTGCGTCAAGGGGTGTGAGGATAAGGTAGGTTGATTGTACAGAGGTTGTATGATGAGATTGTATGATGAGTAGTACAGGGTATTGTGTTTTTTGTAACTTCTTAACTTTTATGTTACTTTGATTTTGTAAGAGGCAATTTTATAGATAGAGGCAGCAATTGGTTTTAGTGTTTGTACATTAGAGACAGCATTTAGAGAGTATTTTTATATTGTTAACCTGTAAATCACCCACAGAGTGGAGGTTTTGCTCTTGTTTCAAGGGGTAGGGAATAGGAAATATAGAAACTGTTTTTATTGCTGGATTTTGTACACACTATCTTGATTTCCTCTGTGTGATGACCATGTGCTTGTCGGCCATCTTTAACATGTGCTTGTCGGCCATCTTTACCATTTGCTTGTCGGCCATCTTTACCATGTGCTTGTCGGCCATCTTAGTTAAGTTTACTATGGAAAGCGAGCTGAAATGTTAGTTTTGTCGAATAGTTATCTTGTCTTTTTGTAACCTTTCTATGTACAGTTTGATTTTGTTTTGATAAGTTTTATGCTGGATATCGGTTGAGTGTTCGGTTATGTTATAGCTCAGTGATCAGTCTGATACAGGAATTATTGTGTGAGCATTAGTGGCAGTTTAGTGGTGAAATCGTCCTATAGTTGATGATTCTGCTTAATGTTTGTACAGTATATCTGTGGCTGTTACACTGAATTGTAGACTTGTTTGGCATAATTAATATGGGTACTACAGTGTAGAAAGGTTCTGTGCCAAAAGTATTGGGACAACTCCTAGAAATTGGTACTAGTGTTTTTTTTTTGTAGCAACCATTGTGGTGTTTGTTTTTGTGCAATGGAAAGTATTTTTAAAGAAGTAGCAAAGTTGAAGGACACGGCGGCCATTCTTCAGGCTATGCAGGGATCTACTGATCCATGGCTGCAGGCTCAGAATTGTGTAGCAAACCTGATCGGTACCAAAAAAAGGCGCAAAAGGAAAGGCAAGTATGCTCTGATTTTTGCTGCTGGGTGGATAGCGGATAAATATCAGGAGTCTTGTAGGCTGAAGCTGAGTTTGGAAGGAGAAGTGGAAGATTTAAAAGTGGAAATTGTTAAATTGAGAACTCTTGTCCAGCAGGCAGCTGAAGCTAGCGCTAATTATGAATGTACTGTGAGGTGTAATACTGAGCTGCGGAAGGAAAATGCTGAAAGCCTGATGCATGCACAGGGTGCTGTAAGGGAATTGCCAGAGTTATTGAAACAACCGTTGGAGAGTAATGTGTCTGGGATTGGAGGCAATGTATGCACTGTAAGCATGGAGAAGTCTGAGGATTGTGGTTCAGATAGTGGAACCAACTCAGGGATGGAGATGGACAATGTGTCTGACCCTGGAGTTGGAAGTATCAACACAAGGCCAGAAGATTCCTCAGATGAGTCCGTGGTAAGTGGACTCAATACAGATTGTAGTGTGAGGTCTAGTCATGCTGGGATGGTTAATGTGCGCCAAGTCAAATCGCCATGTGCCCAGACAAGGTATTATGCAGGGAGGCGAGCTATCCTTTGTTTTGCATGCAGGGAATACGGGCACATTGCACGATATTGTGACGTTGCTAATGGCAACAGACACAGGTATGTTAAGTACCCCAGAACCACACCTAGAAGTGAAGTGGTTTATTCAGCAAGGTGGGGTAATGGTCCCAGACATGCTTCTTTGCAAAGGCAGAGAACCCAGGGACAGCCAAGGTCATTGATCAATGAAGCGGATTTTAAATCACAATATGAACGGTTAAAATGTGAAGCTCAGAGAGGAAAGAGATCAGTTCTTGTAATTTTGAATGGAACCGCTTCCACTAGGAAAAACCGGTTTTGGGACCTTGTGATTTTAAATCCTGCTTCTCTGGTAAAATGAATCTGAAGCTGTTTGGGGCTGGGCAAATTAACATTTCAATTACTGGGTGGGTAGGAATTTCTCCTGTATGGTTTCAGGGGAACCCTCCAGGACATTGATTTGTTAATTCAGTCCTATACAATTGTATGTGTTCCTGAGGTTTTAGTTTTTGTATGCGTTTTGGGTTAAGGTAAAATTAACTTTTTACTGAATCTCAATGTATGTAGCAGGACTGTCTGTAACTGAAGTTTGTTATGTTTGTTTTTCTCTCCTGTTTACAGGTTTCCTTCTTTTACTAATCCATTTTTTTTAGGTTTTTATTGAAGATTCTTTCAGTTTTTCCTTATTTACCAACCCATTTTAATTTTTTTTGCCTATTATTAATTTTTTCCTTTTTATAAATTTTTTAGGTTTTTCATATTTTGGCGCTTTTCTCTTTTTCTTTTTTTCTTTCTTTCCCTCTTTTCTCTGCAGATTTGGTTAAGAGTACTGGGGGTCTCATGATATTGTGTGGGAACTACTGTCTGAATTCAAGGGTTTCTGCTGAGTGAGAGGTTTTTGATCAGTCACTGCAAAAAGGGCTTCGTGTGCTGTTCAGCTTGACTATATAGAATCATATCGGCAAAGGAAAGTGAGTTGATGCGCTTTTTCTTTTAAGGAGACAAGGTGATATATATCACCTGGGCATACCAATAGCTGTGTGAGTAACCCCATTCCCCACAGGAGTACTGTGTGTTTGTTTCCTGTGCACCCCTCGTCCCCACAGAAGGTACTGTGTGTTCTCTGTGCACCCCTCATCCCCACAGAAGGTACTGTGTGTTCTCTGTGCACCCCTCGTCCCCACAGAAGGTACTGTGTGTTCTCTGTGCACCCCTTTTTCCACTCCAGGTCAATTGGAAGCCCTATCCTGTGGTCAGGTTACTATTCAGAGCCAAAACCGAGGCTGGTATATCTCATTAGGAGACTCAGAGGGCCGCCGTGTGTCGGCGAGAGCCCTTTTCCTCACACTGATTACTCCTTTTCCTGAGGTCTAACTAGGGTGAACGGAGTCCGTGTGTCGGTGCCAGAAACCCTAGGGCACCTCAGAGGCGAACGAAGGGGAGTAACAGCCGCCCAGCGTGTGTCGCAGGGCAGTCCTTGCGTAGGTCGCGGGACAATTCCTTGCGTAGGTCACAGGAAAATTCCTTGCGTAGGTCGCGGGAAACTGGAGATGGACGCATCTACTTTTAGAAGGCTCGAGCATGAGTTTAGGGTAATTTAGGGAACAGAAGGGTACCACTTCTGACTATAGGATAGCCAAGCAGTACATGAAATCCATCTATGGAGGAGGAGTTGTTAAGCCCCTCAAAGATTGGCACCAAGGGACTGTAGGTTCAGAGTGGACCATCCCAAAGAAGGGACCTTTGAGGTCTGGATTGGGAAAAAGTTCGTCCGTAACCTCCCCACTAGACTCCAAAGCCAGGGTTCCCTCCAGAAAGCAGAACTGTGGCTGCACGAATCCATCGATCTCCAGCAACAGGGCACTCAAAAGTCCCAGTGCGAACTAACACTGTCATGTACTCCTGTCCCGCTAAGACTGCAGAGTCCAAGAGAAGTGCTTTTCTCTTTCTATATCTCTCTGTCATCTCTCCATCTAACCTTGAGACGATGCACCATGTTTAATCCAGCTTCTCTTCGTCCTGGTTTTAAGGACGATGAGAAGGGGGGAAAGTGGTGCAGAAAACAACGATCTTCAAACTTTCTAACCTCTTAAATGTCAATCCTTTTCTTTGCTGGTACTTGGTTCCGATTTTTGAAAAATCATGGCCGATCCATGGCCTGAATGTTCCACTGTAACCCTTTTATTCCATCAGGTATGCCCCCAGGCAGCCCCACGGGTTATCACCCGATGTCCACCACCGGGTTCGGGAGTTTTCTTCCGGACCCAGACTCAATAACCAGTGTTCATTCTAGTCAACCAGGTGATTGGGTCGTGCTAAAGAAACATCCGAGGACGGGACTAGAGCCGAGATATCTTGGGCCATTCCAGGTGCTGCTGATGACGCCAACCTCTCTGAAGTTCGAGGGACGAGACAACTGGATCCACACCGGTCACTGCAAGAAGCTGCTCAACTAAGTCAAAGAATGCAGATCACTTTTGTTTATTTGTTACAAGAAGGCATTTGTTGATAACGATACATTCCTAGAGGGTAATATTAATATTAGCTCTGGCTCCTGCTCCTCGCTTGTTAATCCTGTATTGGTGTCCGAGCAGCTAGGCGACCCGTAGATGTGGGATCCTCCAGTTGTGAGGAAGGTATACGGTTATGCCTGGCTAGCAGACACCATTGACAAGGGTCAGGCCCATACTGACAGGAGCAGGACAGAGGCGGAGCTATGACTAGTGAGGGTCAGAATCTTTTTTAAAGCTTTGGGAGATCTTGGGGCTCACTGGTTTTCCATTGGATCCGGGCGAAAGGAAATGGGACATGTACTTATGTTTTTTGTTTCCATTCCTTCTATACGCCGGAGTGAGATGTTCCCGATGTCTAATCGACTGAGTTAACGAAGCCCGAACAGACAAGACGCCCTGAAGACCAATCCATGGACCAGATGCAGAGGATCCCAAACCAGCCGGCCACCAATGCGACGTGTCAAGATTGACTTTCCATCATCTGTTAGGTTTTACAAGACTGTTTTTTTCAAAGAAGAAGATCGAGATCCGGCAAGGGACATTGGGGAGCATATGACAAAGAGGAGGGACTGTTGTGGAAATTTTATTATGCGGACATTTTACTTTAGGATGTGTGTGTGTTTTTATAAATTGTCATCTGTCTCCCTGTGTCTGATTTAGCCAGGGAGCGCTCTAGCAGAGGGTACTTTGGCTGAATCAGGACCAGTGGCAAAACCGTCAGTATTAAAACCTTCCCGTGGGCTTGGAGACATATCTGCCTTTAAGACATGCATATCTGCCTTGTCGGTATACTAGTACCGTATACTGACAATAGCCGTAGCAATGCCTCGCAGATAATTTCAAACCTATGGGAACCAGTAGAATGCTCTTTATTAGATACTGATCACCTTTGAGCAGTATTGAATGAGGTCCATGCTGACAGTGATGGGGGGTGGGCGGCCACCTGGCTGATCAGACAATGGACATGACTCCTCCTTCCTTATACAGGGATGGGGCGTGTGCATTGTCTGCCCGGCCACATTGATTGCCCCGCCCTGTCCTTTGACATCACTTCCTGCATGTTATCACTTCCTGTATCCTTGTCTTGGGCCAGCCCCTTTTACACCTTTAGTTAGTAAATAAAAGGTGAGCAGACTGAGCAGGGCGGGAGGATTTGCTCAGAATTTTCAAGCAAGATGGTAACTTTGGTGTCTCTCTCTGACTGGGGCTGAAAGAAGGGATTCACCTTTTTCCTTACACAACCTTTGATGCGAGCTGATTACAACTATTAATATTTACCACAACACTGTCAAGTGACTTTTGAATACTGTCTGCCAGTAAAGACCATCTGTTCCTTTATTCTGCCTTTGTTGGACTCTGTTCACACTACTGCAGGTAGCTGCATTCAACGTAACAAGTGCAGACACCAGGGTCCTGTCTCTGTGAGTCAGCAGTCAGCAATATTGGACTAATTCCCAGTCCTCTATCAGCTGACACAGAGGATCCACATCCTCTGGTCGTAACAGTACACTTGGGCCATGGATTCCGCTGGCTCTAAACCAGGAATGTCTGAAGTACTACATGAACTTGAACAACAGCGTACCACCCAGAAACAAGTGATAAATTACTTGCAGCATGTAGCTGGTCGCCTGGACTCCCTTTCTACAGCACAGTCTGCACAGGCTCCTACTGCTTCTGCTGTCCCTGTTGTGGCTGCAGCACAGCCAAGCGTTTCCGGACCACGATTATCTGCTCCGCCCTGTTACAGTGGCAACCCAAAAGTCTGTCGTGGGTTTCTTAACCAGTGTACAATTCACTTTGAACTGCTTCCTCATCACTTTCAATCAGACCGCGCTAAAGTGGCGTTCATTATCTCTCATCTCGAGGGTGAGGCTCTGGCCTGGGCGAATCCAATATGGGAGAGATCTGGTCCTATCACCAATAATGTGGCACTATTTATGGACTCTTTTAAGAGGGTGTTTGAGGAGCCAGGTCGAGCTTCTTCTGCGGCCTCCTCTCTGCTGCACGTCCATCAAGGAAGCTGGTCGGTGGGCCAATATGCGATTCAGTTCCGCACCTTAGCATCTGAAGTTTCGTGGAATGAGGAGGCTTTGGTGGCGGCCTTTTGGGAAGGTTTGTCTGGACGTATTAAGGATGAACTTGCAGGTCGTGATGTGCCTACCTCCCTTGAGGCTCTGATCTCTCTGGCTATTAAAATCGACATACAGTTTTCGGAGCGAGCTCGGGAGGCCCGTCAAGAAAAAAGACTTCCACAACAACTGTTTAAGTCTAATATGTCTCAACCTCCATTACGCACCTCCTTTTCGGATCCTGAACCCATGCAGGTGAATTCCACTCGGCTCTCAGATGAGGAACGTCGTCTTCGCATGTTTCTGGACTCTGCCTCTACTGTGGTGGTCCGGGTCACCATGTCCGCAACTGTCCCCAGAAGTCGGGAAACTCCAATGCTTAGGGTCTTTGGGAGAGGCGGCCCTAGGCGAAAACTGTTCCACTCTCCAAATTCCTGTGACTCTGGTTCTTGGGGGCATCAAGGTCTCCATATCTGCTTCCTTAGATTCCGGGTCTGCGGGGAACTTCATACACCAAGCTATGGTGAGTCAATACCACATTCCTGTACGCCTGCTTAAAAATCCCCTGCTGGTGACTGCCGTCAGTGGACAAGTACTGACGGATCCAGTCCGGTTCATCACTGAGCCGTTGGAACTGCAGGTAGGGTGGTTACATGTTGAAAAGATTTCTCTATATGTGCTCCCTGAACTGTCCCATTCTCTTTTGCTGGGGTTGCCCTGGCTTAGGATGCACAATCCGGTAATCGAGTGGAGCTCTGGAGAGGTTCTTCAATGGGGACAGCTGTGCCAAGGCAAGTGCTTATGTTCTATTCAACGAAGGGTCTCTATATCCCTCCCTAAAAACCTGGAGGCCTTGCCGGTGGTCTATCATTCCTTTGCGGATGTGTTCGATAAAAAAGAGGCTGAGACACTACCTCCCCATCGCCCCTATGACTGCCCAATTGATTTACTACCTGGGACTTCTCCTCCTCGGGGTCGTGTTTATCCTCTGTCTCCTGCTGAATCGCAGGCAACAGCAGATTACATTAAGGAGAACCTTGAGAGGGGTTTCATCAGGAAGTCTTCCTCACCTGTAGGGGCAGGATTCTTTTTTGTGAAAAAGAAAGATGGGACTCTTCGCCCCTGTATAGACTACGGTGGTCTGAATAAGATCACCATCAAGAATAAATACCCTTTACCGTTAATTTCATTATTATTTAATAGACTCCGTGGGGCTCGGATCTTCTCTAAGCTGGACTTGCGGGGAGCATATAATTTAATATGGATTCATGAGGGTGACGAATGGAAGACAGCTTTTAATACCAGGGATGGCCACTATGAATACCTCGTGATGCCCTTCGGGCTCAGTAATGCCCCTGCTGTCTTCCAGGAGATTGTCAATGACATTTTTCGAGATCTGCTCTATTCTTGTGTTGTCTATTTGGATGATATTCTTATTTTTTCCAGAGACATCAGAACTCATCACAGGCATGTGCAGATGGTCTTACAATGCTTACGAGAGAATCGTCTGTACGCTAAATTGGAAAAGTGTGTCTTTGAAAAGTCGTCCCTGCCCTTCCTGGGGTACATCATCTCGGATCATGGTCTCAAAATGGATCCTGGAAAGGTGGCAGCAGTGCTCGACTGGCCCCGTCCCTCCGGCCTGAAGGCAATACAAAGGTTCTTGGGCTTTGCCAATTATTATCGTCAATTCATCCGTAATTTTTCTACCCTGACAGCTCCTATTTCTGGTCTGACCAAGAAGGGTGCCAATCCCAAACAATGGTCCCCTGAAGCAGAGACGGCATTTTCCTCCCTCAAGCAAGCCTTTTCTTCAGCTCCAGTCCTTAGATGCCCAGAACCCAACAAACAGTTCTTCTTGGAGGTGGACGCATCCTCCGTGGGAGCCAGGGCGGTCCTGTCACAGAAGAATGCCTCAGGTCGTATGTCTCCTTGTGTTTTTTTTTCTAAGTTATTTTCCACTGCCGAAAAAAACTATTCTATTGGGGACAGGGAACTCCTAGCAATTAAGTTGGCTCTAGAGGAATGGAGATATCTTCTGGAAGGTTCTAGCCTACCGGTCATAATTTACACCGATCATAAGAACCTCACCTATTTGCAGACAGCTCAACGACTTAATCCTCGTCAGGCCCGTTGGTCTCTCTTCTTTGCCCGATTTAATTTTCAATTGCATTTTCGGTCCGCTGACAAAAATATCAAAGCTGACGCTCTCTCCAGGTCCTTTGAAACCACAGATTCAGAAAACGAACCCCAGTTCATCATTGAACCAACTAAAGTAGTCCCAGTGGCTCCAGTTAACCTGTCCAAGGTTCCCCCAGGTAAGATCTTTGTTCCGGAATCTAAAGGAAGGAAGGTTTTATGGTGGGGGCATGCATCCAAGATTGCTGGCCATCCAGGTCAACGGGGGACCTTGAATCTCATCTCCAGACATTACTGGTGGCCATCCATAACCGCGGATATTGTAGACTTTGTGGCTTCCTGTACCTTGTGTGCCCAGAATAAGTGTCATGGTCTTACCTTCTTGCTGTTCTCCTTCGTTTGACATGTGCTGGCGGCCATCTTGGTTTCTGGGTTTCTTGTAGCCTTCCACCCTGCGGCTCCTCCTTCCCACTGGGAGGAGCTGGATGCCTAGCTCATATATATAGGAGGTCTGTGGCTTCAGTTCCTTGCTTGGTCCTCTTGTGTACACATGCTTCTAAGACTGCTGCTGCTTCTGGTTCCTGATCCTGGCTTCGTCTGACTACCCTGCTGGTTCCTGATCCTGGCTTCGTCTGACTACCCTGCTGGTTCCTGATCCTGGCTTCGTCTGACTACCCTGCTGGTTCCTGATCCTGGCTTCGTCTGACTACCCTTCTGGTTCCTGACCTCTGGCTTCGCAAAGACTCTGCTCGGTTTCACCATCCGTTTGGACTTTTGCTTTACAGCTTTATTTTCAATAAAGCCTTCTTATTTTCTCTTATCTCTTGTTGTACGTCTGGTTCATGGTTCCGTGACATTAGGACCAAGCCATGAATTCTGACGGTACAGGGCCATCCTCGCTACCCACGCTGGTTGCCAGACTTGATCAGCAGGATCACCTGTTGGGTCGGTTCGCTGTGGCGTTGCAAACCCTGCTTGAACGCACGGCTCATTTCGCTCCCGTTGCCGATGGGTCGGTTGTCGCTCCTGGGCTCGCTCCTACTGCCGCTCCGGTTGTTGCGCCAGAGTCTACCCCGACACCTGTTGTTGCGCCTGCGGTGTTTCGGGGTATGACCGGTTCTGCCCCTCTTCCACAGCGCTTTGGGGGAGAGCCAACTCAGTGCCGAGGTTTCCTTAACCAGGTGGGCATTTATTTCGAGTTGCTGCCACATGCCTTTCCTACTGAGAGATCAAAGGTGGGCTTCTTGATCTCGCTGCTCTCGGACAAGGCCTTGGCCTGGGCCAGCCCTTTATGGGAGAACAACAATCCGGTGGTTGCCGAGTTTTCCGGTTTTGTTGCTTCTCTTCGGAAGGTATTCGATGTGCCGGCTCGTGCTGCCTCTGCTGCGAAGCTCCTTATGTCCATCAGACAGGGTTCACGATCCGTAGCTGAATACGCCATTGAGTTTCGTACCCTGGCAGCAGAGGTGGGCTGGAATAATGAGGCTCTGGTCGCTGCTTTCTCTCATGGTCTCTCGGATGCCTTGAAGGATGAGGTTGCAGCTAAGGACCTACCAGTTGAGCTTGAGTCTCTTATTTCATTCCTGATTTTGATTGACACCAGACTCAGGGAGAGACCTTCCTTTAAGGAGAACCTGCGGAGGTCTTCTAACAGATTGGTGCCTACGTTTGCTGTCCCACCCGTGCCTCCCTCTCCTCCCACGCCTCCTGGGGATGACTTGTCTGGGGGTGAACCCATGCAGCTGGGGTTTGCTCGCCTGTCCGAGGGGGAGAGGGCACTCCGGAGACGCGAGGGCCGATGCATGTACTGTGGTCTCGGTGGGCATTTTCGGTTGGCATGTCCGAACCGTCCGGGAAAACGCTCGTACCTGAGATCCTGTCGGGGGCAGATCTTGGGTGGAGTCTCCTCGTCCCCGGTTTCCCGTGTTGACAAACCACTGATCACTGTTGTCCTCTCCTGGGTCGGGGGCTCGGTGACGACCCAGGCGTTGGTGGACTCTGGTGCTGGTGGTTTGTTCATTGATAGTGTGTTCGCTGCCGCCAATTCCATTCCTCTTCAGGCTCGAGGTTCCCCACTGGCTCTTGAGGCGATAGACGGCAGACCCCTTCTGCCGCCACACGTGACTCATGAGACCCTTCCAGTGGGGATAGCCATTGGTGCCGTTCACAGAGAGTCGGTCTGTCTCCAGGTTATTTCGTCTCCACACTACTCGGTGGTCTTGGGGTACCCCTGGCTCCAGAAGCATAATCCGACTTTCGATTGGAGATCGGTCGAGATCCTCTCGTGGTCACCGCAGTGTGGGGCTAGTTGCATCCATGGGCCTGTCAAGTTGCTGTGTACTTCCTCGGACTCTCTGTTGCCTCCTGAATACGAGGAGTACCGGGATGTATTCGATAAGGTGCGCGCGGTTGCCCTACCTCCGCACCGCCCATACGATTGTGCCATAGAGTTACAATCTGGTGCCGTTCCTCCTCGTGGCAAAGTCTATCCACTGTCGGTAGCGGAGAATGAGGCCATGGAGGAGTACGTGAGGGAGGCGCTTTCACGCGGACACATTCGCAAATCTTCGTCCCCGGCAGGGGCTGGATTTTTCTTTGTGAAAAAGAAGGGCGGTGAGTTGAGGCCTTGCATCGATTACAGGGGTCTCAATCGCATCACGATCAAGAACGCTTACCCGATACCCTTGATTTCCGAGCTGTTCGATCGCCTTAAAGGGGCCACGGTCTTTACCAAACTCGACCTGAGGGCGGCATATAACCTGGTAAGGATCAAGGCGGGCGATGAGTGGAAGACCGCGTTTAACACCAGGACCGGTCATTATGAATCCTTGGTTATGCCCTTTGGGTTGTGCAATGCGCCCGCAGTCTTTCAGGAATTCATCAACGATGTTTTCCGTGACCTGTTGCAGCAGTGTGTGGTGGTCTATTTGGATGACATCTTGGTATATTCTGAATCCATGGAGGTCCACATTCTGGATGTCAGACGAGTGTTGCAACGGTTACGAGAGAACAAGCTGTTCGGTAAGCTTGAGAAATGCGAATTTCACCGATCCCAGGTAACCTTCTTAGGTTACATCATTTCCGCTGAGGGGTTCTCCATGGATCCTGAGAAGGTTTCGGCTGTCTTACAGTGGCCCCAGCCCAGTGGTCTTCGTTCCCTGCAGCGCTTTTTGGGCTTCGCCAATTATTATCGGAAGTTCATCAGGGACTTTTCCATGCTGGCCAAGCCTCTCACGGATCTGACCAGGAAGGGCAGTAATTCCCAGGTCTGGCCGCTCGAGGCCATCCGAGCTTTTGAGGCCCTAAAGTCCGCCTTTGTGTCGGCTCCGATTCTGTCGCATCCCAACCCTGGGTTGCCCTTTGTCCTCGAGGTGGACGCGTCTGAGACGGGAGTAGGCGCCCTTCTGTCTCAGCGTAGAACACCAGAGGGTCCTCTGCTTCCTTGTGGGTTTTACTCCCGGAAACTGTCTTCCGCGGAGTGCAACTATCAGATTGGTGACAGGGAGTTATTGGCCATCGTGCAGGCCCTTAAAGAATGGAGGCACTTGCTCGAGGGTTCGGTGGTTCCGGTTCTCATCCTGACGGACCACAAGAATCTGACCTACCTTTCTGAGGCCAAGAGATTGACACCACGTCAGGCCAGATGGGCTCTGTTCTTGTCACGTTTTAATTACGTGGTCTCCTACCTACCCGGTTCCAAGAACATCAGGGCGGATGCCTTATCACGGCAGTACTCCGAGCTGTCCAGGGAGGAGTCGATTCCGACTTCGGTCATACCTCCGAATCAGATCCTGGCCGCCATTCGCACCAGCCTGACCTCTCCCCTGGGTGAGCAGATTTTGGCGGCTCAATCTGGTGCTCCCTCTGGGAGACCCAACGGCAGATGTTTTGTGCCTGAGGAGTTGCGCACTCGGTTGTTGCGTACCTACCATAACTCCAAGACCGCGGGGCATCCTGGAAAGAATCAGCTGTCCTGGGCTGTTTCACGTCTGTTCTGGTGGCCTTCCCTACGTTCCGACATCGCCGCATATGTAGCGGCATGCTCCGTTTGTGCCCAGAGTAAGTCCCCTCGGCACCTTCCGTTGGGCCTTCTGCAACCCATAGCCACCGGGGAGCGCCCATGGTCACACCTGGGGATGGATTTCATTGTGGACCTCCCTGCATCCCGAGGCCATACGGTCATTCTCATGATTGTGGATCGGTTTTCCAAAATGTGCCACTGTGTTCCTCTCAAGAAGTTACCCTCTGCACAAGAGTTGGCCACGATTTTTGCCAGGGAGGTCTTCCGGTTGCACGGTTTGCCCAAGGAGATTGTGTCGGATCGGGGGAGTCAGTTTGTGTCCAGGTTCTGGCGCGCCTTTTGCTCCCAGTTGGGGATTCATCTCTCCTTCTCCTCGGCCTACCACCCTCAGTCCAATGGGGCCGCAGAACGATCCAATCAGGCCTTGGAGCAATTCCTTCGTTGCTATGTCTCCGACCACCAAGACAATTGGGTTGACCTCCTGCCTTGGGCTGAGTTTGCCAGGAACACGGCGGTGAACTCTTCCTCTGGGACGTCTCCCTTCATGGCCAATTATGGGTTCCAACCTGCCGTGTTACCGGAGGTATTCTCTCCCCAGGATATTCCGGCTGTGGAGGATCACCTTTCCGTCCTACGTGCTTCTTGGGTACAGATCCAGAAGTCCCTTGAGGTCTCTGCGCAGCGCCAGAGACTCCAGGCTGATCGCAGACGAGCGCCTGCTCCTTCCTACCAGGTCGGAGACCGTGTATGGTTGTCCACCCGCAACCTCAACCTTCGAGTGCCCACTCCCAAGCTGGCGCCTCGCTTTGTTGGTCCCTTCCGAGTGCTTCGCAGGGTAAACCCGGTAGCCTATGCCCTTGCGCTTCCTCCTGGCATGCGGATCTCCAACGTGTTTCATGTCTCCCTGTTGAAGCCACTGGTGTGTAATCGTTTCACTTCCTCGGTTCCTCGGCCTCGTCCGGTCCAAGTGGGCAATCGTGAGGAATATGAGGTGAGCAATATCCTGGACTCACGCCTGGTCCGCGGTCGGTTGCAGTTTTTGGTCCATTGGCGTGGTTATGGTCCAGAGGAGCGTTCCTGGGTTCCCTCCGCAGATGTCCATGCTCCTGCCTTGCTCCGAGCCTTCCACGCACGCTTCCCTCAGAAACCAATTTGTGCTCCGCGGAGGAGGGGCCCTTGAGGGGGAGGTACTGTCATGGTCTTACCTTCTTGCTGTTCTCCTTCGTTTGACATGTGCTGGCGGCCATCTTGGTTTCTGGGTTTCTTGTAGCCTTCCACCCTGCGGCTCCTCCTTCCCACTGGGAGGAGCTGGATGCCTAGCTCATATATATAGGAGGTCTGTGGCTTCAGTTCCTTGCTTGGTCCTCTTGTGTACACATGCTTCTAAGACTGCTGCTGCTTCTGGTTCCTGATCCTGGCTTCGTCTGACTACCCTGCTGGTTCCTGATCCTGGCTTCGTCTGACTACCCTGCTGGTTCCTGATCCTGGCTTCGTCTGACTACCCTGCTGGTTCCTGATCCTGGCTTCGTCTGACTACCCTTCTGGTTCCTGACCTCTGGCTTCGCAAAGACTCTGCTCGGTTTCACCATCCGTTTGGACTTTTGCTTTACAGCTTTATTTTCAATAAAGCCTTCTTATTTTCTCTTATCTCTTGTTGTACGTCTGGTTCATGGTTCCGTGACAATAAGTCTCCCAGACTGAAACCTGCAGGTTTATTATTGCCTCTTCCGGTGCTTGAGGTCCCCTGGCAGCATATTGGTATGGACTTCATAACCGATTTACCTGTCTCAGAGGGCTGTACAGTCATTTGGGTTGTCGTTGACCGTTTTTCTAAGATGTCGCACTTTATTCCGCTTCCAGGTCTGCCATCTGCTCCTCGTCTAGCTGAGTTATTCATTTTACATATCTTCCGCCTTCATGGATTTCCCCTCCATATCGTCTCAGATAGAGGAGTACAATTCACCTCCCGGTTCTGGAGATCTTTATGTAAGTCTCTGAATGTCTCTTTGGACTTTTCTTCTGCCTATCATCCACAGTCTAACGGCCAGGTGGAACGCATGAACCAAATATTGGTCAGCTTCCTGCGACATTTCACCAATGCCCATCAGGATGACTGGGTTAAGCATCTTCCCTGGGCGAAATTTGCTCATAACAATAGAGTCAACCAAGCCACAGGTAAATCTCCATTTTTTGTGGTCTATGGACGACATCCAAGTGTTCCTCTTCCCGTGCGGCCTTCTTCTGGAGTTCCTGCGGCAGATTCCTGTGGAGCAGCTGTCTCAGGTCTGGTCTGACACTAAAGTATCGCTTCGGAGAACAGCGGACCAGATGAAAAGGTCTGCGGATAAGAGGCGCAGACCTCCTCCTCAGTTTGCCATTGGAGACAAGATATGGCTTTCTTCTAAGAATATCCGTCTCAGACTTCCCTCTTACAAACTGGCTCTGCGATTCTTGGGACCTTTTCTGTGATCAAGAAAATTAATCCTGTTGCCTACAAGATCAAACTACCTGCTACCTTGCGGATTCCCAACTCATTTCATGTTTCGTTACTTGAGCCAGCTGTCTTTAACAGGTTTTGCAAAGGCACTTCACAGAACCCTCCTCCTGTCACTATGGATGATGAGTTTGAAGTTAAGGACATTCTAGACAGGAGGATTATCAGAGATAAGACCTTCTATTTGGTGGACTGGAAGGGCTACGGGCCTGAAGAAAGGTCATGGGAATCTGCAGAGAATGTTTATGCCCCTCTGTTGCTGAAGAAATTTCTCTCCAGGTCAGCCGTGTGGAGGAGGGGGCGTAAGAGGGGGGTACTGTCAGTAAAGGATCTGCATCTCCACTGCAGGGTGGCAGATCGCTGTCTACACATTGCAGCACTATGGGTCCCAGTACTGGCTTACCTTGTAGGAGACGCAGGTGCCCGCCAGCATACCGCCGCATCCGTCCTCTTTGCCAGGTGTCATCTGATGCGCTATAGCACGCACGCGTGCACCTCTCCCTTTCTTATAGGAGTAGGCAGCTGGTTCCTGATTACCATCCCCACCCGGAGGCGGGACTATTTGTATTTAAGGCAGCTTCACTCATCATGAAGTGCCCAAGCGTGGTTGTGGTACCTCTTGACTCCCACTGAAGCATTCCACTGTGTCTGTTTATTGGATTTCCTGGATTCTGACCTCTGCTTCGTTTGACTACACATCTGCCTGCTGTCTGTTTATTGGATCACCTGGATTATAGACCTCTGCACTGCCTGACTACGCGTCTGCCCATCTCCTCCTGTAAGTCTGCCTGGATCCAGACCCTGCGCTGCCTATGAGACTGCTTATATCTGCATGCTATATTTGCTCTTAACTTTGTGTTGTCTGTATCTGTCAAGTGACTTTTGAATACTGTCTGCCAGTAAAGACCATCTGTTCCTTTATTCTGACTCTGTTCACACTACTGCAGGTAGCTGCATTCAAGGTAACAAGTGCAGACACCAGGGTCCTGTCTCTGAGAGTCAGCAGTCAGCAATATTGGACTAATTCCCAGTCCTCTATCAGCTGACACAGAGGATCCACATCCTCTGGTGGTAACACAGGGCTGGGAACTTTCACAAGGCCCTGGGTTGTCATAGCAACCGATTGGAGGACATGGATATCCCCCTCTCACTGTCTAACCCCACAGATGCCACACGTGCTATTGACAGCGGCATCTGAGGGGATAAATGACTGGGATCAGCATCATCGCTGACCCTGGTCACTACCGGTGGGTGTCAGCTGTATTATACAGCAGGCACCTACCATGTATGGTGTAAGCTCAGCGCATGAGCCCAATTCATACATTCCCTGCTTGCTAATTCCATACATTTACAGCAGTATGTGTTAAGGGTGTAATTTCATTTTTAAAGCGTTTTGACGTTACATTAATAGGGTTTTCTGAGAACATCATACATTTGGACAGAGGAAGGAAATGGCATAAAATAACAAAAGAACCAACACTCACTTGTTAAATCCACTAAAAGTACAGTAGTCCCTGACCATCTTTACTTTGTTTGCTGCATCGATGATGTGTCCATCTAATTATGTGACCACTGCAGCCAATCACTGGCCTCAGCAATGTACAGCATGAGACTGCTGAGGGCAGTGTATGGCCGCTGTGGTCATGTGGGTAAACAGGCATGTCATCACTGCAGCAATGTAAAGGAAGACTAGCAGGGGGCTGCTGGAGTAGTGGGGGATTTAACAGACAAATATTGATTCTTTTTATATTTGATGCCATTTCCTCTCACTGGCCAAATTTTTTAGGATCTCAGAAAACCCCTGCAATAAAACGTTAAACACACTACAGATTTTGATTGTGGTTTTTTTTTGTTTAGAAAACACTAAGTAATGTACTCCAAGCACAAATTATCAGTTGCAAGAATTCCAGCAGGGTTGGATTTCTAGTAACTGTTGGGTCACAGCTGTGCTAACTTGTGGGTCGCAATGCAACCCTGTTTACTTTCATTACTTGTGATGCACGCAGTGCTGCACTGCGAACTGTGGTCACTTAGTGTGTATTGTGGCCAAAGTCATCATGTAGCCTCAGCCTTCCGTCACCAGCGACCTTCCTATCCAACTGTTTGAATAGACACAAGGCTCTGGATCGCCTGATTAAAACTGTTTTTCTTTTATTGATCCAATGTTCAATTCCTGAGTTATGACACTTTTTCTTAATATGCAAATTAAGCCTTTTGTGCACTGAGACATCACAGTTGCTCTTGTTGCACCCAAGCTTCTCCCCTTTTCTGTGGCCATCTCCTCCCTCACTGCTTTTCCATTGTCTGGCCTTGTCAGTCAAAGCCAGAGAGGGGCTGGCTACAGAAAGAAGCGGAGCTTGTGTGCAACAAGAGCAATGGTGACACACTAATTGCACCAAATGTCTAATTTGTACATTTAGAAAAAGTATCATAACTTGGGAACAGAGCCTCAGATCAACAAAATAAAAACAGCATTTTAATCAGGTGAACCACAGCTATGTGTCTCTGCAGACAGTTGGATCGGGAGGTTGCTGGTGACAGATTCTCTGTAAAGAGCTTCCTATACATAGTAACAGAATCAGTAAGGCCGATGTATCACCAGTGCCATTTTTTTACTTTAATATGAATATTGTTTATTTCTAAATATTTTAGAGAGTTGGAAAAACGTTCATGCACTATACATTTGTGGCAAGTCCACCACCTGCGGTAGTCCTATAACAACAGCAGGGATCAGAAAGAATTCTGATTTTCTGCATTCTTTTTCCATACGACAATGTATGGTATAAGACAGGCATGCTCAACCTGGAGCTCTCCAGCTGTTGCAAAACTACAACTCCTATCATTCCCAGACAGCCTACAGAAGGGCATGGAGTTGTAGTTTTACAACAGCTGGAGGGCCGCAGGTTGAGCATGCCTGGTATAATACAATAATACAAATTAACCTGAGATGAGTCCTGTATGTGAGATGAGTCAGGGACAGGACTCATCTCAGGTTAATTTGCATATGTATCAAATCGGTTTTTTTACACAATAAAAGCACACAGAGCTATGGGGACTGGGTATTGCGGATGACAGGTTCCCTTTAAATGGGTTTTGCAGCCAGTACATACTGATGACCTATCCTTAGGATAGATCATCAAATATGATCTGTGCGGTCCCACTCCTGGCACCCCAGTTGATCAGCTGTTTGAAGAAGAGGTGGCGCTCGTATAAGTGCTACTTCTTCTTAAAGACTGCACTGTACATAGTCTTAGAAGTCTCGTCGGTGCAGTATAATTACAAGTGCTCGTTCCAGTAACTTGAATGAGAGGAGCACCTGTAATAACACTGCGCTGCCACTGCAAGAAGATGTGAAGAGGAAGTAGAACTCGTATAAGCGCTGCCTCCTCTTCAAACAGCTGATTGGCTGGGGTACCAGGAGACTCCCCGATTAGATATTGATGACCTATCCTGAGGTCATCTATAAAACAGAATTTTAGAAATATTTTCAAATTTTTGGAGGAAACCATGCTCTGCTCAATACCATCCCTACAGTGAAGCATAGTTGTGGCAGCATCATACTGTGGAGGTGTTTTTCAGCAGTTGGGACATGAAGACTGGTCAGAGTTGAGTAAAAGCTGAATGGAGCAAAGTAGAGATATATTATTAATAAAAACCTGATCCAGAGTACCCTGGACCCTCAGACCGGACCAAAGGTTCACCTTCCAACAAGACAATAATCCTAAACACACAGCCTTTAAGCACTTCCAGTCAAAACCATTTTGGACCAAAAGTTGGAGCCCCATTTTTCAAATCTGACATTTGTCTCTTTATATGGTAATTAGGGATGAGCGAACTTGTGTTTTAAAAAGTTGTTTTTATTTATAAATCCCAAATTTACAGAAAAGTTTATTATTTGTAATTTTCTTGCTTTTAAGGTGCATAGTCACATCTCTGAGCTTTGGTGAAAATCCTCCTGTGTGCTGACCTGTGGAGGGAAGATTGTCTACTCAGTACTTGCCCTTCTGTTGTGCAGGTTCTGCCATCTCCACTGGGACTGGAGGTAGGCTCTTCTGTTCAGGTTCTGCCCAGATGTGTTTCTCAGTCTTCCTGGTCAGCTGTATTTACAGTATGCGGCTGAAAAGGAAGGCTAAGAAACAAATCCAGTTGGAACTTGAGCAGAAGTGCACGGCACAAAGGAGGATTTTCACCAAAGCCTGGAGAACTCCTTTAATAACATCATGGGGGTCATTTATCAAACTGGTGCAAAGTAGAACTGGCTTAGTTGCCCATAGCAACCAATGAGAACCTTTCATTTTGGACAGCTCCTTTGAAAACACTTCACTTATTTGGGCAGTCATGGGGCCAAAATTAACCAAATAACTCAAGTATGAACTCCGCCTTACAGGTCGATGTTAGTGCCAAGAAGTAGCACACTCCTTTTACACTGTCGTCAGCTGATTCCACATAGATGCCTACAGAACCTGTTCTATTAAACACTTATACAAGTAGTGCCCCCCGACAGAGTGGAGAGGGTGTCAGCAGTAAGTTTGTGTTGACGTCACTGATTATTTTGCCCTTCCTCTGATCCGTCAGAACAATAACCCACAAAAAACAGATCCTGTCTGTGGAGCATACGCCTTCACTCGGTCAGCATTTGGTCAGTAATCCATCAGTATTACTAATGCCCAAAAAAACAGGAGTGGATTCAAAACATAGATGACACGTGAATAGAATATTTGCAAGTCTTCTGTGTTTTGTACCCACTCCCGCTTTTGGCTACCAAATCACAAGCTAAGGGCTCATGCACACGACCATATGCCCTCCGAGACATACGGTCCGTGAGCGGGCCATATGTCCTGGTGCGGCATACATCGTACGCACGGGAGCGCACAACATCATAGGTTACTATGATACTGTGCGCATAGGGCCGCCCGCGGGGCTATTGTCCTGCACTCATAAGATCATATGAGTGCAGGACAATAGTCCCGCGGGCGTCCCGATGTGCACAGTACCATAGTAACCTATGATGCTGTGCGCTCCCGTGCGCACGATGTATGCCGCAATGGGACATATGGCCCGCTTATGGACCGTATGTCTCGGAGGGCATACGGTCGTGTGCATGAGCGATAATTCTGATGGGACCATACAGCTGCTACACAGAGAAGATCCGTTGTGCATCTCATTTTACCTTCCTTCTGACAGATCAAAGGAAGGGTCAAATAAATGATGATGTTAGCCAAGCCAAAAAGGCTAAATAGTGGCCCAGTAATTAAGTAGGGAGGATGGGAACAGAATGATAAGTCCACAGAGTGGCTCTATGACATAGTGGTAAGGTGAAAGCAGCATGAGGAGACCACATAGTGGCACAATGACAGAGTCTGGAGGTAGCAGCAGCATCAGGAGGCCACAGAGTGGCACAATGACAGAGTGTGGAGGTGGCGGCAGCATCAGGAGGCCGCAGAGTGGCAAGGTGACAGTGCTGAGGTGGAAGCAGCATGAACAGACCACAGAGTGGCCCAATGACAGAGTCTGTAAGTGGCAGCAGCATCAAGAGGCCACAGAGTGGCACAATGACAGAGTGTGGAGGTGGCGGCAGCATCAGAAGACCACAGAGTGGCAAGGTGACATAGTGGTCAGGTGGAAGCAGCATGAGACCACTGAGTGGCCCCATGACAGAGTCTGTAGGTGGCAGCAGCATCAGGAGGCCACAGAGTGGCACAATGACAGAGTGTGGAGGTGGCGGCAGCATGAGGAGACCACAGAGTGGCAAGATGACATAGTGTGGAGGTGGCAGCAGCATCAGGAGGCTGCAGAGTGGCAAGGTGACATAGTGGAGAGGTGGAAGCAGCATGAGGAGACCACTGAGTGGCCCCATGACAGTGTCTGTAGGTGGCAGCAGCATGAGGAGGCCACAGAGTGGCACAATGACAGAGTGTGGAGGTGGCAGCAGCATGGGGAGACCAAAGAGTGGCAAGGTGACATAGTGTGGAGGTGGCGGCAGCATCAGGAGGCCACAGAGTGGCAAGGTGACAGTGCTGAGGTGGAAGCAGCATGAACAGATCACAGAGTGGCCCAATGACAGAGTCTGTAGGTGGCAGCAGCATCAGGAGGCCACAGAGTGGCACAATGACAGAGTGTGGAGGTGGCGGCAGCATCAGAAGACCATAGAGTGGCAAGGTGACATAGTGATGAGGTGGAAGCAGTATGAGAAGACCACTGAGTGGCCCCATGACAGAGTCTGTAGGTGGCGGCAGCATCAGGAGGCCGTAGAGTGGCACAATGACAGAGTGTGGAGGTGGCAGCAGCATGAGGAGACCACAGAGTGGCAAGGTGACATAGTGTGGAGGTGGCGGCAGCATCAGGAGGCCACAGAGTAGCGAGGTGACATAGTGTGGAGGTGGGTGGCAATGCCAGTACCCGCTGAAGATGGTGGGTGAAAGAAGTAGCACTTGGCATCAGATGTGTGGCATCAGGTGGGTGGCAGCATCAAAATAGTAGCTGAGGCAGGTAGCCATAAGAAACCGGTCTTTTTTGTCAAAGTATTGGAGTGGCACCATGGATGATGCATCAGAAATTGGTGGGTGGAAATCCTGGCTGATCCATGCCTGATTCATCTTGGCAAAGGTCAGTTTCTCCACATTTTGGTGGACAGGCGAGTTCTTCTTGGGGTAACTATGGCCCCCGCCGCACTAAACATCCGCTCTGATGCCACACTACTGGCCGGGCAGAACGGCTTTTCCAGGGCAAACTCGGCCAGTTGCGGCCATAAATCCAGTTTGGCTGCACAGTAGTCCAGTGGATCTTCAATGACGGCTGGCAGGGTACACTCCAAGTATGCCACGACCTGCTGGTTCAGGTTCTGTTCTATGTCTAGCTACTGGTGAGTAGTTTCTTCACTAGGCGGGTGAAGAAAGCTGCTCATCTGTAGACTCAGGCTGCTGCTGATAGAGCTGGTAATGCTCCTGCCACTCCACTCCTTCTCAGCAGCCATGGCAGTGGAACGTGAGCGCAGAGGGCACCCCGGTCAGACATGCGAGAGGATGGACGATGGCGCAGATAGGCAGCGGCCAACTGACTACATAGGATGTCTCTATAGTAGTTCAGTTTGTCCTCCCTCTCTTTGATTGTAAAAAAGGCCCCCATTTTGGACTGGTAGCGAAGGTCCAACAAGGTGGAGAGCCAGAAGTCATCCCTCTGCCGAATGGTGACAATTTGGCTGTCACTACCCAAGCAAGTGAGCATGCAGCAGGCTATTTGCACAAGTGACTTGGAGGGACTCCCTGCCTCATCTTCACTGCATACTGCCACGGTGTGTCTGGGTCCTCTGCCTCATCTTCCTCATCGCCCTGTAGCTCCTCTGGCTGCTCCTGCTCCTCCTCTCCTGTCACCTGTGTAGCAAAACCACCCATTTCGCTACACATTGCTTGTGATACAATGTACTCCTCCTCCTCCAGTTTAGTCCCCACAGGGCTCATGTGGCTATGAGATCTAGGCGCCACATCTCCAGTCCCCTGATCAGCCAGATTTACCAGCATCTGTTCCAGGACATGAAGCAGTGGTATAATGTTGTTCATCCTGTAGTCCTGGCAACTGACAAATAACGTGGCCTCCTCAAAGGGCCTGAGCAAACGGCAGGTGTCACGCATGAGCTTCCACTGGCTGATATCCAAGTTACACAGGGGAGTACTCCTGTCCGCTTGGATCATCAGGAAATCGTTTATGGCCTCTCTCTGTTCGTACAGTCGGTCCAACATATGGAGGGTGGAATTCCAACGGGTGAAAACGTCGCATATTAGCCTATGTTGGGGGATGCCGTTCTTCCGCTGCAGCTTAAGGAGGGTGTGCTTTGCTTTGTACGAGTGGCTGAAGTGCATGCAAAGTTTCCTGGCCATTTTTAGGATGTCTTGCAGATGGGTGGAAGACTTCAGGAACCCCTTGACAACCAGATTGAACACGTGTGCCATGCAGGGCGCATGGCTCAGCCCTCCTTGACTCAGCGCTGACAAAATGTTCTTCCCATTGTCGGTCACCAAGGTTCCGATTTTCAGTTGTCACTGAGAAAGCCAGGATTCGATTTCTTGCTGAAGGACACGGAGCAGTTCCTCCCCTGTGTGACTCAGTTCGCCGAGACAAACGAGGTGCAGAGCAGAATGACACTGCCGTGCCCTGCACATTGAATTGTCCCTGCAGTGGAGGCTGAGGACACGGTGGAGGATGAGGTGGCAGAGGCGGACATTGTCGCTGGACCAACGGCGTGGCAACGTGGGGGCAGAAGCGGTGTCACCTGACCAAGTTGCTGGTGCGGCTGTGCAGGAACCACATTCACCCAGTGGGCCGTAAAGGACATGTATTGTCCCTGACCGTAGTTACACCTTCACACGTTGGCGCTGCCGTGCAATTTGGCAGACACCGACAGGCTCAAGGACTGGTCCACCTTCTGTTCTACATGTGTGTGCAGGGCTGGTACTGCATTTTTGGCAAAGAAATGTCGACTTGGAACTCTCCACCTCAACTCGGCACAAGCCATCAGTTCTCTGGAAGGTGCAGAGAAGGAAAGGGAGGGACTGCAGCACCAGCAACTTGGACAGGAGCATGTTCAGCTTCTGCGCTGTTGGATGAGTGCACGCATACTGTTGTCTCTTGGCAATCGCTTCAGTGATCGATTGCTGACGGAATGAGTGACGAGGAGTAGGAGGAGCAGAAGCATCAGGACCAGCAGATGATGGGAAGGACAGACAGCTCCCTTCGGCTAAGGTGGTGGAGCCTTGACTGCCTGAAACCGGGTACTTGCCAGTGGGTGATGCACAGTTGCTGCGGCAGGCTGGACCACCACATTGGAGCCACGGTTCTACCAGGCCACTTTATAGCAACGCTGCATATGTTGACGCAGTGTCTCGGGAAGGGAAGGTAGAAGGAAGTGCACCCCCTAGACTGCTACCCTCAACCCTGTCCCTGCCTACTTGCACCACCCGCCCTAGGTGACGGGGCGCAACTGGACGACGGTCCCTAACCTCTGTAAGTGCCAGGTAGGCGAGAAAGGAACAGAGAGGGTACCAGACAGCTAGGCAGAGAACGGTACGTGAGATGCAGGCAGACAAATGGACAAGGAAGAGGACAAGAGAGAGGCGCCCTGTGAAGGAGAAGGCAAAGGTGGGTCAGCTAGACGAGGTCAGTCCGGGAGGTCACGTCAATACAAATGGAAGAGGCAGGTGGCAAATCCGAGAACGAGCCGAGGTCAGAATCCGAGATGTAGCGTCAAAACCAAGGGAGCAGGCAAAGGGAGGTCAGGAAACGGTCAAGGTCAAATTCCAGAGGTCAATCAATAGAGTAGCTAACAATACACACAGCCTAAGAGAGTAAAATCACAGGCAACCTGTGGCCAGCAGGCCGCCTGTATTTATAGTGGGGAGTGAGGGTCATCTGACGTGGCCAGCACATGACCGACAGACAGACAAGTCGAGCACCGAGTGATCAGCTCGGCGCTCAAGGCAGACCTAGGAGCAGGGATATCTGTAAAGAATAAATCAAGGCAACTGGACGTACTGTAGATTTCTTGAAAATGTTTCACTCGTTCTTCCAATGAGCTTTCTCAATTCTGAGTGACTGTACAAGAATTCTCTGGGAATAAATATGTAACTGAATCAACATCTGGTAATTATACCCAGCATGGAGTCAGAGGTCATTATACCCAGCATGGGGTCAAAGGTGTCGATTCCATTATTTTAATTGGAGTCAGTAGGAGAAAGCTCTTTGGAAGAATGAGTGAAACGTTTTCAAGAAATCTACAGTACGTCCAGTTGCCTTGATTTATTCTTTACAGATATACCATGACCTGGATAAATGAGAAACTTCACAGACACTAGGAGCAGGGAGCCTCCCAGCTAGCAAAGCCACCCTGGGAACGAGGCCAAACACAGATCCTTGCTCCCGAAGCTAAGCAGCAGGTCCGCGGCTGATGGGAGACCGAGTGCGCCTTCGGCGCCCCGTTACAGTACTTCCCCCTTCCACGAGGGGCCTCTGGACCCAACAATCGCGGAGAGGGCTTCTCAGGGTGTTCCCAGTGAAATTTAGCAATTAACTTGGAGGCATGCATCCTAGACACAGGAACCCAGGACCTCTCTTCAGGTCCAAAACCTTTCCAGTGGACCAGGTATTGAAAGGAGTTCCTAACCTTTCTAACATCAATAATTCTAGAGATGATTTCCTCCTGACCTTCAACCTCCACAGGTGGGGGAGGTTTTTTGGAAGGAGCCACTGGTGACACATATCTCTTGAGTAACGATTTATGGAACCCATTATGTATACGAAGGGAGTCGGGTAGTTTCACTCTAAAAGACACCGGATTAATAACCTCAATAATATTATATGGTCCTATGAAACGCGGAGAGAATTTCCTAGAACAATGATTCAAAGAAAGATTTTTAGTCGACAACCAAACTTTATCGCCGAGCACAAAATTTACTCCCTTAGAGCGTTTCTTATTGGCCTGTCTACGCTGAATCTCCTGGGCCTTTTCCAGGTTCCCAGTCTGTGCACAGTCTAGAGGTAAAAGAATCTGCCTGTGGGTTGAGTGAGAACACAGAAGAATTAGAGCAAAAACGAGGATGAAAACCACCATTACAAAAAAAAAGGAGATACCCCGTGGATGAATTAACCCGATTATTGATGGCAAACTCTGCCAACGGGAGGTATCTCACCCACAAGAGCTGATTGTGCGATACATAACACCTTAGAAAAAGCTCCACTGCCCGGTTTAACCGTTCCGTCTGCCTATTAGTCTCTGGATGGAAGGCGGACGAAAAGGATAAAGTGATGTCGCATCTTTGGCAAAAGGCTCTCCAAAATCCAGAGACGAACTGAACACCCCTATCAGAGACGATATTTTCAGGAACACCATGCAGGTGTACGACGTGTTCAATAAACAAGGATGCTAAGGTTTTCACATCAAGGAGCTTACTTAAGGAAACAAAGTGCACCATCTTGCTAAAACGGTCAACCACCACCCAAATCACTGACCTCCACTCAGAGGGGGGCAGGTCAGAGATAAAATCCATGGAAATGTGTGACCATGGCCTGCAGGGAATGGGTAGTGGTTGTAGTTCACCAGCGGGATGTGACCTCTGGGTTTTAGATCTGGCACATCCCTCACAAGCCAAAACATAAGATCGCACATCCTTAGATAAAGTGGGCCAGCAGAAAGACCTCAACAGTAATTCTTTAGTGGCAGCGATGCCTGGATGACCACACAGAACGGAGTCATAACACTCACCCAATAGTCGAAAACGAAAATGCTCGAGAACGAACAACTTATCTGAAGGTGTTTGTGGAGGAGCAAGTTGCTGAGCCCGTTGAATCTCCGACGAAAGATCCGAAGAAATCGCTGCCACAAAGATGCTTGCCGGCAAGATGGGTTCAGGAGGGGTGTCAGGAGGTTGGACGGCATTAAAACTTTGGGACAAGGCATCTGCTTTAATATTTTTACTTCCTGGTCTGAAAGTAACAGAGAAGTTAAAACGAGTAAAAAACAGGGCCCCACCTAGCTTTTCACCACAATCAAGTCTTTAATGGCTGTATCAAACAGCACTTGCACCCCAATAATAAGAACGGTTTGCTGGAATGACAGAGCTGTATAATGGCAATTCGGATCCCCAGTCAGTGCACCAGGGTGTAATAGGATTGTTCCTATTACCCAGTCAACCTCCCCTACACAAATCTGTGGAACGATTCCTCCCTATCCTTTCTCTGCACTTATAAATAATTTTTTAGCACAATGAAGTTTTTTCTAACACTGTCCCTAGCGCCTGCTGACGTCTCTCCCTGCACTAAGTACACTGGTAAATGGCAGAATCTAAGATGGCTGCCGCTATTTATAGGGCTGTAACATCACAGGGCTGGCTGGCTGCTGATTGGCTGCCTGCATGGCATTATGGGTGATCCCGCCTTCCCAGAGTTCCTTTCTCCATGTCCTCACACATGCAGCAGCTATTTTAGGAAAAAATGTGATTCGTTACCACGAAGCACGAGGAAATTAGTCTTCAGTGCGAATCAAATTATTCCTGAAATTCAGGACGAATTCCACTTCCTCAGCTTCGATTCGCTCATCTCTAGTTGCTATGGACAACAAAGCCGGTTCTACTTTATACCAGTTTGATAAATGACCCCTTATGTCCACTTTATGTTGGCATCATTTTTTAAGCGTATTTTTATTGGTTGAAGATATTAGAAGATATATAAGTTTTGCAGCGATTTTTTAAGTTTTCAAGAACATTTTCAAAACCTAATTTTTTAGGTACCAAATCAGTTTTGAAACAGCTTTGAAGGGCGTAAATATTAGAAACACCCCATAAATCTTGCTATTTTAAAAACAGCATGCCTCAAAGTATTCAAAACATTATTTATGTTAAGCCTTTAGGTGTTTCACAGAAAATAACACAAAATAGAAGTGAAATTTAACATTTTTTTGCAGATTGTTAATACTTTTTTTTTTTTTTTTTTTAATTCTTTATTTCTATCTTGCAAAAATAACAAAATTATTGCATGTTGAATCACATACATTAGAAAATAGCTGTCGGACCAAGCCGACTGACATCATGGAACATAAACCAACAATACACATACAATTACAACACCACGGTCAGTGTTTGATATTCAGCTTGCGGTGACAATAAAGCACCTTGATTCATCTGACAAAAAAAAAAACTCAAATAGAAAAACATAAGGCCAAGAAGACATGGCCTCTGCATGAAATTAAAAGACAAATCAACAATCAACAATATAAATGAAGAGGGGGAGCACGGGACAAGGATACAAAAGGGAATAGGGGGGACAGAGGATTAAGATAGAGGTGGAGGGAGGAGTGGAGAGTACATTGGTGTCCAAACGAGACTCTCAGGCCAGCAAATTCCGGTACTCCGTTGAGTCTTGGAAGGTGAACCAAGGGGTCCACATAGTAACAAAAGCCCTGTTACTGCCTTTCATAGAGGCTGTGAGTTCCTCCATTCTTCGCATCTCTTCAACCTTCTGAATCCACATTCCCATAGAGGGAGGAGAGGCAGACTTCCACTTCGCAGGGACACAAGCTCTAGCCGCTATAACCAGGTGTCGCAAATATGATCGCCGAAATAATATCAATGGTAGGTCCGAGAGAAAGAGCAATAAAAACTCTGGTGTGTTAGTATTAGAAAAGGGGAAAATGGAGGCCAGAGTCCCATGAACAGATTCCCAGAATGGTCTGATTTTATCACAATGCCAGAAAATATGCAGGAGAGAACCTGGGTGGGAGTCGCAACGCCAACATAGAGGAGATGCCGACGGGAACATCCTCTGGAGACGAGTTGGGACATAATACCATCTCGATAGCAATTTGTAACTGGCCTCCTGATATTTACTGGCAATGGATGATTTATGGGTAAATTGGAAAATCCTAAGCCACTGGTCGGAGGAGATATCCTTCTGCAAATCCTGAGCCCACTTGGCCGAATAAGAGGGGAGATAGTCCGACCCCGGCGTTACCAATGCCTTGTATATTTCTGAGAGAGAATGCCGATAAAGGCCGGAGCCAATACAAATTTTTTCGAAAGGAGTGAGTGCCCTGTCAGACCCCTGAGAGGGGGGGATAGAGGAAAGGAAGTGGTGAAGTTGTCTGGATCTCCAAGGACCTAGAGGGCAAGGGTCCGTCTGTCCTAAAATTTCCGAGTAAGTGAGCCACCTACCGGAGGTTCTAAAGAATGGTGCCTGACACCTGCCGCTCAATCTCCACTGAGCAAATGGTCCCCCAGAGTTACCTGCCGGGAAGTCCGGATGTCCCAATACAGGAAACATTGGGGAGGGCGTAGGGGAGATAGTAGAGATTTGATGATACTTACGAAACTGAGTCAGGGTAGGACCTATGAGAGGATGAGAGGAGAGGTCACTAGGAACCCTCCCATCAGTCCATGGCAGTAGTGCCAAAGGGGTCCGGGAAGAAAATTGCTCAATGGAGATCCATTGTTTAAACATGGTGTGTCGGGACCAGTCTACTACACGTTGAAACATTGAGGCTGCATAATACTTCCTTAGATCAGGGATCCCCAAGCCCCCCCTTTCCTTTGGTACATGTAATAGGGATCTAGATATTCTTGAGCTTTTCCCCGCCCATAGGAATTTAAAGAGGTCACGGTGTGCAATAGAGAAGAAGCTGGCCGGAATGTGGATTGGAAGGGTCTGGAACAGATACAATAGACTTGGAAGGACATTCATCTTAAAAATGGCACACCTGCCGAACCACGTGTAAAGGCCTTTGGACCACCTCTTAAGGTCTTCTCTGATCCGACTCAAGAGGGGGGTAAAATTTCTTGGGAATAGCTCTCGTAGGTCTTTGGGAATCATCGTGCCCAAGTATTTAATGGCACCTGCCGTCCAGCGGAAAGGCAAGGAACCCGCCAGTTCAGCCTCAAGGGTGGGTGGAATGGAGACATTAAGCGCTTCAGACTTTTGCAAGTTAATTTTCAGATTGGACAAGTTATGGAATACTTTGAATTCCTCAATTAGGTTGGGGAACGTAACCCTAGGCCTGGTAATCATAAACAGCAGATCATCTGCATATGCTGCTATCTTAAACTCCCTATCTCTCACCATCAGACCAGAGATATCAGGGTTTTTCCTTATAGTCCTCAGAAGTGGTTCTAGCGTGAGGACAAAGATTAGAGGCGATAAGGGGCAACCCTGGCGTGTACCATTCCTAATCTCAAAGGGAGGCGAGAGGACACCATTAACCTTTGTGGCTGCCGAGGGAGAAGAATATAAGGAGCGGATCCATGTCAATAGAGAACCCTCCACACCCACATGGTTTAAAACTGCAAATAACCATGGCCAACCAACCCTGTCAAAAGCCTTTTCGGCATCCGTGGATAGGAGACATAGGTTGGATCTTGGCCAGATGGATTAATACTTTTTTTTTTAACACAGCAAGCACTAACAGGCAAACAAAACTATGTATTACTTTGATTATGAGGTTTTTACAAATATCCCAAATGTGGCCCAAGTGTGCCACTTGAATCAAATACCCAACTTTTGCCTCTTTCACACTTGCGTTGTCCGGATCCGTCGTGTACTCCATTTGCCGGAAGTGCCCGCGGATCCGTAACACCGCAAGTGAACTGAAAGCATTTGAAGACGGATCCGTCTTCAAAATGCGTTCAGTGTTACTATGGCACCCAGGACGCTATTAAAGTCCTGGTTGCCATAGTAGTAGTGGGGAGCGGGGGAGCAGTATACTTACCGTCCGTGCGGCTCCCGGGGTGATCCAGAATGACGTAAGGGCGCCCCATGCGCATGGATGACGTAGTGGCTCCCCCGCTCCCCACTACACTTTACCATGGCAAACAGGACTTTAGTTAGGGATCCCTTTAATATTGTTAATTAGGTTAAATGCTTGTGATATGATCATATAAGCGCAATATTTGGTCATATATAGCCAATATATCTCAAAGAAAATACGCTTGTGGCTGGTTATGGAATTGTAGCAAAAAAGTTTTTGTAGCAAAAAAGTTTTTTTGTTCATATGGTCATAATGCGTAGTTGTAAAAAAGGACCGTGACAGCAACAGCAATTTGTCAATAAATCATGTTCATAGTCTTACCAGACTTAAGGTAATAGAAGTGGCCACTTAAAACTTACTTTTAAAAAGTCACCAAGTAATGAATTAAAAAGTCACCAAGTAATGAGTATTTTAAAAAGTATTTAAAGCCGGCGGTTTAATCAAGGGTACTTTCACACTAGCGGCAGGACGGATCCGACAGGCTGTTCACCCTGTCGGATCCGTCCTGCCGCTATTTCGCCGTGCCACCGGACCGCCGCTCCGTCCCCATTGACTATAATGGAGACGGGGCGGAGCTCTGGCGCAGCACGGCAGTTCGCGGTGAGAGGACTTAAAAGTCGGACATGCAGTACTTTTAGTCCGGCGGCCTTTCGCCGTGCACTGCCGTGCTGTGCCGGAGCTCCGCCCGTCCCTATTATAGTCAATGGGGACGGAACGGCGGTCCGGCGGCACGGCAGAATAGCGGCAGGACGGATCCGACAGGGTGAACAGCCTGTCGGATCCGTCCTGCCGCTAGTGTGAAAGTAGCCTTACATTACCCCTCCTTCAGGTTGGGGTGCCTGTCTCTGCTTCGGTATGTGGAGAGGTGCCTGGGTGCACTATCCCTCTTAGTTCAGATATGTGAGAGATGCCGGCGTCTCACGTGGTCTATCACACGGTGTCCCACGTGATCGGAACTCCGGATGTGGAAAATGGAGCGCTCGGCGTCTTACTTATTTCCGGCACTTAGAGTTGCTTCTGTTTGTAGAGTTGAGCTTCTAATTGTCGGGCATTTGCCGCATTATCACACTGTCAGGACTGGAATAGTGGATCAGGTATGAAATCCTTTGGCAGGGACGAAATAATCCCAATCACCATAAGGTTGAATAACTCAGCAATGAGTCAAGGCTCTGACTGGCTTTAAGTACACAGTGAACCCAGGACCGCCCCCCTGGTTGCCGGGCAACCAGGAGGCTTCCTTAGTCAGAAGCCAATCATAAGGCTGAGGGCCGTGACGGAGGCTGAAGCCCTCCCCCAGCCTGAGTAGCACCTGTGGTCTGGAATGGAGCATGTGCACTACGCTTGTATCCCTGCGCACGCGGCTTGTGTACCGCGCACGCGCACCCGGCGTCCGACTCGCGCAGGCGCACTGGCCACATTGACGTCAGGTGTCCTGTCAGGAGGAAGAGGAGGAGCTATCTGCGCCCGCCGCCCGCGAACCCGATGCGAAACGGCCCCCCTGGTTCCCTGACAGAGCCCCCCACCAAGGAGCGGCCGCCGGACGCAAACCTGGGATGGCCGATCAGGATGAGCCCTGTGGAATGCGCGGACCTTGGCGTCTGCATGAAGGTTACCTGCTGGTTCCCAGGAACGCTCCTCTGGCCCATATCCCTTCCAGTGGACAAGGTATTCCAAGACTCCACGGCGTCTTCGGGAGTCCAAGATCCCCTGGACTTCATATTCATCATTGTTATCCAACTGAATGGGAGCGGGTGGCACCGGCACTCTGCCCACAAGGGTGTTGGCACGGTAGGGTTTCAGTAGTGATACATGAAACACCGGATGGATGGTAAATGAAGTAGGCAGGTTTAGTCTCGCCGCGACGTCGTTGACCATTGAGGCGATGGTGAATGGTCCCAAATAGCGAGGGCCCAATTTCTTGGACGGGCAGGTCAGTTTAAGGTGCTGAGAAGATAACCATACCCTATCCCCACTTCTGTACTTGGGGCTCTCGGTGCGTCTCCGATCGGCCTGAGTCTTTTTGCTGTTGCTGGGTAGTGCGGAGCTTCCGCACTAGGGTACGTAGCAAACCCCGGAGACGACGGAGGCGCTGGGCCACTTCAGGTACGGGAATGTCCACCGGAAGGTCTGGAAGAGTCAAGGGATGGTACCCATAATTCGCATAAAAGGGTGAGAGTTCTGTAGAGGTATGCTGCTGTTGATTGTATGCATATTCTGCCAGAGGGAGAAGGTCCACCCAGTTGTCTTGTAGGTATGACGAATAGCAGCGGAGATATTGCTCCAAGGTTTGATTCGTCCTCTGTCTGGCCGTTGGACTGGGGATGATAAGCAGAGGACAGGTTGCGGGTGATGTGGAGGCAGCGGCAAAATTGGCTCCAGAAACGGGAGGTGAACTGCGAACCCCGATCAGATACAATAGAGGAGGGGAGTCCATGTAGGCGGAACACGTGCTGTAAAAACAATTTTGAGGTATGTTTGGCTGTTGGAAGGCGAGTCGTTGGAATAAAGTGGGCCATCATGGTGCATCTATCTATTACAACCAAGATCGTAGTGTGGCCCTGTGAAGAAGGTAAGTCCACCACGAAATCCATGGCGAGGTCCCTCCAGGGCACAGTTGCCACGGGTAGAGGTTGTAGTGGGCCGGCTGGCCGGGTGTGGGGTCTCTTGTGCATGGCACAGATGGTGCATGAGCCCACAAAGGAACGTACATCCGCCGCTAGGGAAGGCCACCAGAACTGCCTCTGCACGTACTCTAAGGAATTGCGTATTCCCGTGTGACCTGCGGTTGGGTGGTCGTGATGATGTTGCAGGATCGGCACGCGATGGGAAGTAGGCACGTAGATCTTTCCCTGATTGTAACGTAGACCCTGCCTTTGTGGCAGGTGTGCTGCTTCTGACGGTACGGTCGCGCTGGCTTGTCGGATCTCTTCGAGTAATGAATGTTGTGTGGCCAAAAAGTAGGTGCTTGGAAGGATGGTTTCTGGAAGTGAAAACACGGCATCAGTGTCGTGAAGACGGGAGAGGGTATCGGCCTTCCTGTTCTTTGATCCAGGACGATATGTTATCTGGAGGGTGAAGCGGGAAAAGAAGAGGGCCCACCTGGCTTGCCGGGGCCGTAACCTCTTAGCAGTACGAAGGTATTCTAGGTTACGGTGATCAGTATAGACAGTTACCGGGTGCTTGGCTCCCTTCAGCAGATGCCGCCACTCCTCCAGCGCATTTTGTATGGCCAGTAGTTCCCTCTCGCCCACATCGTAGTTTCGTTCCGCCTTGGTTAACTTGCGGGAGTAGAACGCCACTGGGTGTAGGAGTTGTTTCTCCCCTTGTCTTTGGGAGAGAACTGCCCCGACGGCTTTCTCTGAGGCATCTGTCTCCAGGTAGAAAGGGGAGAGCAGTGTCAGGCTGCGCCAGTACCGGAGCTTGTGTGAAGAGCCTTTGGAGGGTTTGGAAGGCCTTATGAGCGGCAGGGGTCCATACAAATGGAACGTTGTTCCCGGTTAGGACCGTAATAGGAGCACATATGGCCGAGAAATTCCGGATGAAGCGACGGTAGAAATTTGCGAAACCGATAAACTGTTGGACCATTCGTCGGTTTCGTGGGATAGGCCATTCTAGGACGGCCTGAACCTTCTTGGGGTCCATCTCCACTTTTCCGGGGGACAGTATGCATCCCAAGAATTCAATAGAAGGAACCTCAAAGATGCTCTTCTCCAGCTTCCCATAGAGTCGGTGTGTCCGAAGGCGCTGGAGGACTACCTTCACATGTCTCTCATGCTGCTGGAGTGTGTGGGAAAAAATAAGGATGTCATCCAGATACACTAAAACATATGTGTCCAGAAGGTTGCGGAAGACATCGCTGATAAAGCTTTGGAAGGTAGCTGGGGCGTTGCAAAGCCCGAAGGGCATCACCAGATACTCATAATGGCCGAATCTGGAACGAAAAGTCGTCTTCCATTCATCGCCCTCACGAATCCGCACAAGATTATAGGCCCCCCGGAGGTCGATCTTGGAGAACACTTTGGCATCCTTCACTCGGTCCAGGAGATCAGGGATGAGAGGGAGAGGGTATTTATTTTTCCTGGTGATGTTGTTAAGGCCCCGGTAGTCCACACAGGGCCAAAGACCCCCGTCCTTCTTCCCCACAAAAAAGATACCTGCACCGACTGGGGAGGTGGACGAGCGGATGAAGCCCTTCGCCAGGCTTTCCTCAATGTAATCCCTCAGCGCCTGGGTCTCGGGCTCAGACAAGTTGTATAACCGTCCGTACGGCAGCGGGGCCCCGGGGAGTAGATCAATGGGGCAGTCATAAGGTCTGTGGGGAGGTAAGGTGTCTGCCCCTGCTTTCTCAAAGACATCCGCATATTGTTCGTATTTAGCAGGTAATACCTGGGAAGATGAGGCCAGGACCAGCAGAGAGCCAGGAGCGGAGGAGATGCAGTGGGAGATGCAATAAGAGGACTGAAATGTGACACGTCCCAGGGCCCAGTCTATTTGGGGGTTGTGCTTTCTAAGCCATGGGATGCCCAAGATAACAGGAAATAAAGGAGAGGGTACGATGTCCCACACGATCTCTTCACGGTGGTGGCGACCAATGGAAAGGGTAAGAGGGTGTGATTCCAAAGAGACAGGTCCGGTTTTTAATGTACTGCCGTCCACCATGTGGAGTCGGGATGGGTGTTCCTTGGGGCGCAAGGGTATTCCTAGCTGCGTGGCAAGTTTGGAATAAAAAAAACAGCTGCTTGCGCCCGAATCGATCAAGGTCGTGAGTTCATGGCCAGTTCCGTTCAGCTGCAGAGAAACACATAGAGTTAGATGTGAAGAACCGTGGTATACAGGTATGTTCAAGAACATAGCGGAACTGACAGTCCTACCTGTAGGTGGTTTGACAGGACAGTCTCTCAACATATGCCCGGATTTGGCACAGTAGAGGCAGAGATTGAGAGTCCGCCTTCTGGACCTCTCAACTGCTGAGAGTGGACCCCTGACTACTCCGACCTGCATTGGTTCGTCCGGGGTGAGGTCTCCCACTGTGGAGGATTGCCCAAGGACTGAAACGGGAAGAGGATTGGATCGCCGTGCAGGAGGAGGCAGAGCGTGCTGTCTCTCCATCCTTCGTTCCCGGAAACGGCGGTCCAGTTGGGTAACCGTGCTCATCAGCCCATCCAGGACCTCCGGGACCCCGATACGGGCGAGTTCGTCTTTTAATTGGTCCGACAGTCCGATCCGGAACTGATCGATAAGGGCCACTTCATTGAGTCCGGTATCTGGTGTGATCTCCCGGAACTCCGTAATGTAGTCCTCCACTGGACGCCTTCCTTGTCGCAGGGAACGGAGAGTGTCCCTAGAGGTGGAAGCACGCAGGGGGTCGTCAAAGAGTGCCTGCATGGCGGAAACAAAGGAGCCCCAAGAGGAAAGCACTGGGCTATCAGTTTGCAGGAGCTGATGGGCCCAGGTCTGTGGGGGTCCCGTGAGCAGGGAGATAGCTGTCCGTACTTTGACGCAGTCCGAGGTGTAAGAGTGGGGTTTCAAGGAGAACAGTAGCTCGCAGGAAATAATAAACAAACGGCATTTCTTCCTGTCTCCAGAAAAGCGTTCTGGTAGGGCTACGGCTGGTTCACTGTTCACCACTTCTAGTGAAGTGCGTGAAGCGGGAGGAGGTGAGGGTGGTAGTGCAGTGAACTGGGCCTGGCGCAGCTCCTGGGCACGCATTCTCCCTAATAGGTGTGCATGGCTGGCCTGCATGTCCTGAAGGGCTTGCGCCATCATCGTCAGTTGTTTGGACAAAGAAGGGGCACCGTCTGCAGGTCCCGCGGATTCCATGGTCTGGCTGAGTTATTATGTCAGGACTGGAATAGTGGATCAGGTATGGAATCCTTTGGCAGGGACGAAATAATCCCAAAAATTAGCGTAGTACAAAAAGGTCAATCCAATCGGGTAGTCGGTTCCAGTTCCGGGTCGTGGCGGGCAGCAGAAATCGTAATCGAGGAAACAGGCAAGGAGTCGGTAGCTGGGAAGTCAGATTAAACAACAGGTTCACAGGAGGGAGCTGGGTGTTCACCATAAGGTTGAATAACTCAGCAATGAGTCAAGGCTCTGACTGGCTTTAAGTACACAGTGAACCAGGACCGCCCCCCTGGTTGCCGGGCAACCAGGAGGCTTCCTTAGTCAGAAGCCAATCATAAGGCTGATAAGGCTGAGGGCGGTGACGGAGGCTGAAGCCCTCCCCCAGCCTGAGTAGCACCTGTGGTCTGGAATGGAGCATGTGCACTACGCTTGTATCCCTGCGCACGCGGCTTGTGTACCCGGCGTCCAACTCGCGCAGGCGCACTGGCCACATTGACATCAGGTGTCCTGTCAGGAGGAAGAGGAGGAGCTATCTGCGCCCGCCGCCCGCGCCTGCGAACCCGATGCGAAACGGCCCCCCTGGTTCCCTGACACACACTACTTTTAAAACCAGACATGTTTCGGAGTGTCACACTCCTTCCTCAGTGGTTGGCAGTGATTTAATAAATGTGACTATTTATAGGGGAATTCTCCTATTGGAGGGGCGGTGATTATCCGTAAAGCTCTGTATCCTAAAAACATGGTCTGGATTCCTTTACTGGATCGCTTTGTTTCCTGTAGATATTGATATAAACACATCACATATATACTTTCCTTGATGCATTTTTTAACATACTCTATATATGCACTATAAGTCAAAGGGTATCATTAACTTACATATAACCTTTTATGTTTTTCTCCAATGAATTGCACAAAAAACGCATATTTGTATTTAATGCGTCTTCCATGCGTTTTCTGTAAGATTGGGTTCCAATTCTTTATAAAAGTGTTGCAAGTGCCTGTAAATATAACAAACACAAAAAATGACTCCACAGTAGAATTATTAGCTGAATACATATGCCTGTAAATGTGACAAACACTAAAAATGACTCCACAGTAGAATTGTTAGCTGAATACTTATTTCTTTTTGGAAAAAATCAATTCATTATAATAAAATGATTTATCACACAGCCATTAGTGCCTTTTTTAAGAAATTCGCACATAAAACGCACATGCGCTTTTAATGCGTTTTTGATGCGTTTTTTTTATCAAATTGATTACCAAAGTCTTCATATAATATAATAGATATATAATAATAACTCTATGATACAGTTATCTACTGAATACATATTTGTCTTTTTTTGTGGAAAATAATCATTGTAATTGTATAATGATGGCTCAAAAGGACAAAGGTTGGGATGATAGCAGTAGGGATGACTTGAAATGATAGAAGTAGGGATGATAGAAGTTGGGGCTGGAGGGGGGGCGGAGCCTGACTGCGGACTGGAATGGCTGTGTGAGTCTGAGCTCTCCCGCCTCACACACACTCATATAGCCCGGAATACCTTATTTTCAGCTTAAAGATGGGCAAAGTTGGACGTTTTCAACAGGGGGAAAGTAGAGCTCCTGGTAAACCGTCTGCGAACCAGGGGGATGTTGCCGATTTCTTTGAAAAACGACATAAACAAATCCCCGCGTCTCCCTCCAAGATGGCGCAGCCAGAGCGGGAAGAGGAGAGAGCCTCGAGTGACGACGAGGAAACAAACAGAGAACAAGTTCTCACAGCAGCGGTCTTGAAAGAGACTCTGCGACAAGCACTTCAGCCGGTGAGAAATGATCTAGCTGAAGTTAAAGCGGATCTTCAAGCCATAGGCACCCGTACAGAGGCCTTGGAGAACAAATGCCTCAGCCTTACCTCTCACGCAGAGACCCTCGCTGCCAGATCGAACCAACTAGAGGTACATGTAAATACTGCCCTCACCCTGATAGAAGATCAGGAGAACAGGAGTTGTAGGAGAAACATAATATTTAAAGGGCTCCCTGAATCCTGGGCAAGAGACGCTCTCCCCAAAGTGGCTTTAGAAATATTTGCTGACCTGCTAGGCCCAGAGCGCGCAAATAAGATTACTATTGAGCGCATCCATAGATCCCTCCGGCCTAAGCCCAGACAAAATGAAGCTCCCAGAGATGTCATTTGTGGATTGCTATCATATGTGGACACTGCTCTTATACTACAAAGTGCAAGGGAGCAAGCCCCAATACATTATGGAGAAGCAGAGGTGGCCCTTTACCAGGACATAGCTCCGTCCACACTGCGGAAACGCAGAATACTAAAACCGCTGCTAGACCAGCTTAGAGCAAGAGACTTGCAGTATTCATGGCTATTTCCTTTCGGATTGTCGATCCTTAAAGAAAATAAACGTATTATCATAAAAACTCCCTCGGACCTTGAAGAAGCCTGGCAAAAGTTGGAGATGGCCCCGATCGACATACCTTCCTGGTCTCTTGAAATGGATGTAGAGACCTTACCCTCCTTACCTACAAGAGAAGAGTGGACCACTGTGACGCGACCTAAGCCTCAGAGATCCAAGCCTTACAGAGGAGCCACATCTGCACCACATCGCTGAAAAGAGCGACGACAAGTTATACCTCTATATCTTCTCCCACTCTTGTGATGAATACCCAAGAAGTTACCCAAGAAGTGGCCTAAACTTTTTCAGGAGGACGCTTAACCTGCAGGCTGCCTACAAAAGGAGCAGAGCCATCCACCCATACAGTGCCGAATCACGTACAGTATCATAATGTTATGCTGAAGCACAATTTTCCACCCTGTCTCCCCTCCCCTCCCCCTCCCCCCCTTCCTACACCCTCTTCACCTTGCTATAGATCATATGGGTGGCACGTATAGTTCTAATATATAGACAGATAATACACTGCAGTGGAGGTCACCTGATAGTTCTATGCTGGTTAATTTGCAAACTGTTGTTTTTCTTTTTGTTACCCCTTATGACTGCTGTTTGGTTGCCGAGTGGTAGTTAAACGCTCCAGAAATGTTCACTGAGGGGCCTACCTTTACTTATTTATCTCAATAAAATCTGCCTCTCTTTTCCAGTGAGAGCTACCCACATGCTGAACCTCACCAGCTACCCTAATATAGGGGTCCTGATGAGCTTCAGTGGTTACACGACAGAGGTTGCACTGTTTTGGTACTAATTAATGTGCATTTGTTTCGTAATTTTAAATGTGCAGAGATGCTCTCCAGAGTTTATATGGTTAGTTAGATGCTGTCTGGTGAGACCCCTTAAAACTATAACCCAGCTGCATTAGTTGAGCCACAAATAAATGCAAATTTAGGGGTAGTGTGCTCAGCTGCACATTAAGATCAGTTAGATTGACAAGTGGAGTAAGAGTAGTTACAAGGCTCTTATCAAAAGGTTACTCAAACTTTAAACCTGCTAAGATATCCCCTCTCTCATTAAGTCATAAATGGCACTGAACCCATATTCTAGGGACCTGCCCCTAGTTGTAGCGCTATATGAGTGTGTGCCACAGGTCAAGGCACATAAACTAAATTTGACCGACCCCCCCCCTCCCCCTCATTTCTGAACAAATACACCGGTTCAAGATAAAAGCAGCTTCTACCTGACCTCTCTAGGTCAAGTTACAATTTGCCGATTGCAAATTTTTTTTTCTTCATCCTCTACTGTGTAAACCTTTTCTTTTATTATTCTTTTTATTATTCTCTTTATTCTTTCTATCTCTTTCTCACATCACCTTCCCTAGTACCTCCCCTTATCTTTTCCCCACTCGCCCAACACCGCATTGAGTATCTCTTTGTTACGTAGTGGGAAGCCACAATTTTTGGTCGCTCCTCTATAAAACCCGGAACACCTTTAGCAGTAAGTCGCTGATCCATCCCCCCCCCTTCCCCACCATTACGAAGCCAAACCACTCATTATCTGTCATCTCAGGGGGATAAGAAGCAGAAAAATCATGAGCGGCCTAGGAATAGTTTCCTTTACCGTTAGAGGATTGAATACTCCTAACAAGCGGTACCATGTACTAGATATTGCTAAAAGATTGAAAGCCTCTATAGTTTCCCTACAGGAGACACATTTTAAGCAGACTAAAATACCCAAATTGCCTATGAAATCATTCAATAGTTGGTTTCACTCATGTCACCCTTCCTCCGCCTCTAAAGGCGTGTCAATTGCCATACACAAATCTTTGCCACTAAAAGTCACAGGTCAGTACACTGACTCCGAAGGTCGTCTACTTTTTTTAAGGGCTCAGATATACACAACAAAAATCACGTTAGCAAACATATATTCTCCCAACCAGGACCAAGTTCCCTGGCTGCTGAAGGCGCTGGAAACACTTCAGCTATTTGCAGAAGGACCAATCATACTAGGTGGAGATCTCAACACACTACTCAATCCTTTACTAGATTCATCTACTGCAAGATCGTCTACTTCCATGACAGCATTAGCTAAATTACGCTCTAAATTGTCTGATCTCTCTCTTGTAGATGCCTGGCGTACCTGGAACCCCTCCGCCCATGACTACTCCTTCTCGCAGGTGCACAATTCTCACCAACGACTTGACAATTTACTGGTACATAAGTCGTTCCTTCCGTGTATTACAACCACAGGTATCTCGGTCATCTCAATCTCAGATCACGCCCCATGATATTTATCCCTTGATTTGACAGATCTTCCGAAAAAAATGTGTCGTTGGAGACTTAATGAATGTATTCTGGAGAATGTTGAGGCTTCGGCAGATATTGAATCCCAGCTAGTAGAATATTTTAAATATAACAATGACTCAGGACCTTCAATACCGAATGTTTGGGAGGCCCACAAAGCTTTTATAAGAGGTATTTTTATTTCCTGGGGTTCAAAACTAAAAAAGGATAGGCAAAAAGAAATAGACACCTTGTTAAACCAGATAGCAGAATTAGAAAAGGAGCACAAACGTACCAGATTACTTAGTACGCAGTCCGAACTAAAAATACTGAGAGAAAAACTTATCTCGGCCCTTCAGGATAAGTCAGCAAAGGCATACCTGCATTATAGATATAGGTTATATGCGCACGGGAATAAAGGTGGGAAACTTATGTCCTCCCTCCTAAAAAAGGAAAGAGCAAAGCAACACATCCATGGAATTAAGAAAACATCAGGACTGATGACCTCATCTCCCCTGGAGATGGCAGAGGCATTCCGTCAATACTATTCAGCCTTATACAACCTAGAACAGGAATCCCCCCCAGATGTAACCCTCTCAAGGCAAGAATTAATTGATAGATTCTTGGAAAACCTGAACATGCCAGATCTAGATCAGGCAATGGCTAGTTCGCTTTTAGCCCCAGTAACCGAGGAGGAGGTACGAGCGGTTATTTCGTCCTTCCCCCCGGGTAAGAGCCCCGGACCTGATGGTTTGCCTCTGCTTTATTACAAAAAGTTCAATACAATCTTGCTACCCCAGCTCACCAAATTATGTGAATCCCTAATAAAAGGAGAATCCCTACCAAAACAGTCGCAAGAGGCACACATCACACTTATTGCTAAGGAGGGTAAGGACCCTGTGGACTGCGGAAGTTATAGACCTATCTCACTCCTCAACCTAGACATCAAAATTTGGGCAAAACTCCTCTCGATGAGGATTAAAGTGCTTCTCCCGCATCTGATCGGGGAGGAACAGTCGGGATTTGTCCCCGGCAGGGAAGGCAGAACTAACACTGCTAAACTTCTTACAGCAATACAACATGTTCACCTCTCAAATATCCCGATGGTCCTTCTTGGTGTAGATGCCGAGAAGGCATTTGATAGGGTGAGCTGGGCATTCCTGAAATCTGTCCTCCTCAAGGTGGCATTCCCAATCCTTTTTTTGGACGCGATATTTACCTTATACTCCCAACCATCAGCCTCCATAATAGTAAACGAACACCTTTCTGCCCCCTTCTTAATCACTAATGGCACACGCCAAGGGTGTCCACTGTCTCCCTCACTTTTCATCATAGCGATGGAAGCTTTGTTACAAAGCGTTAGACAAAACCCCATCATCAGTGGAATCCGTACACTTAAGGGTGAGCTCAAGATGTTAGCGTTCGCAGACGACTTGCTATTTCTCCTTTCGGATCCTTCGAAAGGTCTTCCGGAGTTAGTGCAGATATTCGATAGCTTTAGTGATGCTTCAAACTTCAAGGTGAACGTGTCAAAATCTGAGATTTTAAACATAACACTTGACAGACGACGTGTAGAGCTACTCAAAAATAGCTCCCCGTTTGCATGGGCCACGTCAACTATTAAATACCTAGGGGTCCATATCCCGTCCAAATTATCTAAATTATATGATACCAACTTTAAGCCCCTATTAGAGGAAATAAAATCAACCTTGGCAGTGTATGACATCCCTCTAATATCATGGATAGGAAGAAAAAATGTTATACAAACGTATGTAATCCCCAAGATAACCTATAAGCTACAGATGCTCCCAATTGTTCTCCCGCAGTCCTTCTTCAAGGCTGTGAAAACTACCTTCTCGAGATACTTGTGGAAACAGAAGAAGCCGCGCTTAGCTCACTCGCTACTAACCAAAACTAAGGACAGAGGTGGACTTGGACTGCCTGATGTCCAGACCACTTATAAAGCTATACAACTGGGGCGATGGTTGACTCTGGCCTTTCCTCAGGATTATAACCCAAACAAAATAGAGATGTCAGACACTTTGAAAGGGCGTGCTCTCAGGGATCTATGGCTACCCCCCAAACATCGTAACCAAATGAACAAGTCCAAAGAGGACTTGTTGATTGGAGGGCCCTCACAAACCTGGCACTCACTCTCCCCACATATAGCCCCTTCCACTTCACCATTACTTCCGGCAAGCCTGATACCTGTGGTTGTGGGGAGAGACTCATCATCCTTCGAGCCAATGTGGGAACATTTCAGTCACGTGCCAGTTGGGGAGTTCCTTGCGGGCGGAGTGGTTCCTGACCTGGCGAACCTAAAAGATTACCTATCAAATTTTTCACTCACATTCATGCACATTGCTCACTTCAATAGCTGTTGCAAAGAGTTTATTGGCAGTTTCTTCCCTTTAAGGGAAAAGACAGATTTTGAGCTATCCATATCCAGACCTGAATGTCGCGTGAGGAAATTGTCAAAACTATTGCACATATACAGGGAAGCTACGGACACTGGCGTTCCGGGGTTCATCGCCTCTTGGGAAAAGGAATTAAGCATCACGCTCTCAAATACAGATAAAAACCATATACTTCAAAACTCTCATGGTTACTCCAGGTGTGTTCGGTTGCAAGAGACTCAATATAAGGTTACCTCAAGATGGTATAGGACCCCTGAATTCCTTTATACACACGGATTGTCGCCCACAAACATATGTTGGAGATGTAAGACACAGATTGGCACACTCATCCATATATGGTGGTCTTGTTCTGAGATTAGACCCTTTTGGAGTGATGTGGAACGAGTGATAAATGAATTCAGAGTCAAACACTTGTCTTTAACCCCTATTATAGCTCTGTTGAATGGTGTCTCGGAAAATTATAGACCTTCTGTCTCAAATTTAACAACCCATATGTTGATGGCAGCCAGGTCTCTGATCCCCCTGAGATGGCTAGATACCTCACCTCCCACATTGGATCAATGGTTGGAGAAAGTAGGACAAATATGTAGATTTGAAGAGATGTGTAGCAGATCATCCAGATCACACCACAAATACCTTCAAGTATGGGCTCCATGGATATCATCCCCCTATGGCATGAGAAATAAGTGATAAAGTTGGAATCTGAACTGATACGATATCAGTTGTTTTCGTGGCGACCCCCCCCCCCCCACATCCGTAATTTCTCCTTCTTTCTTCCTTTTTCTTCCACTATAGTTCTTATTTCATTCTCTACTTTTGAAGCTCCTCTATACCAAATCTCATTATTGTAACACTTAAATCGAACACCAATAGCCTGTAGAGTATTTGGTCTCCACTGATTATGTTGATGCATATGTAACTCAATACTTACATTGGTCAGTATAAGCACCAGTTGTCTGAGAGATAAGAATTTGTTCTTATACATATGATATACTCTGTAAATGTCTGACACTGTTGTATTGGAGTCTGCGAACTCCTTTATCATCCTTCTTCTAGCTGATCTAATGTAAGATGTAACTATTGTTTTGTTGTCAATAAAAACATAGTTGATAAAAAAGAAGTTCGGGCTGGAGGCCTACCAGGGAGAAGAGATCACTGTGCTGATAAGCAGCCGCACAGTGATGTCCTGTCCCCAGGCTGCCAGTCCACCTACAAAAATCCAAATATTTCCATCTCTGCATTTAAACCCCTTGGTTGTAATGAATCAAACAAGATCTTTCTGCATTCTGCCTTTGACATGTTTGATATACAGGGAGTGCAGAATTATTAGGCAAATGAGTATTTTGACCACATCATCCTCTTTATGCATGTTGTCTTACTCCAAGCTGTATAGGCTCGAAAGCCTACTACCAATTAAGCATATTAGGTGATGTGCATCTCTGTAATGAGAAGGGGTGTGGTCTAATGACATCAACACCCTATATTAGGTGTGCATAATTATTAGGCAACTCCCTTTCCTTTGGCAAAATGGGTCAAAAGAAGGACTTGACAGGCTCAGAAAAGTCAAAAATAGTGAGATATCTTGCAGAGGGATGCAGCACTCTTAAAATTGCAAAGCTTCTGAAGCGTGATTATCGAACAATCAAGCGTTTCATTCAAAATAGTCAACAGGGTCGCAAGAAGCGTGTGGAAAAACCAAATCGCAAAATAACTGCCCATGAACTGAGAAAAGTCAAGCGTGCAGCTGCCAAGATGCCACTTGCCACCAGTTTGGCCATATTTCAGAGCTGCAACATCACTGGAGTGCCCAAAAGCACAAGGTGTGCAATACTCAGAGACATGGCCAAGGTAAGAAAGGCTGAAAGACGACCACCACTGAACAAGACACACAAGCTGAAACGTCAAGACTGGGCCAAGAAATATCTCAAGACTGATTTTTCTAAGGTTTTATGGACTGATGAAATGAGAGTGAGTCTTGATGGGCCAGATGGATGGGCCCGTGGCTGGATTGGTAAAGGGCAGAGACCTCCAGTCCGACTCAGACGCCAGCAAGGTGGAGGTGGAGTACTGGTTTGGGCTGGTATCATCAAAGATGAGCTTGTGGGGCCTTTTCAGATTGAGGATGGAGTCAAGCTCAACTCCCAGTCCTACTGCCAGTTTCTGGAAGACACCATCTTCAAGCAGTGGTACAGAAAGAAGTCTGCATCCTTCAAGAAAAACATGATTTTCATGCAGGACAATGCTCCATCACACGCGTCCAAGTACTCCACAGCGTGGCTGGCAAGAAAGGGTATAAAATAGGAAAATCTAATGACATGGCCTCCTTGTTCACCTGTTCTGAACCCCATTGAGAACCTGTGGTCCATCATCAAATGTGAGATTTACAAGGAGGGAAAACAGTACACCTCTCTGAACAGTGTCTGGGAGGCTGTGGTTGCTGCTGCACGCAATGTTGATGGTGAACAGATCAAAACACTGACAGAATCCATGGATGGCAGGCTTTTGAGTGTCCTTGCAAAGAAAGGTGGCTATATTGGTCACTGATTTGTTTTTGTTTTGTTTTTGAATGTCAGAAATGTATATTTGTGAATGTTGAGATGTCATATTGGTTTCACTGGTAAAAATAAATAATTGAAATGGGTATATATTTGTTTTTTGTTAAGTTGCCTAATAATTATGCACAGTAATAGTCACCTGCACACACAGATATCCCCCTAAAATAGCTAAAACTAAAAACTACTTCCAAAAATATTCAGCTTTGATATTAATGAGTTTTTTGGGTTCATTGAGAACATGGTTGTTGTTCAATAATAAAATTAATCCTCCAAAATACAACTTGCCTAATAATTCTGCACTCCCTGTATGATTACCGCCTCTCCATGATCTTTTTATTCTTTCTAGTGCTGCATAATGTAGTTGTGATGGATCCTGATTGTGGTGATCTTTAAAATGTTTAGATACTGTATGTAATTCATATCCTTTCTGTGATGGTAACGTACACTACACACAGGGGGGAGGATAGTGACCACTGCGCTCCACCCTCACCCTGGGCCCTGCCTACTTGCCTCGCAAGTCCTAATGACAGGGGACAACTAGATGGCAGTCCCTAACTTAGGATACGTGCTGGGAAGACAGACAAGACAAATAACGGAACATGAACGGACCGGGTTAATACCTAGAGAGCTACGCAGTACTAAGGAATGAGCAGAGAATAGTCAGGAAAAGCCGAGGTCAAATACCAGGAGAGAAACGAAGTACAACAGGAGTCCGCAAAGAATCATCAGGTGGAAGCCGGGGTCAGGATACCAGGAGAGATGCGCAGTACAGGAGGAGAAGGCAGAGAATCGTCAGGGAACACAGGATCAGGTAAGTATGCAGGAACAAAACAATCACCAGATACCTAAAATTAACAGGCAACCTGTGGCCAGCAGGCTACTTGTATTTATAGTGGGGAGTGAGGGTCATGTGACGTGGCCAGCGTCACATGACCGACAGACAGACAAATCGAGCACCGAATGATCAGCTCGGCGCTCAAGGCAGACCTAGGAGCAGGGAGCCTCCCAGCTAGCAAAGCCGCCCTGGGAACGAGGCCAAACACAGATTCTCGCTCCTGAAGCTAAGCAGCAGGTCTCCGGCTGATGGGAGACCGATTGCGCCTTTGGCGCCCCGTGACAGTACCCCCCCTTTTACGAGGGGCCACCGGACCCAAGACTTCAGGCGATGGCCTTTCAGGGTGTTCTAAATGAAATTTTCAAACAAGTCTAGGAGCATGAACCTCCCTGACAGGTACCCAAGATCTCTCTTCAGGTCCATACCCCTTCCAGTGAATCAGGTACTGCAAGGAATTACGCACCTTCCTGACATCCACTATTTTAGACACCACATACTCGACAGAATCATTAACAAGAACCGGCAGAGGCGAGGCTTTTGATGGTACTACTGGTTCAACATATCTTTTAAGTAGAGATTTATGGAACACATTATGAATGTGGAATGACTCTGGCAGCTCCAACCTAAACTGGGTTAATCACCTCCATGATCTTATAGGGTCCAATAGAACGAGGAGCAAATTTTTTAGAATCTACCTTGAGAGAGAGATTCTTGGAGGATAACCACACCTTATCCCCAACCAGAAAATTTCCGCCCCTTGAACGTTTCCTATTGGCTTTGAGTCTTTGAGAACTTTAAGCCAGGGGGATGTTGCCGATTTCTTTGAAAAACGACATAAACAAATCCCCGCGTCTCCCTCCAAGATGGCGCAGCCAGAGCGGGAAGAGGAGAGAGCCTCGAGTGACGACGAGGAAACAAACAGAGAACAAGTTCTCACAGCAGCGGTCTTGAAAGAGACTCTGCGACAAGCACTTCAGCCGGTGAGAAATGATCTAGCTGAAGTTAAAGCGGATCTTCAAGCCATAGGCACCCGTACAGAGGCCTTGGAGAACAAATGCCTCAGCCTTACCTCTCACGCAGAGACCCTCGCTGCCAGATCGAACCAACTAGAGGTACATGTAAATACTGCCCTCACCCTGATAGAAGATCAGGAGAACAGGAGTCGTAGGAGAAACATAATATTTAAAGGGCTCCCTGAATCCTGGGCAAGAGACGCTCTCCCCAAAGTGGCTTTAGAAATATTTGCTGACCTGCTAGGCCCAGAGCGCGCAAATAAGATTACTATTGAGCGCATCCATAGATCCCTCCGGCCTAAGCCCAGACAAAATGAAGCTCCCAGAGATGTCATTTGTGGATTGCTATCATATGTGGACACTGCTCTTATACTACAAAGTGCAAGGGAGCAAGCCCCAATACATTATGGAGAAGCAGAGGTGGCCCTTTACCAGGACATAGCTCCGTCCACACTGCGGAAACGCAGAATACTAAAACCGCTGCTAGACCAGCTTAGAGCAAGAGACTTGCAGTATTCATGGCTATTTCCTTTCGGATTGTCGATCCTTAAAGAAAATAAACGTATTATCATAAAAACTCCCTCGGACCTTGAAGAAGCCTGGCAAAAGTTGGAGATGGCCCCGATCGACATACCTTCCTGGTCTCTTGAAATGGATGTAGAGACCTTACCCTCCTTACCTACAAGAGAAGAGTGGACCACTGTGACGCGACCTAAGCCTCAGAGATCCAAGCCTTACAGAGGAGCCACATCTGCACCACATCGCTGAAAAGAGCGACGACAAGTTATACCTCTATATCTTCTCCCACTCTTGTGATGAATACCCAAGAAGTTACCCAAGAAGTGGCCTAAACTTTTTCAGGAGGACGCTTAACCTGCAGGCTGCCTACAAAAGGAGCAGAGCCATCCACCCATACAGTGCCGAATCACGTACAGTATCATAATGTTATGCTGAAGCACAATTTTCCACCCTGTCTCCCCTCCCCTCCCCCTCCCCCCCCTTCCTACACCCTCTTCACCTTGCTATAGATCATATGGGTGGCACGTATAGTTCTAATATATAGACAGATAATACACTGCAGTGGAGGTCACCTGATAGTTCTATGCTGGTTAATTTGCAAACTGTTGTTTTTCTTTTTGTTACCCCTTATGACTGCTGTTTGGTTGCCGAGTGGTAGTTAAACGCTCCAGAAATGTTCACTGAGGGGCCTACCTTTACTTATTTATCTCAATAAAATCTGCCTCTCTTTTCCAGTGAGAGCTACCCACATGCTGAACCTCACCAGCTACCCTAATATAGGGGTCCTGATGAGCTTCAGTGGTTACACGACAGAGGTTGCACTGTTTTGGTACTAATTAATGTGCATTTGTTTCGTAATTTTAAATGTGCAGAGATGCTCTCCAGAGTTTATATGGTTAGTTAGATGCTGTCTGGTGAGACCCCTTAAAACTATAACCCAGCTGCATTAGTTGAGCCACAAATAAATGCAAATTTAGGGGTAGTGTGCTCAGCTGCACATTAAGATCAGTTAGATTGACAAGTGGAGTAAGAGTAGTTACAAGGCTCTTATCAAAAGGTTACTCAAACTTTAAACCTGCTAAGATATCCCCTCTCTCATTAAGTCATAAATGGCACTGAACCCATATTCTAGGGACCTGCCCCTAGTTGTAGCGCTATATGAGTGTGTGCCACAGGTCAAGGCACATAAACTAAATTTGACCGACCCCCCCCCCCTCCCCCTCATTTCTGAACAAATACACCGGTTCAAGATAAAAGCAGCTTCTACCTGACCTCTCTAGGTCAAGTTACAATTTGCCGATTGCAAATTTTTTTTTCTTCATCCTCTACTGTGTAAACCTTTTCTTTTATTATTCTTTTTATTATTCTCTTTATTCTTTCTATCTCTTTCTCACATCACCTTCCCTAGTACCTCCCCTTATCTTTTCCCAACTCGCCCAACACCGCATTGAGTATCTCTTTGTTACGTAGTGGGAAGCCACAATTTTTGGTCGCTCCTCTATAAAACCCGGAACACCTTTAGCAGTAAGTCGCTGATCCATCCCCCCCCCTTCCCCACCATTACGAAGCCAAACCACTCATTATCTGTCATCTCAGGGGGATAAGAAGCAGAAAAATCATGAGCGGCCTTGGAATAGTTTCCTTTACCGTTAGAGGATTGAATACTCCTAACAAGCGGTACCATGTACTAGATATTGCTAAAAGATTGAAAGCCTCTATAGTTTCCCTACAGGAGACACATTTTAAGCAGACTAAAATACCCAAATTGCCTATGAAATCATTCAATAGTTGGTTTCACTCATGTCACCCTTCCTCCGCCTCTAAAGGCGTGTCAATTGCCATACACAAATCTTTGCCACTAAAAGTCACAGGTCAGTACACTGACTCCGAAGGTCGTCTACTTTTTTTAAGGGCTCAGATATACACAACAAAAATCACGTTAGCAAACATATATTCTCCCAACCAGGACCAAGTTCCCTGGCTGCTGAAGGCGCTGGAAACACTTCAGCTATTTGCAGAAGGACCAATCATACTAGGTGGAGATCTCAACACACTACTCAATCCTTTACTAGATTCATCTACTGCAAGATCGTCTACTTCCATGACAGCATTAGCTAAATTACGCTCTAAATTGTCTGATCTCTCTCTTGTAGATGCCTGGCGTACCTGGAACCCCTCCGCCCATGACTACTCCTTCTTCTCGCAGGTGCACAATTCTCACCAACGACTTGACAATTTACTGGTACATAAGTCGTTCCTTCCGTGTATTACAACCACAGGTATCTCGGTCATCTCAATCTCAGATCACGCCCCATGATATTTATCCCTTGATTTGACAGATCTTCCGAAAAAAATGTGTCGTTGGAGACTTAATGAATGTATTCTGGAGAATGTTGAGGCTTCGGCAGATATTGAATCCCAGCTAGTAGAATATTTTAAATATAACAATGACTCAGGACCTTCAATACCGAATGTTTGGGAGGCCCACAAAGCTTTTATAAGAGGTATTTTTATTTCCTGGGGTTCAAAACTAAAAAAGGATAGGCAAAAAGAAATAGACACCTTGTTAAACCAGATAGCAGAATTAGAAAAGGAGCACAAACGTACCAGATTACTTAGTACGCAGTCCGAACTAAAAATACTGAGAGAAAAACTTATCTCGGCCCTTCAGGATAAGTCAGCAAAGGCATACCTGCATTATAGATATAGGTTATATGCGCACGGGAATAAAGGTGGGAAACTTATGTCCTCCCTCCTAAAAAAGGAAAGAGCAAAGCAACACATCCATGGAATTAAGAAAACATCAGGACTGATGACCTCATCTCCCCTGGAGATGGCAGAGGCATTCCGTCAATACTATTCAGCCTTATACAACCTAGAACAGGAATCCCCCCCAGATGTAACCCTCTCAAGGCAAGAATTAATTGATAGATTCTTGGAAAACCTGAACATGCCAGATCTAGATCAGGCAATGGCTAGTTCGCTTTTAGCCCCAGTAACCGAGGAGGAGGTACGAGCGGTTATTTCGTCCTTCCCCCCGGGTAAGAGCCCCGGACCTGATGGTTTGCCTCTGCTTTATTACAAAAAGTTCAATACAATCTTGCTACCCCAGCTCACCAAATTATGTGAATCCCTAATAAAAGGAGAATCCCTACCAAAACAGTCGCAAGAGGCACACATCACACTTATTGCTAAGGAGGGTAAGGACCCTGTGGACTGCGGAAGTTATAGACCTATCTCACTCCTCAACCTAGACATCAAAATTTGGGCAAAACTCCTCTCGATGAGGATTAAAGTGCTTCTCCCGCATCTGATCGGGGAGGAACAGTCGGGATTTGTCCCCGGCAGGGAAGGCAGAACTAACACTGCTAAACTTCTTACAGCAATACAACATGTTCACCTCTCAAATATCCCGATGGTCCTTCTTGGTGTAGATGCCGAGAAGGCATTTGATAGGGTGAGCTGGGCATTCCTGAAATCTGTCCTCCTCAAGGTGGCATTCCCAATCCTTTTTTTGGACGCGATATTTACCTTATACTCCCAACCATCAGCCTCCATAATAGTAAACGAACACCTTTCTGCCCCCTTCTTAATCACTAATGGCACACGCCAAGGGTGTCCACTGTCTCCCTCACTTTTCATCATAGCGATGGAAGCTTTGTTACAAAGCGTTAGACAAAACCCCATCATCAGTGGAATCCGTACACTTAAGGGTGAGCTCAAGATGTTAGCGTTCGCAGACGACTTGCTATTTCTCCTTTCGGATCCTTCGAAAGGTCTTCCGGAGTTAGTGCAGATATTCGATAGCTTTAGTGATGCTTCAAACTTCAAGGTGAACGTGTCAAAATCTGAGATTTTAAACATAACACTTGACAGACGACGTGTAGAGCTACTCAAAAATAGCTCCCCGTTTGCATGGGCCACGTCAACTATTAAATACCTAGGGGTCCATATCCCGTCCAAATTATCTAAATTATATGATACCAACTTTAAGCCCCTATTAGAGGAAATAAAATCAACCTTGGCAGTGTATGACATCCCTCTAATATCATGGATAGGAAGAAAAAATGTTATACAAACGTATGTAATCCCCAAGATAACCTATAAGCTACAGATGCTCCCAATTGTTCTCCCGCAGTCCTTCTTCAAGGCTGTGAAAACTACCTTCTCGAGATACTTGTGGAAACAGAAGAAGCCGCGCTTAGCTCACTCGCTACTAACCAAAACTAAGGACAGAGGTGGACTTGGACTGCCTGATGTCCAGACCACTTATAAAGCTATACAACTGGGGCGATGGTTGACTCTGGCCTTTCCTCAGGATTATAACCCAAACAAAATAGAGATGTCAGACACTTTGAAAGGGCGTGCTCTCAGGGATCTATGGCTACCCCCCAAACATCGTAACCAAATGAACAAGTCCAAAGAGGACTTGTTGATTGGAGGGCCCTCACAAACCTGGCACTCACTCTCCCCACATATAGCCCCTTCCACTTCACCATTACTTCCGGCAAGCCTGATACCTGTGGTTGTGGGGAGAGACTCATCATCCTTCGAGCCAATGTGGGAACATTTCAGTCACGTGCCAGTTGGGGAGTTCCTTGCGGGCGGAGTGGTTCCTGACCTGGCGAACCTAAAAGATTACCTATCAAATTTTTCACTCACATTCATGCACATTGCTCACTTCAATAGCTGTTGCAAAGAGTTTATTGGCAGTTTCTTCCCTTTAAGGGAAAAGACAGATTTTGAGCTATCCATATCCAGACCTGAATGTCGCGTGAGGAAATTGTCAAAACTATTGCACATATACAGGGAAGCTACGGACACTGGCGTTCCGGGGTTCATCGCCTCTTGGGAAAAGGAATTAAGCATCACGCTCTCAAATACAGATAAAAACCATATACTTCAAAACTCTCATGGTTACTCCAGGTGTGTTCGGTTGCAAGAGACTCAATATAAGGTTACCTCAAGATGGTATAGGACCCCTGAATTCCTTTATACACACGGATTGTCGCCCACAAACATATGTTGGAGATGTAAGACACAGATTGGCACACTCATCCATATATGGTGGTCTTGTTCTGAGATTAGACCCTTTTGGAGTGATGTGGAACGAGTGATAAATGAATTCAGAGTCAAACACTTGTCTTTAACCCCTATTATAGCTCTGTTGAATGGTGTCTCGGAAAATTATAGACCTTCTGTCTCAAATTTAACAACCCATATGTTGATGGCAGCCAGGTCTCTGATCCCCCTGAGATGGCTAGATACCTCACCTCCCACATTGGATCAATGGTTGGAGAAAGTAGGACAAATATGTAGATTTGAAGAGATGTGTAGCAGATCATCCAGATCACACCACAAATACCTTCAAGTATGGGCTCCATGGATATCATCCCCCTATGGCATGAGAAATAAGTGATAAAGTTGGAATCTGAACTGATACGATATCAGTTGTTTTCGTGGCGACCCCCCCCCCCCACATCCGTAATTTCTCCTTCTTTCTTCCTTTTTCTTCCACTATAGTTTTTATTTCATTCTCCACTTTTGAAGCTCCTCTATACCAAATCTCATTATTGTAACACTTAAATCGAACACCAATAGCCTGTAGAGTATTTGGTCTCCACTGATTATGTTGATGCATATGTAACTCAATACTTACATTGGTCAGTATAAGCACCAGTTGTCTGAGAGATAAGAATTTGTTCTTATACATATGATATACTCTGTAAATGTCTGACACTGTTGTATTGGAGTCTGCGAACTCCTTTATCATCCTTCTTCTAGCTGATCTAATGTAAGATGTAACTATTGTTTTGTTGTCAATAAAAACATAGTTGATAAAAAAGAAGTTCGGGCTGGAGGCCTACCAGGGAGAAGAGATCACTGTGCTGATAAGCAGCCGCACAGTGATGTCCTGTCCCCAGGCTGCCAGTCCACCTACAAAAATCCAAATATTTCCATCTCTGCATTTAAACCCCTTGGTTGTAATGAATCAAACAAGATCTTTATGCATTCTGCCTTTGACATGTTTGATATACAGGGAGTGCAGAATTATTAGGCAAATGAGTATTTTGACCACATCATCCTCTTTATGCATGTTGTCTTACTCCAAGCTGTATAGGCTCGAAAGCCTACTACCAATTAAGCATATTAGGTGATGTGCATCTCTGTAATGAGAAGGGGTGTGGTCTAATGACATCAACACCCTATATTAGGTGTGCATAATTATTAGGCAACTCCCTTTCCTTTGGCAAAATGGGTCAAAAGAAGGACTTGACAGGCTCAGAAAAGTCAAAAATAGTGAGATATCTTGCAGAGGGATGCAGCACTCTTAAAATTGCAAAGCTTCTGAAGCGTGATTATCGAACAATCAAGCGTTTCATTCAAAATAGTCAACAGGGTCGCAAGAAGCGTGTGGAAAAACCAAGGCGCAAAATAACTGCCCATGAACTGAGAAAAGTCAAGCGTGCAGCTGCCAAGATGCCACTTGCCACCAGTTTGGCCATATTTCAGAGCTGCAACATCACTGGAGTGCCCAAAAGCACAAGGTGTGCAATACTCAGAGACATGGCCAAGGTAAGAAAGGCTGAAAGACGACCACCACTGAACAAGACACACAAGCTGAAACGTCAAGACTGGGCCAAGAAATATCTCAAGACTGATTTTTCTAAGGTTTTATGGACTGATGAAATGAGAGTGAGTCTTGATGGGCCAGATGGATGGGCCCGTGGCTGGATTGGTAAAGGGCAGAGACCTCCAGTCCGACTCAGACGCCAGCAAGGTGGAGGTGGAGTACTGGTTTGGGCTGGTATCATCAAAGATGAGCTTGTGGGGCCTTTTCAGATTGAGGATGGAGTCAAGCTCAACTCCCAGTCCTACTGCCAGTTTCTGGAAGACACCATCTTCAAGCAGTGGTACAGAAAGAAGTCTGCATCCTTCAAGAAAAACATGATTTTCATGCAGGACAATGCTCCATCACACGCGTCCAAGTACTCCACAGCGTGGCTGGCAAGAAAGGGTATGTAAAGGGGGAATAATAATCATCAATATTTATGCAAATATCGATAATTAATATTCATAAATGGGAGGAGCCATCTAGTGATAACTCCGCCCATTTATGCCTTTATATAATAATAACAATACCTTCGCTATGCTTCACACTGATCACTATGCTAGCTGCATGCGCCTTACTAAACTAACTATCGCCAATAACCACACGCCACACAGATAGTTATAAACCAAACACAGTATTTATTACTAACAATACACTACGCACGCAATACTAACAATACAGCACTAAATATACAATCCTAAACTACACTACACAGCACAATCCCAAATTCCACCCCACACACTATCTATATAATACAATAATACATTTGCATACACACAAATATCAGCAACCCACCCGCCTGACTAATCACTGTCCCTAAGGGGTACAAGGAGTTAAACACAATGGTGGCTCTGCAGGGGTTATTACCTGCAGGCCAAGGGACACAGGGTTATGAGTTATCAGGACAGTGGTAGCAGGGATCAGGCATTGAAGAGGTTAATGGTCAGGACTCTGCAGGGACAGGGCAATAGAGGTTAATGTTCTGCAGGGATTTATTCACCCACTATATGTCACAGTCTAATATTTGCTTATAATTATATATATCTATATCAATGGAATAGATATATATATTTATAGCAGCACACAACAATATAAGTAACAATACACTATTACGGTACTAACTACACTAACACATTCCCATATTCCACCCATAAACTAACTAGACAATTCACACATACAAGTATATTAACAATCCACCCCACCTGACTATACACTGTCCCTACGGGGTATGACGAAGGGTTATAAGGATTTGTTTGCAGAGCAGAAGCATGCTCTACAAAGGAACCAAGGCAGGGAAACAGGGGTTATTCAGGGTTCAGGGGTCTATGGGGAGTGAACCAGAGGAGAGCAGACACATAGGGAACCAGGGGTAACCAGGGGAGATCAGGGGTAACCAGGGGAGACCAGGGGTGTCTGTACTCACAGCAAGGGTAAGGGGTTACAGGATCAGGGGTACAACAGGGGAATACAATAAGGCAAGGGTTTGGGGGATCAAGGGTTTGGGGGATCAGGGTGTCCAGTAACACGGCAAGGGTAAGGGGTTACAGGACCAGGGGTGATATGTGAGGGGTAGGTAGGGGCTACACAGGTACTTAGGCCTTATCCAGGTGGTCATCATGAAGCTGCTCTCTCCCCTGCGTCTCTGAATCTAGTCTGGTTCCAAGAGAGCGCATGTCTGCCATGCTGGGGGTTTTATAGCCCAAAAGCCGCCCCCCCTCCTCCTTCTTCAACAGGAGGGTGATGACATCATCGTGGGGTCGTGTGACGGAATGCTAGAGCTGAAACAAAGGACTTCCTGCACAAGCTGTAAGCCCCCAGCTGCTGCCACATAACATTACACACTCCCACGTCATAAACGAACCAGGCTGATCAATACATATATATATATACTACCCAACCTGGGGGCACTTATATATACTAATATAAGGGGGATTATAAGGGGGCACAGCTTCCAGGGACCACATATTTCCCACAGGGGCCACCATGAGCCCCTGGGGATCACCATGGGCATCACCCCATGATGCAGTGGTTAATGTATGCATATATATACCATACATGCCCGCACGTGTTTGCAGGCATGCATGGATATATTTGCACACGTCTCAACCGTTCCTCAACAATCCCCCTGTTGTCGGAATATAATACGACAATATAATGGGGGAACGGGTTGAGATATGTTTGCCCCCCTTCAACCCCATCTTTGGTGGAAGTTCAGGAAGAACTGTAGTGCACACTGATCTTTAGGTACTTAGACATCCCCAATCCAGCTTCCTCCGACCTGCCCTTCTGTCTTCTTCTTGACATCTTTAGGATACCACACACCCACAGTCTCTTGGTTAGCTGGTCTTTCTTTAACAGTCTTAGTGTCGGCCACCCCCACTTTGGAGTGACCACACCCCCACAGTCTCTCGGTAATTCTGCCGATCTTCAGGTATCTTCGTCCCCCCCCAATTCTGGAGTGGGTTCACCCTTACAGTCTTTAACTGGCCTTTCTTTAACAGTCTCTTGGTGTCGGCCACCCCCACTTTGGAGTGACCACACCCCACAGTCTCTCGGTAGTTCTGCCGATCTTCAGGTGTCGACGGCCTCCAAGGCATCTGGAGCGGGTTCACCCTCACAGTCTCAGTCCCAACTTTCTTCTATCCAACGTCTGTTTCCATCTTGATGGGTGCGGTTCTCCCGTGGACAGATTAATAGGTCTTTACAAGGCAGGTCAGACTCTCAAGCGGCGATGTCACAGTACCTAAATTCTACTGCGGAGAACACCTCCGCCACACTACACCTCCAGCCCTTCCCTTAAGAACCTCACCGTTCCAGGGTTCAAGGTGGCAAATGAATGATGCCTGTCCCTATCGTGACCTAACCTTATCCCCATTCACACAAAACACATGTCACATCCCTCCCAACACCACCAAATTCCATTAAATGTGTGTACCCATAGAGACTCATGCAACCTGGCATCTCTCTACACCTCCAAAGACACAGGTAGGTCGCAGACCCCTGTGTCAATGGGAAACGACTATAGGATGCAAATGTGTACAGCCAAATTATAACTCACCGCAATGCGTTGGGCGAGTTTCTATAGGCTGTCACACATTTGTACCTAGAGTGTCTATGGGTACACAATCAACCAACAAACATAATCAATATATATACAATACAATGTGCTATGGGGTTTCAGGGTAGTACATGTTATACGTTCCGAACCCTCATAGGAAACAAAGTGTCCATAAAATATTTGGCTACAGGACAAAGTTGGAATTATGTCCTGAGCCTCCTCCTCTGGATAGTTCTGTAAAGTTCTGTCTGGTTCTGGTGTATTTGGTCAGTAAGTCCCTTGACCCTCCGATTACGATGACCAGAACCAGAAGAAGTTTCACTGGGTGAAACAAGTGATAAGTTCTTCCACCCGAACGTCTCCCAAGTCTTCCTCCAGAGCCTTAAATAATGCTCCCGCTGGATTGTGGCACAGTCTTCTCTAGAACACCTCTAGGCAGAGGTCGCTTAGTTGCCAAAATCCAGTGGGATCCTCTGGAGCTTCACAACAGTGTCAGGGGGAATAGCTGGTCTCTTCTGTGGCGTCTCCTGGGTTTTTCTTCCGCTCCATATAAAATCACACCTATGGCAGAAGAAAATACCAGGCGCTCCCAGGGGAATTTCTCCCCTAACAGTGCAATTAATGTGAAAATTTCCAGCACCAATACCTTTGACCCATGGGTAGAGAAAGGCATTGAGCTGCCCTTTATCTCACAGGACCCCTCGTTATCCCAACACTGGTGTCTTAACACCGTACCTTCAGAGGATTGAGTCCTCTGCTGCACATCCCTCTGCACCAACAGATAAGGATGGCCACCCTACTAGGTTAGGATAACTGGAGCTCTGTGGACAAAGCACCATCTTGTTATTGATGGCACCGTATCCCCGTCCGCTCGTGTGTACCCAGGCCGACTTCCCCCTGTGATCCCTTCTTGTGGAGGCCCGCAGAACCAATGGCATAGGCATGCCCTGGCTCCCCAGGCCCCCACAACACAAGAACACAGTCCACATTCTGCTGCCAAACACTCTGCGTCCAATCCCTATCAGAGCTGTGCTACCTGACCGGACTAGAATTAAGTGCGCAGCACAACATTACACCAATGTTGTCTGTCCGCCCCAGTCCCCAGCGCAACACAGTCCTACCGAAAACCTTGAGCAAAACAGTGTTATCTGTATCGATCTGAGACCCTGGCTGCCCAGAATAATATCACATCATCCTTTGTGTAGGATTTCCCGTGTGAAATTATCTGCTCGCAAGCCTATATGTTCTCGATCCACAGTATAACACTGTTCCACTGCAAGGGGACACAGAATGAAACAGACAGCAGATGGGACTTACACCACTACATAAATCAGCATGGTAGAACACATCCGCAGACAAGGACTACCACCATCAACATCAAGAAAAACTCAAACAGATAACAAAAACACACAACATGGACATACACAGGGAACAAACTGTGTAACAAATCGTACAGGGGTGTCAAATGTTGCCTAGCCTAGCCTGGCCACTCTGACCCCTCAGCAGCTGGTGATGCTGCCGAGAGGTAACCCCGTTATGGCCAGGCTGACTAGACCCTACTGCACAATTTGTTACCTGGCTGATACTGTTGGACACATTGCAATTACCTGCACAAGGGCAATTCCTTGCAATGTGTCCTTTGTTCCCACACCTGAAACACGTGACTTGGTTTCCTGTCCTGTGTGTTATGTTCCCATCTGTTTCGCAGTGTCTCGCTATGTGACCTAGGCCACCACATGCAAAACATCTGATGTTTGCTCTGCATGGCCCAGGTCCATCTACACTGCATCCGTGCTCCCTTCTCCTGCCTCGTTCCATCCTCAGGGACGCACTCTTCACCACAGTTGTTTTTCCCAAAGTCAGGGAAAAATCTCTGTTAGTCTGGACCGGCTTGACCTGATGATCAGACCGGTCACAGACTACTCTCCCCCCTTGTGGCCCTGCACAGGGCAACGTTTTGGGAGATTCCGACCCTGGCTTTACGGAAAAAGAAAGGGCCGGCACCAACTTGGTGATAACCTGTTGCATGCCAGACATTAGCTGGGACCTTACAGCAACCTGAGCCTTCAATTTGGCTACCGTCACGTCAGTAGAGGCAGTCCGCTCCTTGAAGGCTTTGACTTCAGTATAAGACTGAGTCAACTTAGCCTCAATTTCCTCCTTCTGCCTCTGCAGCTCTACCAACTGTGACTCTATCCTAGCCACCTGCGCATCTCGGTCAACAGTAGACTGCACATTCTCTGCCAGCTGCGCCTGCAATGTCGAAACCTGGTCCGAATTACTGGCACAGCACTGGCAGTGAATGGCCGGAGGAATTGTCTCCGTTGACCGAGACACCAGCGCAACTTCCTTTGGCTTACAGATGCTAGCCTCAAACGTATGAACGAGTTTGGCCAGCATCCGAAGCCGTTTGGTGGCCTTGTTCAAAACCGTCCGTTTGTTAACACAAAGCTTGTCGTAACTACAAGCCTGTGCTAACAAATCGGACCACAGCATTTCTGCTGACTTGTATGTAGTGGGGAGGATGGGGTTAAATGTGCTGTGTCTGCTCAAGTGTTGCAGTGTGGGGAAGTCCATACTCACCGTTTGATGAGTGTCCATCTTCTCCTTGGCGCCGTATCTCGCAGCTGCTTGGAAGAAGTCCATTTTCCCGGATCGCCTCTTCCCGACCAGCCTGACTTGTACGCCGCTCCCACGAAGATGGATCTCCTCCAGTGACGTGTGCTCTTCTCCCTTGCAATCACTTGAGCGATGCTTGTTGGTGCTGTACTTTTCCGTGTCTTCTTCTCTTACCCCAGCGACGGTGACCGTGTAAAGCAAATACAAAAGTATTAATTCACAGAACAATTATAGATTCTCTGCAAAAGATTTTGTTTTATTTCTGGTACTCTAAGGGAAGTATCGCTTCTCCTGTACGAATTATCGGGTCCTAGACGCTCAGACACTCCGCTGACCGCGTCTCTCCTGCCCGCTAATTCACAGTACTAGCGACCCTCAGCCTTCAGACCAAAAATAAAAGCAGAATCCACGCAGTGGGCCTGGCTCGCCAATGTAAAGGGGGAATAATAATCATCAATATTTATGCAAATATCGATAATTAATATTCATAAATGGGAGGAGCCATCTAGTGATAACTCCGCCCATTTATGCCTTTATATAATAATAACAATACCTTCGCTATGCTTCACACTGATCACTTATGCTAACTGCATGCGCCTTACTAACTCGCTACCGCTAACAAGTACACGCTACACAAAAGGGTACAAATATAACGGTATTTATTACACCAAGCAATACACTAACAATACACTACGCACGCAGTACACTACAATACAGCACTAAATATTCAATCCTAAACTACACTACACATTCCCAATTCCACCCATCAACTAACTATACAATTCACACATACAAGTATATCAACAATCCACCCCACCTGACTATTCACTGTCCCTACGGGGTACGACGAAGGGTTAAAAAGGATTGTTTGCAGAGCAGAGGCATGCTCTACAGAGGATTTGTTTGCAGAGCAGAGGCCTGCTCTACAGAGGACCAGGGAACCAGGGGTTGGGGTAACCCAGGGGTTAATCAGGGCCACCAGGGTTCAGGGGTCTATGGGGGGTGATCCAGGGGAGAGCAGGCACACAGGGAAACAGGGGTAACCAGGGGAGACCAGGGGTGTACAGCAGGGATCAGGGACACAGCAGGGAGTGGGGGTAATCAGGGGTACTAATAGGGCCACAGGATCAGGGGTACAACAGGGGAATACAATAAGGCAAGGGTTTGGGGATCAGGGTGTCCAGTAACACGGCAAGGGTAAATCAGGGCCCAGGGTCACATCACATCAAGGACACAAATATACCAGGGGTGATACTTAGGCCTTATCCAGGGGGTCATCATGGAGCTCCTCTCTCCTATGCGTCTCTGAATCTAGTCTGGTTGCAAGAGCGCGCATGTCTGCCATGCTGGGGGTTTTATAGCCCAAAAGCCGCCCCCCCTCCTCCTTCTTCAACAGGAGGGTGATGACATCATCGTGGGGTCGTGTGACGGAATGCTAGAGCTGAAACAAAGGACTTCCTGCACAAGCTGTAAGCCCCCAGCTGCTGCCACATAACATTACACACTCCCACGTCATAAACGAACCAGGCTGATCAATACATATATATATATACTACCCAACCTGGGGGCACTTATATATACTAATATAAGGGGGATTATAAGGGGGCACAGCTTCCAGGGACCACATATTTCCCACAGGGGCCACCATGAGCCCCTGGGGATCACCATGGGCATCACCCCATGATGCAGTGGTTAATGTATGCATATATATACCATACATGCCCGCACGTGTTTGCAGGCATGCATGGATATATATGCACACGTCTCAACCGTTCCTCAACAGGGTATAAAATAGGAAAATCTAATGACATGGCCTCCTTGTTCACCTGTTCTGAACCCCATTGAGAACCTGTGGTCCATCATCAAATGTGAGATTTACAAGGAGGGAAAACAGTACACCTCTCTGAACAGTGTTTGGGAGGCTGTGGTTGCTGCTGCACGCAATGTTGATGGTGAACAGATCAAAACACTGACAGAATCCATGGATGGCAGGCTTTTGAGTGTCCTTGCAAAGAAAGGTGGCTATATTGGTCACTGATTTGTTTTTGTTTTGTTTTTGAATGTCAGAAATGTATATTTGTGAATGTTGAGATGTTATATTGGTTTCACTGGTAAAAATAAATAATTGAAATGGGTATATATTTGTTTTTTGTTAAGTTGCCTAATAATTATGCACAGTAATAGTCACCTGCACACACAGATATCCCCCTAAAATAGCTAAAACTAAAAACTACTTCCAAAAATATTCAGCTTTGATATTAATGAGTTTTTTGGGTTCATTGAGAACATGGTTGTTGTTCAATAATAAAATTAATCCTCCAAAATACAACTTGCCTAATAATTCTGCACTCCCTGTATGATTACCGCCTCTCCATGATCTTTTTATTCTTTCTAGTGCTGCATAATGTAGTTGTGATGGATCCTGATTGTGGTGATCTTTAAAATGTTTAGATACTGTATGTAATTCATATCCTTTCTGTGATGGTAACGTACACTACACACAGGGGGGAGGATAGTGACCACTGCGCTCCACCCTCACCCTGGGCCCTGCCTACTTGCCTCGCAAGTCCTAATGACAGGGGACAACTAGACGGCAGTCCCTAACTTAGGATACGTGCTGGGAAGACAGACAAGACAAATAACGGAACATGAACGGACCGGGTTAATACCTAGAGAGCTACGCAGTACTAAGGAATGAGCAGAGAATAGTCAGGAAAAGCCGAGGTCAAATACCAGGAGAGAAACGAAGTACAACAGGAGTCCGCAAAGAATCATCAGGTGGAAGCCGGGGTCAGGATACCAGGAGAGATGCGCAGTACAGGAGGAGAAGGCAGAGAATCGTCAGGGAACACAGGATCAGGTAAGTATGCAGGAACAAAACAATCACCAGATACCTAAAATTAACAGGCAACCTGTGGCCAGCAGGCTACTTGTATTTATAGTGGGGAGTGAGGGTCATGTGACGTGGCCAGCGTCACATGACCGACAGACAGACAAATCGAGCACCGAATGATCAGCTCGGCGCTCAAGGCAGACCTAGGAGCAGGGAGCCTCCCAGCTAGCAAAGCCGCCCTGGGAACGAGGCCAAACACAGATTCTCGCTCCTGAAGCTAAGCAGCAGGTCTCCGGCTGATGGGAGACCGATTGCGCCTTTGGCGCCCCGTGACAGTACCCCCCCCTTTTACGAGGGGCCACCGGACCCAAGACTTCAGGCGATGGCCTTTCAGGGTGTTCTAAATGAAATTTTCGAACAAGTCTAGGAGCATGAACCTCCCTGACAGGTACCCAAGATCTCTCTTCAGGTCCATACCCCTTCCAGTGAATCAGGTACTGCAAGGAATTACGCACCTTCCTGACATCCACTATTTTAGACACCACATACTCGACAGAATCATTAACAAGAACCGGCAGAGGCGAGGCTTTTGATGGTACTACTGGTTCAACATATCTTTTAAGTAGAGATTTATGGAACACATTATGAATGTGGAATGACTCTGGCAGCTCCAACCTAAACTGGGTTAATCACCTCCATGATCTTATATGGTCCAATAAAACGAGGAGCAAATTTTTTAGAATCTACCTTGAGAGAGAGATTCTTGGAGGATAACCACACCTTATCCCCAACCAGAAAATTTCCGCCCCTTGAACGTTTCCTATTGGCTTTGAGTCTTTGAGAACTTTAAGCCTTTTCTAGGTTTATTTGAACCCGGGCCCAAACTGTGCACAGTTCAGAAGAGAGCCTATCCGCCTCAGGGTTAGAGGAGGAGACGGATGACCCAGAATGAAAACGGGGATGAAAACCATGGTTACAAAAAAAAGGGGAGACCCCAGCAGAAGAATTAACACGGTTATTCAAAGCAAATTCAGCCAACGGAAGGTATTTAACCCATAATTGCTGGTCATCAGCAACATACGACCTCAGGAATTGTTCCACAGACTGATTAAGGTGTTCAGTCTGCCCATTACTCTCAGGGTGGAGGAAAAAGATAAAGAAATCTGACATCTTTGACAGAAAGCCCTCCAAAATTTGGACACAAACTGCACACCCCTGTCAGACACAATATTTTCCGGGATACCATGTAACCGTACAATTTCTTTCACAAAAATAGACGCCAGGGTCTTGGCATTCGGGAGTTTAGACAGAGGAATGAAATGAACCATCTTGCTAAACCTATCGACCACTACCCAAACCACAGTCTTACCCTCCGCCGGCGGCAGGTCAGTAATAAAGTCCATCGAGATATGGGACCAGGGTCTACTGGGAATGGGTAGGGGTCGTAGGTTACCAGCAGGGCGAGTCCTAGGTGTCTTAGACCTAGCACAAACCTCACAGGCTGACACGTGGAACTTGACATCCCTAAATAGAGTGGGCCACCAATAGGATCTAGAAACCAGCTCTCTAGTGCCCTCAAAACCAGGATGTCCACAAAAGGCAGAATCATGACACTCACCCAACAGCTGGAGATAAAATTGTATGGGAACAAGCAACTTATCTGTTGGGGTGGTTGCCGGTGCCAGATGTTGTTCAACCTTAATGAGAGCCGATATATCTTGGGTTAAGGCTGCTACGAAGATATTTGCTGGTAGGATGGATTCAGGCGGTGCCTCTGTAGGCTAAAAAGCATGGAAGCTCCGAGATAATGCATCAGCCTTCACGTTTTTACTTCCAGGCCTGAAAGTAATGGAGAATTCAAAACGAGTAAAAAACAGTGCCCATCTAGCCTGACGGGGATTCAACCTCTTAGCAGATTCAAGAAACATAAGGTTCTTATGGTCAGTGACAACAGTTACACAATGCCTTGCCCCCTCCAGAAAATGCCTCCACTCCTCAAATGCCCACTTAATGGCCAGCAACTCCCGATTCCCTATGTCGTAGTTTCTCTCCGTGGAAGAAAATTTTCTGGAAAAGAATGCACACGGTCTCAGGTTAGTTAGACTAGCAGGACCTTGTGAAAGGACTGCTTCTGCGCCGTCCTCAGACGCATCCACCTCCACAATAAAAGGTCTCTCCTGATCTGGCTGGATCAGAATGGGAGCGCTACTGAATGCCTTTTTTAATTTTTCAAATGAAGTAATGGCCTCAGTAGACCAGTTCTCCAAATCCGCCCCTTTCTTAGTAAGGTCGGTCAACGGTTTAGCAATTACTGAAAAATTCTTAATAAATTACGGTAGTAATTGGCAAAACCTAAGAACCGTTGTAAGGCCTTTAAGGATGAAGGCCTTACCCATTCCTTAATAGCTAGTACCTTACAAGGATCCATCTTGAAGGCGTGAGGGGTCAGGACATGCCCTAAAAACAATATCTCCTGTACACCAAAGACACATTTCTCTTGTTTAGCGGACAACTGATTCTCCCTCAACACCTCTAATACTTGTCTAACATGAGACACATGAGATTTGAAATCAGGAGAAAATATCAAAATGTCGTCAAGATAGACAATGACAAATTTACCTAAAAACTCTCTAAGAATATCATTCATAAAGTTTTGGAACACAGCTGGGGCATTGCTGAGTCCAAAAGGCATAACCTGATATTCAAAGTGCCCTGCCGGAGTATTGAACGCCGTCTTCCATTCGTCTCCCTCCTTGATTCGGATTAGATTATATGTCCCTTTCAGGTCAATCTTAGAAAACCAGGTTGCCCCCAGAACCTGGTTAAATAAATCCGGAATCAATGGGAGAGAGTATCTATTCTGGATAGTGATCTTATTCAATTTCCGGTAATCGATACAAGGCCTAAGACCACCATCCTTCTTCTTAACGAAGAAAAACCCTGCTCCCATAGGAGAGACAGAAGGTCTAATGTGCCCCTTACCGAGGCTTTCCTTAATATAATCCTCCATGGCCTTGCGTTCGGGCTTAGAGGGATTATAAATACGCCCCTTAGGAAACCTGGCACCTTCTACTAACTCTATGGTGCAATCATAAGGTCTATGGGGTGGTAGAACCTCCGGGGTAGGTGATGAGAACACATCAGAATATTCCCTAATGACCGTGGGTAATATATCAGATTCTACTGAGACCCCAGCTTATACCACAGACAAGCACGAGTTACACTTAGGTCCCCATTTCACCAACTCCCCCCTGGACCAATCAATAGTGTGGCTGTGTAATCGGAGCCAAGGCAACCCTAGTACCACCTCGACTGGTAAGTTCTCCAGGACTATAGAGGGAACATTTCTCAGAGTGGAACACCCCCACGGTTAAAGAAATCTCTGAGGTACATGACCTCACCATACCACCTACCAGGGGAATGGCGTCAATAGCCATGACATGGATAAGTGTAGGAAGAGAAAAAATTGGAATACCTAGTCTAATGGCGTACTCAGAGTCAATAAAGCTGGCCGCTGAACCAGAGTCAATAAAGGCCTTACCCGGCCATTTATTAACCCCCAGAGATATTGTTATAGGTACGAAAAGCTTACATTTCGTAACATCAGGGTGTACCTGGTCTTTAGGTTGCCTTGCCTTGGGAGACTTAACGGAGAGGGCCTTCTTAGGACACTGGTTGATCCAATGGTCAGGATCTCCACAGTAAAAACACACTCCACGTCTGTGGCGCAGATTCCCTTGAGTCATGCCGACCTGCATGGGTTCTTCGGTAGATACCTCAGCGTTGTTTCTGGGATAGACCTCAGGCTGGACCACCATCTGAGAAGAGAACTGTCGTTCCTGTCGTCTCTCTCTAACCCGTCGGTCAAGTCGGACTACAAGGGTCATCATCTCCTCTAGAGTCTCTGGAAGCTGATAACTCACTAGAAGATCCTTTAAGTTATCAGACAGACCTGACCTGAACTGACTCTTAAGTGCTGGTTCATTCCATCCTGAGGGAACACACCACCTTCTGAATTTGGTGCAATACTCCTCCGCAGGTAGATCGCCCTGAACCAGAACCTTTAGAGCAGTCTCGGCTACCACTGTCCTGTCTGGTTCTTCATACAGGGTACCCAGGGCCTGAAAAAAAAACTCCACTGATGTTAAACTAATGGCGTCAGCAGGTAAAGAAATGCCCAGTCCTGGGGATCACCCTGTAACCGGGAAATGAGAATGCCCACGCGTTGACTCTCGGGGCCAGAGGATACGGGGCGCAAACGGAAAAAAAGTTTACAATTTTCTTTAACCACCTCAGCCCCCAGTGCTTAAACACCCTGAAAGACCAGGCCACTTTTTACACTTCTGACCTACACTACTTTCACCGTTTATTGCTCGGTCATGCAACTTACCACCCAAATGAATTTTACCTCCTTTTCTTCTCACTAATAGAGCTTTCATTTGGTGGTATTTCATTGCTGCTGACATTTTTACTTTTTTTGTTATTAATCGAAATTGAACGATTTTTTTGCAAAAAAATGACATTTTTCACTTTCAGTTGTCAAATTTTGCAGAAAAAACGAGATCCATATATAAATTTTGCTCTAAATTTATTGTTCTACATGTCTTTGATAAAAAAAAAAATGTTTGGGTAAAAAAAAAAATGGTTTGGGTAAAAGTTATAGCGTTTACAAACTATGGTACAAAAATGTGAATTTCCGCTTTTTGAAGCAGCTCTGACTTTATGAGCACCTGTCATGTTTCCTGAGGTTCTACAATGCCCAGACAGTACAAACACCCCACAAATGACCCCATTTCGGAAAGTACACACCCTAAGTTATTCGCTGATGGGCATAGTGAGTTCATAGAACTTTTTATTTTTTGTCACAAGTTAGCGGAAAATGATGATTTTTATTATTTTTTTTTTTTTCATACAAAGTCTCATATTCCACTAACTTGTGACAAAAAATAAAAACTTCCATGAACTCACTATGCCCATCAGCGAATACCTTGGGGTCTCTTCTTTCCAAAATGGGGTCACTTGTGGGGTAGTTATACTGCCCTGGCATTCAAGGGGCCCAAATGTGTGGTAAGGAGTTTGAAATCAAATTCTGTAAAAAATGACCAGTGAAATCCGAAAGGTGCTCTTTGGAATATGGGCCCCTTTGCCCACCTAGGCTGCAAAAAAGTGTCACACATCTGGTATCTCTGTATTCAGGAGAAGTTGAGGAATGTGTTTTGGGGTGTCTTTTTACATATACCCATGCTGGGTGAGATAAATATCTTGGTCAAATGCCAACTTTGTATAAAAAAATGGGAAAAGTTGTCTTTTGCCAAGATATTTCTCTCACCCAGCATGGGTATATGTAAAATGACACCCCAAAACACATTCCCCAACGTCTCCTGAGTACGGAGATACCAGATGTGTGACACTTTTTTGCAGCCTAGGTGGGCAAAGGGGCCCATATTCCAAAGAGCACCTTTCGGATTTCACCAGTCATTTTTTACAGAATTTGATTTCAAACTCCTTACCACACATTTGGGCCCCTTGAATGCCAGGGCAGTATAACTACCCCACAAGTGACCCCATTTTGGAAAGAAGAGACCCCAAGGTATTCGCTGATGGGCATAGTGAGTTCATGGAAGTTTTTATTTTTTGTCACAAGTTAGTGGAATATGAGACTTTGTATGAAAAAAAATAAAATAAAAATCATCATTTTCCACTAACTTGTGACAAAAAATAAAAAATTCTAGGAACTCGCCATGCCCCTCACGGAATACCTTGGGGTGTCTTCTTTCCAAAATGGGGTCACTTGTGGGGTAGTTATACTGCCCTGGCATTTTCCAGGGGCCCTAATGTGTGGTAAGTAGGTAAATGACCTGTGAAATCCGAAAGGTGCTCTTTGGAATGTGGGCCCCTTTGCCCACCTAGGCTGCAAAAAAGTGCCACACATGTGGTATCTCCGTACTCGGGAGAAGTTGGGGAATGTGTTTTGGGGTGTCATTTTACATATACCCATGCTGGGTGAGATAAATATCTTGGTCAAATGCCAACTTTGTATAAAAAAATGGGAAAAGTTGTCTTTTGCCAAGATATTTCTCTCACCCAGCATGGGTATATGTAAAATGACACCCCAAAACACATTCCCCACCTTCTCCTGATTACGGCGATACCACATGTGTGACACTTTTTTGCAGCCTAAATGCGCAAAGGGGCCCACATTCCTTTTATGAGGGCATTTTTAGACATTTGGATCCCAGACTTCTTCTCACGCTTTAGGACCCCTAGAATGCCAGGGCAGTATAAATACCCCACATGTGACCCCATTTTGGAAAGAAGACACCCCAAGGTATTCAATGAGGGGCATGGCGAGTTCATAGAAATTTTTTTTTTTTGGCACAAGTTAGCGGAAATTGATTTTATTTATTTTTTTCTCACAAAGTCTCCCTTTCCGCTAACTTGGGACAAAAATTTCAATCTTTCATGGACTCAATATGCCCCTCACGGAATACCTGGGGGTGTCTTCTTTCCGAAATGGGGTCACATGTGGGGTATTTATACTGCCCTGGCATTCTAGGGGCCCTAAAGCGTGAGAAGAAGTCTGGAATATAAATGTCTAAAAAATTTTACGCATTTGGATTCCGTGAGGGGTATGGGGAGTTCATGTGAGATTTTATTTTTTGACACAAGTTAGTGGAATATGAGACTTTGTAAGAAAAAAAAAAAAAAATTCCGCTAACTTGGGCCAAAAAAATGTCTGAATGGAGCCTTACAGAGGGTGATCAATGACAGGGGGGGTGATCAATGACAGGGGTGGTGATCAATGACAGGGGGGTGATCAGAGAGTCTATATGGGGTGATCACCCCCCTGTCATTGATCACCCCCCTGTAAGGCTCCATTCAGATGTCCATATGTGTTTTGCGGATCCGATCCATGTATCCATGGATCCGTAAAAATCATACGGACATCTGAATGCAGCATGACAGGGGGGGGGGTGATCAATGACAGGGGGGTGATCAGGGAGTCTATATGGGGTGATCACCCCCCCCTGGAAGGCTCCAGGGAGACGCCTGTATGTGTTTTGCGGATCCGATCCATCTATCAGTGGATCCGTAAAAATCATGCGGACATCTGAAGGGAGCTTTACAGGGGGTTGATCAATGACAGGGGTGTAATCAATGACAGGGGGGTGATCAGGGAGTCTATATGGGGTGATCAGCACAGTCATTGATCACGCCCCTGTAAGGCTTCATTCAGACGTCCGTATGCGTTTTGCGGATCCGATCCATCTATCAGTGGATCCGTAAAAATCATGCGGACATCTGAATGGAGCTTTACAGGGGGTTGATCAATGACAGGGGTGTAATCAATGACAGGGGGGTGATCAGGGAGTCTATATGGGGTGATCACCACAGTCATTGATCACGCCCCTGTAAGGCTTCATTCAGACGTCCGTATGCGTTTTGCGGATCCGATCCATCTATCAGTGGATCCGTAAAAATCATGCGGACATCTGAATGGAGCTTTACAGGGGGTTGATCAATGACAGGGGTGTAATCAATGACAGGGGGGTGATCAGGGAGTCTATATGGGGTGATCACCACAGTCATTGATCACGCCCCTGTAAGGCTTCATTCAGACGTCCGTATGCGTTTTGCGGATCCGATCCATCTATCAGTGGATCCGTAAAAATCATGCGGACATCTGAATGGAGCTTTACAGGGGGTTGATCAATGACAGGGGTGTAATCAATGACAGGGGGGTGATCAGGGAGTCTATATGGGGTGATCAGGGGTGATCAAGGGTGAATAAGGGGTTAATAAGTGACGGGGGGGGGGTGTAGTGTAGTGTAGTGGTGCTTGGTGGGACTTTACTGAGCTACCTGTGTCCTCTGGTGGTCGATCCAAACAAAGGGGACCACCAGAGGACCAGGTAGCAGGTATATTAGACGCTGTTATCAAAACAGCGTCTAATATACCTGTTAGGGGTTAAAAAAAACACATCTCCAGCCTGCCAGCGAACGATCGCCGCTGGCAGGCTGGAGATCAACTCTCTTACCTTCCGTTCCTGTGAGCGCGCGCGCCTGTGTGCGCGCGTTCACAGGAAATCCCGGCTCACGCGAGATGACGCGTATATGCGTCGCTGAGCGCAGGGCTGCCACCTCCGGAACGCGAATCTGCGTACAGCGGTCCGGAGGTGGTTAAAGGAAAGAAACTTCTTCCGATCTCCAGAAAAGGGCTCAGGAAGCTTAATCTGGGGCTCTAAATGTGGACTGGAGGCCTGAGGGATGGAAGTACCTTGTCCTAGCTCAAAAGAACAGAGTTTCTCCCCTAGCTCCTGCACTATCTGCGTCAGGTTAGAGACATGATCAGTCAGGGTCACCAGACGATTCATGATACAGTGGTTAGGTTACGGCCTGTTAATCCGTGACGGTAACGTACACTACACACAGGGGGGAGGATAGTGACCACTGTGCTCCACCCTCACCCTTGGCCCTGCCTACTTGCCTCGCAAGTCCTAATGACAGGGGACAACTAGATGGCAGTCCCTAACTTAGGATACGCGCTGGGAAGACAGACAAGACAAATAACGGAACGTGAATGGACCGGGTCAATACCTAGAGAGCTACGCAGTACTAAGGAATGAGCAGAGAATAGTCAGGAAAAGCCGAGGTCAAATACCAGGAAAGAAACGAAGTACAACAGGAGTCCACAAAGAATCATCAGGTGGAAGCCGGGGTCAGGATACCAGGAGAGATGCGCAGTACAGGAGGAGCAGGCAGAGAATCGTCAGGGAACACAGGATCAGGTAAGTATGCAGGAACAAAACAATCACCAGCAGGCTGCCTGTATTTATAGTGGGGAGTGAGGGTCATGTGACGTGGCCAGCGTCACATGACCAACAGACAGAAAAATCGAGCACCGAGTGATCAGCTTGGCGCTCAAGGCAGACCTAGGAGCAGGGAGCCTCCCAGCTAGCAAAGCCGCCCTGGGAACGAGGCCAAACACAGATCCTCGCTCCCGAAGCTAAGCAGCAGGTCTGCGGCTAATGGGAGACCGAGTACGCCTTTGGCGCCCCGTGACACTTTCTTTATATTATTGATGTGTTCTGCTATCCTTACTTTCAACTGCCTTTTTGTGCGTCCTATATATTGTTTGTGGCATGGGCACTCCAATATGTAAATCACATCTGTTGTATCACAAGTCAACATGTCTTTAATGACAAATCTGAAGTTATTGTGAGTTGATTTTTTTCTCCAAGGTTTTTCTAGGGAAATTAGTAGTCTTACAGTTGCCACACCTGCCGCATCGATAGAAGCCCATCAAAGATAGCCAGTTGTGTACAGTACTCTTTTTATTCTCTTTTACAGTAGGAGCTATTTTAATTCCTAGATTGGGGGCTTTAGTATAAGTGATGAGTGGAGATGGCGGTAAGATGGGCCCCAAGATTTTATCTTTTAATAAATGGGACCAATGTCTCTTTATAATCTTTACGGTCTTTTTATATTGGGAAGGGAAAGGTAGTATAATCCTAAGGACGTCCTCACTCTTCTTTTTTTTTTTCTTTTTCTTCATAGAAAGATTCCCTGACCATATTTCGGACATTATCTAAAGCTGTGTTTATTATAGTATCTGGGTAATTTTTAACTTGAAATTGATTTGTTAAAGCGAGGGCTTCTTCTTCAAACTTTTCATCTTTAGTATAGTTCCTTTTAATCCTTCTCAATTGGCTGACAGGTATGTTCATAAGCCATCTGGGGAGATGGCAGCTGGAGTATAGTATATAGCAGTTTCTCATAACGGGTTTGAGGTAAGTATTACACACAAGTTTATTATTTTCAATGGTTATGTTAATATCCAAAAATTCAATTTGGGATTGACTAATTTTGGATGTGCACTCCAAATTTCTGTCATTTATGTTTATTTGTCTCAAAAAGTCGTCCAATACATCCATTGAATCTTTCCGAATAAAAATAACGTCGTCAATATAACGACGCCAGAGCACCAGACTCGTTCCCAGCATGGGGGCTATGATGTCTTCCTCCCATTGTGACATAATGTTAGCGTAGCTGGGGGCGAATCTGGTGCCCATGGCTGTCCCCCTACACTGTACATAATAATCCGAATCATATACAAAATAATTATGATCCAATATGAACTGGACTCATCTTAAGACAAATTGAATCTGTCCGTCACAAAAACCACTAGTTTTTTGTAACTGTTTTTCAAGTGCCTCTATTCCTCGTTTATGTTCTATAACGGTATAAAGTGAACTCACATCTATAGATCCCAAGATCCAATGTGTATCAAAGTGAGTTTTCTCAAGGGTTTGAATAATGTCTGTAGTATCTTTGATATAAGAGGGTGCTTGTTTAACAGTTGGTTGAAGTAGTTTATCTATATATTGGGATAGGTTGGATGTCAATGACCCAATCCCTGATATTATCGGGCGGCCTGGTGGTTCTGTGAGGTGCCTATGTATCTTCGGAATACAGTAAGACTATTGTTTGTCTCTATGATATATTTGTATTCTGATTCTGAGAGAATGTCCTCTGTATTTCCTACTTTACATAACTCTATCAACTCTTTATGGTATTTTATAGTGGGGTCATCTCTCAATTTCTTATAAGTTGGCTCATCAGAAAGTTGTCTTCTACATTCGGCATCGTACTTTTCTCTATCCTGTACAACAATTACCCCCCCCCCTCTTATCTGCCGGCCTTATTATTATATCATGTGTTGATTGTAATTCTTTTATGGCTATTTTTTCTTTTTGTGTCAGATTTTTAAAACCTCCATGATTTTTTTAGCTTTCTTAAGTCAGCATCAATATTTTGTCTAAATATAGCTATTTCTTGACTGATTTCTTTACGTGGAAATTTTGGGGATTTTAGTTTCAAATCTGTGTGTACAAACTTATTGGTGGTGTCAATTTTACTTGATATAGTACATACTATTGGGTTTTTTAAGAAATATTTTTTTTAGACACTTTTCGTATAAATTTTTCAATTCTGATATAAGTCAAAAATTTGTCTAATGGAGCTGTAGGTGCTTTTTTTAATAGACTTAGTTGTGCTTTAGATAGTGTAACTTTGCTTAAGTTAATAACTATACTCTCTTGTTTTCCAATTATCGTGCTCTGCGTGGTCTGTGTGTTCGTTCTCTTACGTCTACCTCTTCGGATTTTCCTGTGTTGTATTGTGCTCTTCTTGTGTTTAATGTTCTGGTGTTGGGATATGTCCCTTGATGTGAGTAATTGTTCATTTGGTTCGTATAATTCCCGCTCCTTGGGTACGGTGATTGTGTTCATTGTGTATATTTTCATCTCAGATTGTAATAGTGTGTTCGGTGATAAGATTCTGTATGTCTCCTCTCCAGGGAATGTGATTGTGGTGTCCTCAGTTGCGGTCTGTGATGTGGTAGGGTCTGATCTAAAAAAAGGGGAGTGGAGAGTGATTTAAAACTATTCAAAATGCCTGACAATTAGAAGCTCAACTCTACAAACAGAAGTAACTCTAAGTGGCGGAAATAAGTAAGACGCCGAGCGCTCCATTTTCAGGTCTGGAGTTCCGATCATGTGGGACACCGTGTGATAGACCACGTGAGACGCCGGCATCTCTCACGTCGCCTCACACCGGCTTAAAATACTCATTACTTGGTGACTTTTTAATTCATTACTTGGTGACTTTTTAAAAGAAAGTTTTAAGTGGCCACTTCTATTATCTTAAGTCTGGTAAGACTATGAACATGATTTATTGACCAATTGCTGTTGCTGTCACGGTCCTTTTTTACAACTACGCATTATGACCATATGAACAAAAAAACTTTTTTGCTACAAAAACGTTTTTGCTACAATTCCATAACCAGCCACAAGCGTATTTTCTTTGAGATATATTGGCGATATATGACCAAATATTGCGATTATATGATCATATCACAAGCATTTAACCTAATTACCAATATTAACAGGATCCCTAATTTTTATGCAGGTGTAATTTGTATGCAGGTTTTATATGTTATTAACTATGTGTCACTAATTATGTCTTATTAACTATGTATCAATCATGTGTCACTCATTTTTTATTGTAATTTTTTATCATAATTTAATAAATCTGTATAGCAATTATTATACTAAAGCTTCGTATTCCATACTCTATATACAGTCGCAAGAAAAAGTATGTGAACCCTTTGGAATTATATGGATTTCTGCACAAATTGGTCATAAAATGTGATCTGATCTTCATCTAAGTCACAACAATAGACAATCACAGTCTGTTTGAACTAATAACACACAAAGAATTAAATGTTACCATGTTTTTATTAAACACACCATGTAAACATTCACAGTGCAGGTGGAAAAAGTATGTGAACCCCTAGACTAATGACATCTCCAAGAGCTAATTGGAGTGAGGTGTCAGCCAACTGGAGTCCAATCAATGAGATGAGATTGGAGGTGTTGGTTACAGCTGCCCTGCCCTATAAAAAACACACACCAGTTCTGGGTTTGCTTTTCACAAGAAGAATTGCCCGATGTGAATGATGCCTCGCACAAAAGAGCTCTCAGAAGACCTACGATTAAGAATTGTTGACTTGCATAAAGCTGGAAAGGGTTAAAATAGTATCTTTAAAAGCCTTGCTGTTCATCAGTTCATGGTAAGGCAAATTGTCTATAAATGGAGAAAGTTCAGAACTGCTGCTACTCTCCCTAGGAGTGGCCGTTTTGTAAAGATGACTGCAAGAGCACAGCGCAGACTGCTCAATGAGGTGAAGAAGAATCCTAGAGTGTCAGCTAAAGACTTACAAAAGTATCTGGCATATGTTAACATCCCTGTTAGCGAAGCAACGATACGTAAAACACTAAACAAGAATGGATTTCATGGGAGGATACCACAGAGGAAGCCACTGCTGTCCAAAAAAAACATTGCTGCACGTTTACAGTTTGCACAAGAGCACCTGGATATTCCACAGCAGTACTGGCAAAATATTCTGTGGACAGATGAAACCAAAGTTAAGTTGTTTGGAAGAAACACACAACACTATGTGTGGAGAAAAAGAGGCACAGCACACCAACATCAAAACCTCATCCCAACTGTGAAGTAGGGTGGTGGGGGTATCATAGTTTGGGGCTGCTTTGCTGCGTCAGGGCCTGGACGGATTGCTATCATCAAAGGAAAAATGAATTCTCCAAGTTTATCAAGACATTTTGCAGGAGAACTTAAGGCCATCTGTCCACCAGCTGAAGCTCAACAGAAAATGGGTGTTGCAACAGGACAACGACCCAAAGCATAGAAGTAAATCAACAACAGAATGGCTTGAACAGAAGAAAATACGCCTTCTGGAGTGGCCCAGTCAGAGTCCTGACCTCAACCCGATTGAGATGCTGTGGCATGACCTCAAGAAAGCGATTCCCACCAGGCATCCCAAGAATATTGCTGAACTGAAACAGTTCTGTAAAGAGGAATGGTCAAGAATTACTCCTGACCGTTGTGCACTTCTGATCTGCAACTACAGGAAACGTTTGGTTAAAATTATTGCTGCCAAAGCAGGTTCAACCAGTTATTAAATCCAAGGGTTCACATACTTTTTCCACCTGTACTATGAATGTTTACATGGTGTGTTCAATAAAAACATGGTAACATTTAATTCTTTGTGTGTTAATAGTTTAAGTAGACTGTGATTGTCTATTGTTGTGACTTAGATGAAGATCAAGTCAAGGTTTGGTGGCTCTCTCACTGATGATACTGTGGAATAGGTGCACTGCCACACAGCACTCCCTGTTGCTGTTAGGAGTGTGAATGAGTTGTAAAAAAGTGGGTTTGGCGTCACTCAATATCTGGCATTAATACAGACAGAAAGCAAAATGTAGTTCCAAAAGTATTATTTAATATCTCACAACATGTTGTATAAAATGATGAAAAAAATAACATAAAACACCTTAAAAATACATAATTATGCACGTATACCCTGTTGGGACCACTATGTTAGTTGGTATGCAATTCAATTGTCCTTGTAGGTCATACAAAGTCCATGATGGGTTATACGGTGATAACCAATTAGGGTAGGTACAGTTGATATTAATATGCAGAGCACTATATCGGTTGTAGGTCTACTTTACCGCTCCTAGTAGTCAAATCGTTGCATGGCTGTGAGCCGCAGGAATCACTACTGTTAGCCGTCCGGCTGTTTAACTGTGAGCTGCAAGGACCTTTGGAGGCGTGGTTGATGAATCCCCGTATAGCTGAGTATACTCTGACCTTTCAGGACCTGACGGTGGCGTCCCACGTGGTATCGGTCGGATAGGTCAGGTGGCTCTTGTTTCAAGCGGGGGTTTCAAATAGATGCAAAGTTCATTTGTAGTTATGATCGTCTTCCTTATCTTGTCCCACACTGTCTGCCAACCATACGCGTTTCGGGATGAAATCCCTTCCTCAGTGGATTTCATCCCGAAACGCGTATGGTTGGCAGACAGTGTGGGACAAGATAAGGAAGACGATCATAACTACAAATGAACTTTGCATCTATTTGAAACCCCCGCTTGAAACAAGAGCCACCTGACCTATCCGACCGATACCACGTGGGACGCCACCGTCAGGTCCTGAAAGGTCAGAGTATACTCAGCTATACGGGGATTCATCAACCACGCCTCCAAAGGTCCTTGCAGCTCACAGTTAAACAGCCGGACGGCTAACAGTAGTGATTCCTGCGGCTCACAGCCATGCAACGATTTGACTACTAGGAGCGGTAAAGTAGACCTACAACCGATATAGTGCTCTGCATATTAATATCAACTGTACCTACCCTAATTGGTTATCACCGTATAACCCATCATGGACTTTGTATGACCTACAAGGACAATTGAATTGCATACCAACTAACATAGTGGTCCCAACAGGGTATACGTGCATAATTATGTATTTTTAAGGTGTTTTATGTTATTTTTTTCATCATTTTATACAACATGTTGTGAGATATTAAATAATACTTTTGGAACTACATTTTGCTTTCTGTCTGTATTAATGCCAGATATTGAGTGACGCCAAACCCCCTTTTTTAGATGAAGATCAGATCACATTTTTTGACCAATTTGTGCAAAAATCCATATCATTCCAAAAGGTTCACATACTTTTTCTTGCAACTGTAGATTTTTTGGGTGCCCTTGTTTTTACTTTAAATTTTCTACATTGGCATTGGATGTTGCCATTGAAAGTGAGCACCTGATTCACGTTGTGAGGTAGAGTGAGCCACTACAAAACTACAATTACTTATAGTAGAAAACTTGCCCAGAAATGTCCCTTAACAGCGCTCTCTTAATGAGCATTGCTAAGGCAAATCCATCTTCCTAGTACAGTACAGTTCAGTAGTGACTGGAAAGACAGGCTGGGCTAGTAGCTCACTGATCAACCTAACTAGCGATGTCAGTGAGTCTGCTGTATCGCTGGCGCACTGAGTAACTAACCAGCTACCAGGAGATACATGACAGCGAGCAGTTAACACTAACTATTGTTAATGCAGGGAGAACCTATTCTACGGTATATAAGGACAGTTATAATATATAACAGTACATATATAACTATAGTATATAACTGTAGAATAGCTTCTCTCTGCATTGAAAATAGTGAGTTGTTACTGCTCGCTGTCATGTATCTCCTGGCTGGTGTTAGTTACTCAGCGCAACGGGGATACAGCAGACTCACTCACTGACAGCACTGGCCTCGCTGATCAGTGAGAAATAGCAGGGAGATGAATACAGTATATATTTAGAGTATAGATATTAATATATTGTACACTATTTGAGGGCAGTAGTTCCCAGCCCAGCCCGTCTTCCCAGTACTGCACTGTACTTTACTACAAACCGGATTCCAAAAAAGTTGGGACACTAAACAAATTGTGAATAAAAACTGAATGCAATGATGTGGAGATGGCAAATGTCAATATTTTATTTGTAATAGAACGTAGATGACAGAGCAAACGTTTAATCCGAGTAAATGTATCATTTTAAAGGAAAAATACGTTGATTCAAAATTTCACGGTGTCAACAAATCCCAAAAAAGTTGGGACAAGTAGCAATAAGAGGCTGGAAAAAGTAAATTTGAGCATAATGAAGAGCTGGAAGACCAAATAACACTAATTAGGTCAATTGGCAACATGATTGGGTATAAAAAGAGCTTCTCAGAGTGGCAGTGTCTCTCAGAAGCCAAGATGGGTAGAGGATCACCAATTCCCACAATGTTGCGCAGAAAGATAGTGGAGCAATATCAGAAAGGTGTTACCCAGCGAAAAATTGCAAAGACTTTGCATCTATCATCATCAACTGTGCATAACATCATCCGAAGATTCAGAGAATCTGGATCAATCTCTGCGTAAGGGTCAAGGCCATAAAACCATACTGGATGCCCGTGATCTCCGGGCCCTTAAACGACACTGCACCACAAACAGGAATGCTACTGTAAAGGAAATCACAGAATGGGCTCAGGAATACTTCCAGAAACCATTGTCAATGAACACAATCCACCGTGCCATCCGCCGTTGCCAGCTGAAACTCTACAGTGCAAAGAAGAAGCCATTTCTAAGCAAGATCCACAAGCTGAGGCGTTTTCACTGGGCCAGGGATCATTTAAGTGGAGTGTGGCAAAATGGAATACTGTTCTGTGGTCAGACGAGTCACGATTCAAAGTTCTTTTTGGAAATCTGGGACGCCATGTCATCCGGACCAAAGAGGACAAGGACAACCCAAGTTGTTATCAACGCTCAGTTCAGAAGCCTGCATCTCTGATGGTATGGGGTTGCATGAGTGCATGTGGCATGGGCAGCTTGCATGTCTGGAAAGGCACCATCAATGCAGAAAAATATATTCAGGTTCTAGAACAACATATGCTCCCATCCAGACGTCATCTCTTTCAGGGAAGACCCTGCATTTTTCAACAAGATAATGCCAGACCCCATTCTGCATCAATCACAACATCATGGCTGCGTAGGAGAAGGATCCGGGTACTGAAATGGCCAGTCTGCAGTCCAGATCTTTCACCTATAGAGAACATTTGTGTCACGGCCATGGCTATGTCCGTGACTCCTTACCGCATGGGTTGCCTGCGGTTTTAGTTTGTGTGTTCAACCACAGGTGAGGGTCGCTGTGTGTGGCCTCACTTGTGGTTGCCGCGGGCAACTAGTTGTGTTCAGCATTGTCAGCTAAGCAGCCTGTGCGGTGCTAGGCAGCTTGCTGCTTTGGCATGCGGTTACACCTAGCAACCTTTATGTTAGGTGTGTGTGTATGGTGTACATTGTGTTTTATGTATTGTGTGCACTTCCCTTTTAGTGGTGTTTTTCCCTTCTGTGGTGCTGGAAGGGTTAACTCCCTTCCCAGTGTGTGTGTGTGTCACTGGGTGTGTCCGACTGTGGGGTGTGGCTTCTTGGCCTATAAAGCCTCACTGTTATCATGGCTCTGTGGGGTTGTTTCAGCCATGCTTGCTGGAGCAGCCTCCTGTGTTACTTTCTGCCAGTGAGAGCCACCCCTGTGGTCATAAAGATATTGTCGTTATGTTTATGTCTGCTGTGTGTTGATGTTGTATGTTATGTTCTGTTGGGACCTTTCTATGTGTTTGGTGCAGCTTACGGTTCTGGATTCCTGTTTGCGCAGGGATCCAGTCAGCAAGGCTGTGACAGGTTGGTGGAACTAATAGTTCGCCTGTCATTCCCGTAAGGCTGTATGAGTTCCCCTTTTCCCAACAGCTTGCCATTGAGACTCCTGCTCCTCCGTGCCTAGGAGGAGTAGGTCGTCTTACCCTGACTCCTAGCACAGGGACCGGACGGAGGGTGAGTTAGGGATCCGAGGTTCCTGCGCATGGGTCCTCCTACCTTTAAGGTCGGCCCATGCAGTTAGGAGTTAGGGTCAGGGTAGGGACGCTGTAGGAGGTGACCTGCTCCCTATCCTGTTCTCCTGGCCGAGTAGGTCCAAAGCACAAGGCAGCGCACGGCTGAGGATTTCCCCCATCCTCAGCCGTGACAGTATGACCACAACTAAGGCAGCGCACGGCTGAGGATTTCCCCCATCCTCAGCCGTGACAATTTGGCGCATCATAAAGAGGAAGGTGCAACAAAGAAGGCCCCAGACGATTGAACAGTTAGAGGCCTGTATTAGACAAGAATGGGAGAGCATTCCTATTTCTAAACTTGAGAAACTGGTCTCCTTGGTCCCCAGACATCTGTTGAGTGTTGTAAGAAGAAGGGGAGATGCCACACAGTGGTGAAAATGGCCTTGTCCCAACTTTTTGGGGATTTGTTGACACCATGAAATTCTGATTCAACATATTTTTCCCTTAAAATGGTACATTTTCTCAGTTTAAACTTTTGTTCCGTGATTTATGTTCTATTCTGAATAAAATATTAGGAGTTGGCACCTCCACATCATTGCATTCAGTTTTTATTCACGATTTGTATAGTGTCCCAACTTTTTTGGAATCCGGTTTGTAGTAAGATGGATATGCATTAGCAACGCTCACTTAAAGAGCGCTGCTAAGGGACATCTCTGTTCTCTGCAAAGTAGCCACAATTACACTTTAATGTTTAATGTTTGTTCAGGCACCATTTCAGGTTTGCAGCACCCCTGAGTTGTCAAAACTATGGATTAGTGAATTGATTCTAACAAATCAATTTGTCTCATCAGCAAGAATTCTTCACCTGTGAGGGGCTGTCCTTGCAGGTGAAGAAGTTCCCACCTGCCTCTTTATGTACAGGGCTAGACACCTCGTGTGACCCTGACAATCTTGCACCTGCACAGATTCTGAAGCAGCATCTGCATATGAACAGTCGCTACTCAACTAGTGGAAAGAAAGCCTCTATACTTGTGTTGCTACTCAGAACAATAGTGCACGCACAATATTGTCAGGGCCGGGTGAGATTTTGTGCACTGTCTATCAAGAGGCATGTGGGGTCTTCTTAACCTTCGGGGACAGATCCTCACCGGTGAAGAACTCTTGCTGTTGAGACAAATCAATTAAATAGAATGGATTTGCTCATCCCTAGCCAAAACATAAGAAACATCCCATTTTGACTCGATAGGTGTTTCATATAGTTTATTAGAACTGGACCATGAAAATGAAAAAATTTAATGTTTCAAGGAATATGTAGTTTTAGCTCAATTTCTTTTATTTTCACAAGGGTTAGCTGGAGAAAAAGCACCTCACAAAGTGTTACACAATTTCTTCCAAGTACAGCAATATGCCATATGTGGTCATAAACAGCTATTTGGGCAAATAGTTGGACTCAGAAGGGAAGGAGCACCATTTGATGGAATGGGTTTGGGTACCAAGTCACATTTGCAGAAACCCTGAGGCACCAGTACAGTGAACCACCCTCCCCCTGCCTAAAAAAATGACCCTATTTTCGTAACTACACCTCCAAGAAATTCAGCTAAGGGTGCAGCAGTGCTTTTGGCTACACAGGTGTTCAACAGACGTTATAAACATTGGACCATGAAAACAAAAAATGTGTTGTTTTCCAATAGTATGTTGCTATAGGAAAAAAATTGTCATTTTCACAAGGAGTAAAAGGAAAAAATACACCCCACAATTTGTTATGCAATTTCTCCTGAGTAAATGGCATAAACAGTTGATTTGGCAAACGGCAGGGCTCAGAAGGGAAGAAGTGCTGACTGAATTTTGAAGAGCAGATTGGGCTGAAATAGGTTAGGAGCACCATGTTGCATATGCAACTTCCCTGAGGTACCAGTACATTGAACCCCCCCGCCCCCCCCCCCCCCAAGAAATTGCCCCACTTTGGAAACTACACCCACCAAAGAATTTACCTAGGAGATAATTGATAGTTTGGACCCCAGAGGTTACAAAGTTAATAGTTAATATGTTTGAAAAAGACATACAAAAGTCCATTAAGCTTAACCAAGGGATAGGTGGGGATGTGAATTTTAGAAAAAAGGATTGCGACCCAGACTTCTACACATTTTCATAAGCATTAATATTGCTTCCTGCCGTTATTGTACAGTTCTGTGTATTACCTGGTTTTTATCCTGCTTGTCTGACTACTCTCTGTGGCATTTGACTTCCGCATCCCGCCTCACTGTGTTCTGCTTATAGCTTATTGGTATTGTTGCCACCTCCTGGTTTTGACCCAAATTATCCGACCTCTCTTGCTCGTCATCTCTGTTAGGCCTCTTGTACACGTACATATTTTCATTCTGTTTCCGTTACGTTTTTTTGCGGAACCATTCATTTAAATGGGTCCGCAAAAAAAAAATGAATGTACTCCGTGTGCATTCTGTTTTTCCGTATTTCCGTTCCGCCAAAAAAATAGAACATGTCCTATTATTATTAGTACTGTTCTATTAGGGGCTATCTGTTCCGTTCCGCAAAATACGGAATGCACACGGATGTCATCCGTATTTTTTGAGGATCCGTTTTTTGCGGATCGCAAAATACATACGGTCGTGTGCAAGAGGCCTTATTGTCTTGTCTTCTTATGTGTATTTGTCTCTTTTCACTTAATTAGCGTAGGGACTGTCATCAGTTGTGGGTCACTGTTTAGGATGATTGTGCAAGTGTGCAAGAGGCCTTATTGTCTTGTCTTCTTATGTGTATTTGTCTCTTTTCACTTAATTAGCGTAGGGACTGTCATCAGTTGTGGGTCACTGTTTAGGATGATTGTGCAAGTAGGCAGGGAAAGTGGGTACCAGGAGGGTTGCAATGCTGGGCAGCCAAGCTCCGGCTGGTTGACCTATCAGTAAGTCTGAGTGTTGGGCCAATCAAGTCCCTGGCTTGGTGTCCAATCCCACAGTTAGGCAGGGTATTTAGGTAAGACACTTACTGCTTGTCAGTGCTTGTGATTCTTGGATTCAGGATTTACATCTTTTCTACTTATTAGGCTTCTACTGATTCTTTTGGTTTGACTCTTTGGCTTGTTTCTGGATTAACCCCATGTCTACTGTTTTGGTTTCTACTCATTATTCTGGCTTGACTCCTTGGCTTGTTTCTGGATTAACCCCTTATCTACCATTTTGACTTCCGCAGACTCTCATGGATTTGGCTTGTTCTACTCTTTGATATCTAATTGGTCACCTACTTGTGAGCTCACATCTGTTTTCTGCCACCTCAGGCCAGAAACACAAAAGCGAGATGAACTTGCAGCGTGTGTAACTAAGAGGTTCTGTACTGACCTCCCCTCCTCTGATGAGATTGCACAGCATTTTACTGATTTATAATGCTGTGTAGCTGTCACCGCCAGCTCTCTGAGAAGGTCTGACAGACGTTCTTCTGTACCTCTTGCATGATGTTCTTTGTTTTGGTTTCACTTTCTCATCTCCTTTCCTTCTCCCAGCTGTCATCTATTTACACTGATTGCCTCCCTTTATATTCTCTCCCATACTGCCTCACTTTGCGGTTTATACTTCTTCCTGGATGAGTTGTTCACTGCTGGATGCTCCTTCTCCTGATTCCTCAGATAAGTCTGTTTCCTTTATTTGTGTTTACTTGCTGGCTTGATTGTAGGTGACCCTGACTCCGTCCGTATTAAGTGCAGGGAGCCGGTGGTCGTGTCCCCTCACTATTATAGGGTTTTCAGGTGTCAGATAGTATAAGGTACGTGGACATGCAATCCTCTACCATAAAGATCTTTGCATGGGCTTAGCAGTCAGGGAGAGCTCTAGGGGTTTTTTAGCGCTCACCCATATGCTCCTTAGTTTGGGATCAAGCCAGTTGGATGTTTATTTTATAAGTTCCAGCTTTCTGCAACACCATCCGTGACAGTAGCCCTTCGAGTCCTGAAGTCTACTGAAATGCACTGACATAATACTGTTAGTTTCCAGGACTCTCAGGGTTACACAGCATTATAAACAGGATGGGACCTCTTATTGACACATGCTGTGAGTTTATTGCATTCAACTCTCGCATGTGTGGCCTAACTCCACAAACATACCCTGGGTCTCTAGCAGCCAAGTCCAACTGGCCTCTGGGCAGGCTTTGGTGAACACCTAGGGGTAGCCTTAGATCTACTTACGAGAGAGGTGAAGGACAACAGGTAGCAGATTTAGAGACTGCTGGCAGTTGTCCCGGAAGGTGAAACTGTATGCCTTTCTCACCTCTGTATTCATGATAATGGATTTTTTGTTGAAATAATTTTTTTCGAGGAACAAGCTGTAGTTTTTATTGTTACCATTTTGGGGTATATATTTCTTTTTGATTACTTTTTATTTTATTTTTGGTAGATGAGCTGGCCAAAAACAATTGCAATTCTGTCAGTTTTTTAAAGTTTTTTTTATGGGGTTCTCCATATGGTATAAATGACACGATAACTTTAATCTATGTATATAGTTTTTTTTATGTTTTACTGTTTTTTTTTTATTTAAATGATTTTTTAAGTGTGTTGTCATATTCTTTTTTTTATCAAATCTTTATTTTAATTTTCAAAAAGACAAGTGTACATTATACAGCAGTGCAATTTGTCAATTACAATCAACAAATAACATAAGGCAACAAGCCCAGGATCATGTGAGCAGTACATATAGTCAAGAAGTCTGAGATAACCAATAAAGTAGTGCTGAGTGTCATGGAGCAGGGAAAATAATCCCATGTTATATCAGGTAAGAATAGTCAGTGTACAGTCGTGGCCAAAAGTTTTGAGAATGACACAAATATTAGTTTTCACAAAGTTTGCTGCTAAACTGCTTTTAGATCTTTGTTTCAGTTGTTTCTGTGATGTAGTGAAATATAATTACACGCACTTCATACGTTTCAAAGGCTTTTATTGACAATTACATGACATTTATGCAAAGAGTCAGTATTTGCAGTGATGGCCCTTCTTTTTCAGGACCTCTGCAATTCGACTGGGCATGCTCTCAATCAACTTCTGGGCCAATTCCTGACTGATAGCAACCCATTCTTTCATAATCACTTCTTGGAGTTTGTCAGAATTAGTGGGTTTTTGTTTGTCCACCCACCTCTTGAGGATTGACCACAAGTTCTCAATGGGATTAAGATCTGGGGAGTTTCCAGGCCATGGACCCAAAATGTAAACGTTTTGGTCCCCGAGCCACTTAGTTATCACTTTTGCCTTACGGCACGGTGCTCCATCGTGCTGGAAAATGCATTGTTGGTCGCCGAGCCACTTAGTTATCACTTTTGCCTTATGGCACTGTGCTCCATCGTGCTGGAAAATGCATTGTTCTTTACCAAACTGTTGTTGGATTGTTGGAAGAAGTTGCTGTTTGAGGGTGTTTTGGTACCATTCTTTATTCATGGCTGTGTTTTTGGGGAAAATTGTGAGTGAGCCCACTCCCTTGGATGAGAAGCAACCCCACACATGAATGGTCTCAGGATACTTTTCTGTTGGCATGACACAGGACTGATGGTAGCGCTCACCTTTTCTTCTCCGGACAAGCCTTTTTCCAGATGCCCCAAACAATCGGAAAGAGGCTTCATCGGAGAATTTGACTTTGCCCCAGTCCTCAGCAGTCCATTCACCATACTTTCTGCAGAAGATCAATCTGTCCCTGATGTTTTTTTTGGAGAGAAGTGGCTCCTTTGCTGCCCTTCTTGACACCAGGCCATCTTCCAAAAGTCTTCGCCTCACTGTGCGTGCAGATGCGCTCACACCTGCCTGCTGCCATTCCTGAGCAAGCTCTGCACTGGTGGCACTCCGATCCCGCAGCTGAATCCTTGTTAGGAGATGATCCTGGTGCTTGCTGGACTTTCTTGGACGCCCTGAAGCCTTCTTAACAAGAATTGAACCTCTTTCCTTGAAGTTCTTGATGATCCTATAAATTGTTGATTGAGGTGCAATCTTAGTAGCCACAATATCCTTGCCTGTGAAGCCATTTTTATGCAACGCAATGATGGCTGCACGCGTTTCTTTGCAGGTCACCATGGTTAACAATGGAAGAACAATGATTTCAAGCATCACCCTCCTTTTAACATGTCAAGTCTGCCATTTTAACCCAATCAGCCTGACATAATGATCTCCAGCCTTGTGCTCGTCAACATTCTCACCTGAGTTAACAAGACGATTACTGAAATGATCTCAGCAGGTCCTTTAATGACAGCAATGAAATGCAGTGGAAAGTTTTTTTTGGGATTAAGTTAATTTTCATGGCAAAGAAGGACTATGCAATTCATCTGATCACTCTTCATAACATTCTGGAGTATATGCAAATTGCTATTATAAAAAATTAAGCAGCAACTTTTCCAATATTTATGTAATTCTCAAAACTTTTGGCCACGACTGTACAATAGAGGTAGAATAATCAGTGTATAATAGAGGTAGGGGTAGTATTCTTATTACACCACTGAAACCAGGGGGACCAAAGGTCAAGATGTTTGTCGTGAGAGAAATTCTCCCAGCAAGATAATTCCTCTAGCCTGCATATTTTGTGGACTTTATGGATCCAATCAGATAGAAAGGGCACCTGTTCCGACAGCCAATGAAGTGGAATTAAAAGTTTTGCCACCGCAATAAGATAAGAAGACAGTGAATGTCTATCAAGTGGATAGTGCTGATTAGGTAAGTTTAAGAGAACCAGTGAGGGTGAAAAGGGGGTAGCTAAGAAGCAGATTTGTTGGACAGCGTTAGACATTATTTTCCAGTAGGGGGTTATTTTCGGCATGTCCACCAGATGTGGTAGGCCGTACCTTGATCACTATCGCATCTCCAACAGACTGAAGGTAAGGAGGGATCTATTTTGTGTAGTATGTCTGGGGTATGGTACCATTTCGTGATCAATTTATATGAATTTTCTTGTAGCCTGACACATCTCAAGAAGCCATGCAAATTGTTATGAATCAAGGAAGTGTCACAGTCAGATAGTGGTATTCCCATATATTTTTCCCACAAGTGTGGCTTTGTAGGAATATTAGTTTCCAATATTTTGTTATAGATGAGCGAGATTAATTTTCTCAGTGGGTTAGGAGAATCTAATATTACATCATACCATGAAGGTATATAATTTCTTTGAACAATGGCTAAATATTGTTGGCAAAATGAACTGAAATGAGAGTAGTGAATGGATGACCATTTTGAAACCCGGAGCGATGCCTAAAGGTCCCAGAAAGTGGGGATCAAATTTCCCTTTAGCATGTTCCTGACAGTACGATCACCAAAGACAAACCAAATTCCGAGGGTATAAACGTAACCTTTTTGTAAATAGAAGGGGAGAAGTCTCATTGGCATAAAAGGCGAGGGGTCCCTGGGGGAAGTTGAAGAGCGAAGATAATCTGGCCCAAGAAGTGAAGATCACCTTATGCGATGGGGGAAACCCAGTACCTTGCCCTGACAGAGCAGGGACCCTTCATAAGTTGTCTTTGTCTGCATTTTTCCTCCCTACTTGCTGGATCTTACACTATGAAATGTCTGTTTATAACGGCTTATTCCGGATTTTAACTTTAAATGTGTTTTTGTGCACTTAAATTTCTGTGAACACTTCTAATTAGAACACCTGGGATGACCAGCACCGCCCTGCTAGTCTAATAGGGGAGGAATTTGTTAAGTTCACGTCTATATATACACAGTGTTGGAAATTTATTGTGGAGGTCATGATTAAGAACCATCTGGTTCGAAACATGTAGACCGCATTGGGGCTTATACCTTGAAGGTTCCGTTACCGCTTACATTTTGGATTGTGGAATAAACACCGTCAAGCAAAGATACGAGGTGCTGGATTTTCTTTTACTTCAACCCTTCATAAGTTGGCTGAATCGGAGGGAGAGAGTAACCTTTGAGCAATTTGACATCCTAATTTAATGTTATGGGGGTTTATGATTTCAGAGTCAAGTCTCAATTGGATGGATAGGTAGTATGTTCTTACATCTGGCAGCCCGAAGCCTCCCTTGTGTTTGGGCAATGCCAGTGTGGAATAAGCAAGGTCTGGCCTGTTTCCAAATAAAGTGTCACGGTAGATGGGGATAAGAGGAACACCAAGTAAACAAACAGCAACAGGAAAACAGACTAGGCCCCAAAGCTAGGGAGGAGGGAATGGAAACCTCCTAACAATCCCTGAGCCTCTCCTTGACTGCTGACATTATGAGTGTCACGGCCTATGGTGTGTGTTGTGACACTTTCCTTCACTTGCGGTTGCCCGTGGCAACGTGTAGTGTTGTGTGCATGTGGTGGCAGTGTCTCGGCCTAATGGCTGTTTCCCAGGACATGGTTGCCTCGCATGCCGTTGCCGGTGGTAACAGGTGGAGTGTGATGTTTGTGTGTACACTTCCCCTTTAGGTGGCTTTCTTCCCTTGCCTGGTGTTGGAAGGGTTAATTCCCTTCCTAGTGAGTGAACACTGGGTGTGTCTGTGTGTGGGTGTGGCTACTTGGGCTATTTAGCTCCTGCTGGATGCCAGTAGCTGAGGGGTACTCCAGCCATGGTGTTTGCTGGAGTCATCCTCCTGGTCTCATATACCATCTGCCCAGTGTGGGCCACCCTTGTGGTCATCGTTATGTTTAGACATTGATCTTCTTATGTTATGCTATGTCTAGTGGTGTCTCTATGTTTATTGCAGCTTATGGTTTCTGGGTTCCTGTGTGCTTTGTGTGTGTGCTGTGTCCTTTTGTGTTTGGTGTGGACATTAGCACTTGTGCACGGGTTCCAGTCTGTGTGTCTGTGGCAGGTAGGTGTTGTACTAGTTTCACTACCTGCCTGTCACGACCGCTATCCCAGCAGCGGTCGTGTCGCACCAGACAGAGGGGAAGGGGGACCCTTATCTATGGATGGGAAATAGAATGGCCACCCCTGACTAACCCTCAGCTGGCACCTGTCTGCCCTGATACCCTAGACGGGGTGTGAACCCGTGCGGCGAGCAGGATACCTAAAACCCTCAGTCGCCCTAACTAGACTGGACTGAGGAAAGGCCGATGGGAGCGCTAGTCACCATCACTCACGTCTAGGAAAACAACAGGGGAAGACAGCAACAAACAATCTATGGCAGTGATAGACTTATCCAGTCACGAGCAGAGAAGGCGATCCCAAACACGACAGTCCACGCCGGACAAGAGCTCCACAGCAACACCATCAAACGATCTCCTTCCAAGGTCAGAGTAGCACTGGTAGAAAGGACTATATCTGGCAATGACTGAAAGTGAAAGTGAAACTAATATAGTAGCTGGGAGTGGCATACAGGACTCACCTGAGGAGGATGCCTACAAACTCCCAGTCAGGACAAAAAGGTTCACAAGGCAAAACCCAGATGACATACCCTGAACCACGGAGCAAACTCACAAGCTATCGCGAGTAGCAAGTCGCTGCGACCTTCTCCTCCCATACCTGTCTTGATCTGTCACAGTCGTGACAGTACCCCCCTTTCTACGAGGGGCCCCTGGACCCTCAAGACCAGGCCTCTCCGGGTGGGAGCTATGAAAAGCCCGAATGAGTCTGTCCGCTTTTATCTCTGATGCTGGAACCCACATTCTCTTTTCGGAAACATAACCTTTCCAGTGCACCAGGTACTGAAGAGAGCGGCGAACATATCGTGAGTCAACAATCTTTTCTACCTGAAACTCAAGACTGCCATCAACAACCACCGGTGGAGGCGGTAGTGGCAATGGTTCAGGAGGTTCTACATATCTCTTAAGCAGAGATCTGTGGAAGACGTTATGGATCCTTAGAGTCTGAGGTAGCTCCAGACGAAAAGCCACCGGGTTAATGATCTTAATTACCCTATAAGGACCAATAAATCTCGGACCTAATTTCCACGAGGGAACAATCAACTTGATATTTCTGGTAGACAACCACACCAAGTCATTCACCCCAAGGTCCGGACCTTCAGAGCGCTTCTTATCAGCCGCACGTTTGTATCTACCACCAATTCTCTTCAAACTTTCTTGCACACTCTGCCACACTGAAGAAAGTGAAGACGCAAATCGTTCCTCCTCGGGAATCCCAGACGGCCCCCCCTCACTAAACGTACAAAACTGAGGATGGAAACCATATGCACCAAAAAATGGTGACTTATCGGTGGATTCTTGACGACGATTATTAATGGCAAACTCGGCTAACGGTAAATAAGATGACCATTCCTCCTGATTTTCGGAAACAAAGCATCTCAAATATGTCTCTAGGTTTTGATTGGTACGTTCAGTCTGACCGTTGGACTGTGGATGGAAAGATGAAGAAAACGACAGATAAACCCCTAAACGAGAACAAAAAGCTTTCCAAAACCTAGAAACGAACTGGGTGCCACGATCCGAAACAATATCGGAAGGGACCCCGTGAAGCTTCACGATGTGGTCAATAAAAACCTGAGCCAGTGTGTTAGCATTAGGCAATGCGGCAAGAGCAATAAAGTGCACCATTTTGCTGAATCTGTCAACAACTACAAGAATAACAGTCTTCCCCGCTGATACTGGTAGATCCGTAATGAAATCCATTGACAGGTGCGTCCAAGGCCTGTTGGGGATGGCCAGAGGTAACAGACGCCCTGCCGGACGAGTATGATCTACCTTAGAACGAGCACAGGTAGCACATGCAGACACAAAATTCAACACCTCCTGGCGCCATTTAGGCCACCAGAACCGACGAGACACTAACTCAGAGGTTGCCCTACTACCTGGGTGTCCTGCCAGTGTGGAGTTATGGTGTTCTTTTAGTATCTCCAGTCGTAAATTTTCTGGCACAAACAGTTTCCCCGAGGGGCAGGAGGCCGGGGCGTCCCCCTGAGCTTCCAACACCCTCCCCTCCAAACCTGAGTGTAGTGCAGAGACCACCACCCCCTTTTGCAAAATGGGCTCTGGTACCTCAACATCACCCCCTTCAGGAAAACTTCGAGACAATGCATCCGCCTTAGTATTTTTTGCCCCCGGGCGATAGGTTATTACAAAATTAAACCTAGTAAAAAATAACGACCATCGAGCCTGTTTAGGGGTGAGACGTTTAGCAGACTCCAGATACAATAAGTTTTTGTGATCAGTAATCACCGTGACGGGATGAACCGCCCCCTCCAAAAAATGACGCCACTCCTCAAAAGCCAACTTAATAGCCAAAAGTTCCCTGTTGCCAATATCATAGTTCCTTTCAGCAGTAGACAATTTCTTCGAAAAGAAAGCACACGGACGCCATTCACCAGGGGACGGGCCCTGAGATAGTACCGCTCCCACCCCCACCTCTGATGCGTCAACCTCTACAATAAAAGGAAGCGAGACATCTGGCTGTACGAGAATAGGGGCCGAGGTGAATCTCTCCTTCAGAGATGCAAAGGCAGTTTTGGCTGCATGTGACCATTTGGAAAAATCGGATCCCTTTCGGGTCATGTCCGTCAGTGGTTTGACCACCAAGGAATAGTTCTTTATAAACTTCCTATAAAAATTGGCAAACCCCAGGAAACGTTGCAATGCCTTCAGGTTCTCAGGCAGATCCCAGTCTATAATCGCCCGGACTTTCTCTGGATCCATGCGGAAACCTGAATCTGACAACACATACCCCAGAAATGGCAGTTCTTTTACGGCGAACACACATTTTTCTAACTTAGCAAACAATTTGTTGGCCCTTAATATCTGCAGCACTTGTCTCACATGGACCTTATGTGTATCCAGATCCGGGGAATAGACCAGGATGTCATCAAGATATATCACAACAAATCTCCCGATAAGGTGACTAAAAATATCGTTGACAAAATGTTGGAATACCGCAGGCGCATTAGTAAGACCAAATGGCATGACCAGATTTTCATAATGCCCTTCCGGAGTATTAAAAGCCGTCTTCCACTCATCCCCCTCTTTGATGCGAACCAGGTTATAGGCTCCTCTGAGATCCATTTTGGAGAACCATTTAGCACCAGCAACCTGATTAAAGAGGTCGGGAATGAGAGGAAGAGGATAGGGATCTCGGATAGTTATCCGGTTTAATTCCCGGAAATCCAGGCAAGGACGTAGGCCCCCATCTTTCTTTTTAACGAAAAAGAACCCTGCAGCCACAGGTGAAGAAGAGGGTCTGATGTGTCCCTTAGCCAAACTCTCCGAAATATAATCTTTCATAGCCTTCCTCTCCGGGCCGGAAAGATTATATAACCGGGTTTTAGGTAGTTTTGCCCCAGGTAATAGATTAATCGGGCAATCATATGGACGATGAGGTGGTAACCCCTGACAACCCTTCTCAGAGAACACATCCATAAAATCTGACAGAAAGGCAGGTAAAGATGTTACAGAGAGTGTAGAGCACCTACTACTCAAGCAGTTGTCCTTACAATGTTCACTCCACTCCACAATCTCCCCGGCCTGCCAATCCACCACTGGATTGTGAGTCACCAGCCAGGGAAGCCCCAATACCATAGGAGCCGGAAGACCGTCCAGGACATAACACGAGATATGCTCTTTATGGAGGTCCCCTACCTGCAGATGGATATTATGGATGATCTGAGTTAACTCTCTCTGAGTAAGAGGGGAGGAGTCGATGGCAAACACAGGAATATTTCTGCATACCGGTTCCGGAGTTAAACCCAGAGCCTGAGCAAACCGTGAATCCACCAAGTTGACCCCCGCCCCACTGTCCAAAAAGACGGAACAGATCTCAGTCTTATTGCCCGCCTCAACGGTAGCGGACAACAAAAACTGAGACATGCGTATGGAGGAAACGAATACGCCCAGACTGTTCTCCTCCGCACAATCTGGGGACTCTAGTTTTCCGGCGGCTCCTTAGTTTGTGGTCTCTTGGGTTCCGAGGGACAAACCTTTACAAAATGACCCCTCCCCCCACAACGAAAACAAACCTCTGACCTACGGCGGAACTTAGGAGGATTCCCCCGTCTAGTGGCGCCCCCTATTTGCATTGGTTCGACTGGACCATAACAGACCGATCCCTGCCCTATAGAGGCCTCCGTAAAATTAAATAGTCTCTCCCTGAGTCGTCTGTCGATTCTTATGGACAGAGACATAGCAGCCTCAAGAGACCCAGGGACCTCGTATACCGCCAGCGCGTCTTTTAATTTTTCAGACAACCCCTGGCAGAACTGACTCCTAAGGGCCGAGTCGTTCCATAAGGTATCAGTAGCCCACCTACGGAATTCGGAACAATATAGTTCAGCAGACCGGTTCTTCTGCCGAAGTCCATGTAGCTTAGACTCAGCCAGTGAGACCCTGTCCGGGTCATCATATACGAGACCCAGGGCTTCAAAAAACTCCTCCACTGATCGTAAGGCCGGGGAGTCTGATGGTAGGGAGAAAGCCCAAGCCTGCGGATCTCCTTGCAGGAGAGAAATTACAATGCCCACCCGTTGTTCCTCACCGCCGGAGGATCTAGGGCGTAACCTGAAGAATAACTTGCAAGCTTCTCTGAAGGTTACAAATTGGTCTCTCCCTCCTGAGAACCTATCAGGTAAAGCCACTTTTGGCTCAGGAGTACCTTGGTTACCCGTAGCAACGGTGGAACCCAAGGATTGCTGCTGCAGCACTGTTGCTTTTAATCCTGCCACTTCAAGGGATAACCCCTGTAATTGTTTCGCCAAAACCGAAACCGGATCCATAGTGGAACAGACAAAATACAAAGCAAAACAGCAAGCAGAGAAAAAAAAAAAAGAAATGTCACTTTTTTTTTTTTTTTTAAAAGGCCAGATATACTGTCACGACCGCTATCCCAGCAGCGGTCGTGTCGCACCAGACAGAGGGGAAGGGGGACCCTTATCTATGGATGGGAAATAGAATGGCCACCCCTGACTAACCCTCAGCTGGCACCTGTCTGCCCTGATACCCTAGACGGGGTGTGAACCCGTGCGGCGAGCAGGATACCTAAAACCCTCAGTCGCCCTAACTAGACTGGACTGAGGAAAGGCCGATGGGAGCGCTAGTCACCATCACTCACGTCTAGGAAAACAACAGGGGAAGACAGCAACAAACAATCTATGGCAGTGATAGACTTATCCAGTCACGAGCAGAGAAGGCGATCCCAAACACGACAGTCCACGCCGGACAAGAGCTCCACAGCAACACCATCAAACGATCTCCTTCCAAGGTCAGAGTAGCACTGGTAGAAAGGACTATATCTGGCAATGACTGAAAGTGAAAGTGAAACTAATATAGTAGCTGGGATTGGCAGACAGGACTCACCTGAGGAGGATGCCTACAAACTCCCAGTCAGGACAAAAAGGTTCACAAGGCAAAACCCAGATGACATACCCTGAACCACGGAGCAAACTCACAAGCTATCGCGAGTAGCAAGTCGCTGCGACCTTCTCCTCCCAGACCTGTCTGGATCTGTCACAGTCGTGACACTGCCATTGCCATCTGCTGTATGTGTTTACCATTCCTTGCAGCTTGGCCAGTGAGACTCCTGTTCATCCGTGCCTAGGAGGAACAGGTCGTCTTACCCTGCTCCTAGTTCCAGGGCTATCCTGAGGGCTAGTAGGGACCCCAGGCTCCGGAGTATAAGCCCTCCTACCATCAGGGTTGGCTCATACAGCTAGGAGTCAGGGACAGATTTAGAGATGCATTAGGAAGTGACCTGCTCCCTGTTTCCTGTCCTGGCCCAGCAGCTACCTTTTATTATTGACACCGCACGGCTGAGGGTTTCCCCCACCCTCAGCCGTGACAATGAGCAAGTACTAATGGTGAACGAACTCATACGCTGGAACCTAAGCCCTGTTGACACTGTTGCAAACCCTAACTTAGGGAGCAGGGAATGAGACAGCCTGTACCTTCCACAATGAAGGGACCAGCGTTTCCCTGAGACCTAGAAGCAACACACACATAAAGGAGAGAACAGAAGGACAGCTTGAGACGAGCAGGAAGTAGAGGATCCACAAACAACCAGTATAGAACTCCAGAAGGAAAATATCAACCGCCAAGTCAGCAGTAAGAAGCAGACTTAAATAGAGCCTCTTAAACAGCTAACTAGCAGAACCTGTGGAGAGGTGGAATCCTGCCCACAACAACAAACAGAAAGGATACACAGAAAGACCTAAAACCAAACAAGTGGAATTAATATATCAAATATGTCATTTATTATAAAATATAAAAGTATGGAAAAACAACAGGATGGTATACAGTATACGGAGAAGCACAGGGCCAATGACACCAAGAAAACTACCAGTAAATCTGTGCAGTGTAAAGCACAGGTAGGTATGACCAAAAAATCAAGGCGTAAAGCTCAGGGATAACCAGAATAGTATGACATATGAGGGTCGCCCCCAGTAGGGTTATGTACACAAGGTACAACAGACCAAATCTGGTGAACCGTGAGCCATAACGCACATACACCAAAATACATAGGCGCCAAGACAAACCAATGGTAATAAATCCAACTGATAGGAATCAAATGGCTAGGAAATCAGAAATAGCATGCACCTGAATAACAAAGGACCCACTATGGATACATACAGAGGTGTCCTATAGGATGTATGGAGCTATACTAGTGACAGGACGTACCTGAAGACATGGTAGCAAGGTGGATGTCAGACCCTGAGCGCGAGACCTCGACGCGCGTTTCACCTCAGCGGCTTCGTCAGGAGGTACTAAGTAGTAAGTAAGCAGGGTATATATAGGGTAGAATGGGGGTGGGACGATGGCAGAAAATTACCTGGATGCGGCACACCTGCGGACCACACGATCGGGCGCGGAGAACACCATGGTATGCAGCGCCATCTCTCAGCGCGTCCACGCATACGCGGCGCTTGCAGACGTCACGGAGCGCGTCGAGATGGCGTCGCGCAGCGCATGCGCACTCCGCGACCCAGTGGAACGCAGGTGACCCGCAACTCACGGCTCCAGGTAAAGACCTGAAAATAAACTAAATCGCATAGGTAATGCGGCCAATACTACAGGACGCACACTCCCTGCATCCATATTGGGTCCCATATAGTACAGGGCACATCACATCAGCAGAAAGAATCTACCAGTGAAATAGAAAGTAAAAATATAAATGTGAAAAGATAAACAAGTGTCCTATAAATGTGAGCTATGACATAACACCGTAGCAAGCCCACATAGTGAAATGTCAAATAAAAAGAAAGTGATGTACTGGGGGCGCATGGTAAATGGAACCGAAGTACTATATATGAATCATAAAAACAATCTAGATGTATGGTGCAAGAAAAAAGTTATTTAAAAAACATCATATATGTAAATATAAGTGCCATCAGTGATATCAATATAGTCAATAATATCCAGGATGATCAAGAATGATCAGTATGGACGATATAGTGTATAAAGTGCCATCAATAATATGCATATAATCAATAAAATCCATAATCCAAAGAACGTATAATCGAGAGTACTCATAGTAACCAGTATAATATACAATATAACCCATAATTGGAGAACACTCTATATCGATCTAAAGTAAACATGATAATATGATCTCTCTAATTGCAAAACAAATTCATGAATACAGAATGGAAGGACAATAGATCATATAGGCATAAAGAATAAATATAATAAGACAACAATTCATAAAAATGGGAAGAATCTTCCTAATACATAAGTGAAAACAGAATCGCTGTACTTTGTAAAAACCGCATGGTGAAGGCCCTAAGGGATGATTGAATGTCAACATCCATAATAACAAGAATATGGGGAGGGAGTGACAGAAGGCGGCACCGCGGGCGGCAAAGGGCCGCCCGCGGGGTCGCCCAAGGCACTACCAACCCACAGAAATATAGCAACTAATTAGCCACATGGTTAATCCCAAGAATGTGGGGAGGGGGTGACCGGGGCGACACCACCGATGGCAAAGGCCGCCGGCGGGGTCGACCGGGGCACCCCCAACCCCCAAATGGGAAACAATAAAATGACAGTGTCAATGATAACACAGATATGGGGTGGGAGTGACGGGGGCGGCACTACAGACGGCAAGAGGGCCGTAAGCGGGGTCGACCAGGGCACTCCCAACCCAACAGGAAGGAATACAATCAAAGCAACCCGAACTATATGGCACAAGATCCAGAGATGGATCCCCTTTAATCATAACAGTCGTAATATCAGGACAAAAAGTCGCCCTGACTAAGATATGCCAGAGGGGTCTTCAGAATCTATGATGTAAGTGCCCAACATAGGTACACCATCAAATGCCTTTTCTCAGAACCATATGAATATGTTGCTAGAAGATCTTAACGAGTCTCATCCCCTATGTCGATCATGTCCTCCCTTAGTTGTTTGCTCTGCCCGTCGTCACCAAATCCCCAAAATTGCTGGATAACTTGATCTCAAAAAGAAGAAAGGAACAACAATATTATAGTAATGGAAAATTAAAAACAAAGAAAATTATACCCTGCAATTAAAATTCGCGCAGTATTCATAGGAAGGAGGAAAAGCTATTCGATTCATTGAGGCCATTCGGAGTGACGGTATCTAGGTTGACTATCCATCTAGTCTCTCTACGAAGTAGAGCCATTTTGATGTTCCCACCTCTAGACCCCAGATGGATTCTGTCAATACCTTTTACCGTCAATCCCCCTGGATCGGACCCATGGAACCTGCAAAAATGTCTTGGAACCGCCTGCAGTGACTCCCAATCCTTCTCTGGTATCTCTGCTGCTGATCGGATCTTACAAACATGTTCCAAAACCCGTATCTTCAGAGCTCTCTTTGTCATACCGACATAAAAAAGATTGCATGGGCATGTGATCAAATATATCACGGCCTCCGTGTTACAGTTTATATTGTGTACAATCTTGAAATTCTTCAGACCGGAAGAGTCACTGAAGGCGGTAGAACGGATCATATATTTACAAGCGGCACAGGATCCACAAGAGAAAGACTCCCATTTTGGGCCCTTACTCCCAAAGATGCCTCCCACAGGTTTAGGGACGTAGTGACTTTTCGTGAGGATGTCACGAAAATTGCGTGACCGCCTCCAAGTGATCTGGGGATATGCGGGAAGGCATACCGCCAGATCACCATCCGTATGCAAGACCGGCCAGTGTCTACTCAAAATGTTCTGGATAGACCTCCATTTATTGTTAAATGGGGTGATAAATCTCACACATGTATCTCGGTTATCCCTTTTTTTGATTCTACTCACCAGCAAGGAGTCTCTTGATGTTTTTTTGGCTCTCTCATAGCCCTGCTGTATAGTATTGTATTGATAACCCCTTTCAAGGAATCGCTGCGTCAGGGCACCTGCTTGTTGTTCAAACTGCTTATCACTGGAGCAGATCCTGCGAGTTCTTAGAAATTGCCCTGTGGGTATTGCCTGTATCGTTTTCGGATGGTGAGCAGAGGAGGCGTGGAGAAGGGCGTTTACGGCAGTGGACTTCCTAAAGAGATCAGTGGACAAATATCCATCAGGTCCCTTGGTAATCATTATGTCCAAAAATTCGACATTCGTAAGACTGTATTTCCAGGTAAGTCTAATATTACGTGTATTATTGTTAAGACAGGCCAAAAAGTTTTCTAAGGCCGGAATCGTATCCTGCCACAGAAAGAACACATCGTCTATATACCTAAACCATAGGAGTGCGGCATCGTATCCAGGCGTGTCCTGAACGATCTCTCTCTCCCACAGCCCCAGGAACAAGTTGGCATATGAGGGGGCACAAGATGCCCCCATAGCTGTCCCCTGGAGCTGTAGGAAGAGGCGGTCCTTAAACAAAAAATAGTTATGCGTGAGCATAAATTCCAACAACGCCAAAATAAATTCGATCATGCTGTTGTCATAATCTGACATAGTCAAAAAGGATCTAGATGCCCGCACTCCCTGGTCATGGTATATAGACGTGTATAGCGATTCAATATCGCATGTGACAAGAACCACATCCTGATCAACGTGGATCCCATTTAACCGTCTCAGCATGTCCGTTGTATCCTTAACAAAAGAAGGGAGAGTTTCAACGCTCTTTTGGAGAAAAAAGTCAATAAACCTTCCCACATAGGTGCACAAACTGCCGATCCCCGAAACGATCGGACGTCCGGGGGGATGGGTACGGCTCTTGTGCACCTTGGGGAGTAGATATAGAGTGGGCTTGACAGGAAAGTCAACCCGCAAACCCTCCATCATTTTGGTGGTAATGATACACTGGTCACAGGCATCTGTAAGAATGTCATCCAACTCACTCTTATAGAGTGAAGTCGGATCCCTCTCAATTCTTCTGTAACATTGTTTGTTATTAAGTTGCCTAAAAACCTCCTTTTCATACATCTGCACAGGCCATATCACGACATTCCCCCCCTTTATTGTTTCCCATTTGGGGGTTGGGGGTGCCCCGGTTGACCCCGCCGGCGGCCTTTGCCGTCGGTGGTGTCGCCCCGGTCACCCCCTCCCCACATTCTTGGGATTAACCATGTGGCTAATTAGTTGCTATATTTCTGTGGGTTGGTAGTGCCTTGGGCGACCCCGCGGGCTGCCCTTTGCCGCCCGCGGTGCCGCCTTCTGTCACTCCCACCCCATATTCTTGTTATTATGGATGTTGACATTCAATCATCCCTTAGGGCCTTCACCATGCGGTTTTTACAAAGTACAGCGATTCTGTTTTCACTTATGTATTAGGAAGATTCTTCCCATTTTTATGAATTGTTGTCTTATTATATTTATTCTTTATGCCTATATGTCCTTCCATTCTGTATTCATGAATTTGTTTTGCAATTAGAGAGATCATATTATCATGTTTACTTTAGATCGATATAGAGTGTTCTCCAATTATGGGTTATATTGTATATTATACTGGTTACTATGAGTACTCTCGATTATACGTTCTTTGGATTATGGATTTTATTGATTATATGCATATTATTGATGGCACTTTATACACTATATCGTCCATACTGATCATTCTTGATCATCCTGGATATTATTGACTATATTGATATCACTGATGGCACTTATATTTACATATATGATGTTTTTTAAATAACTTTTTTCTTGCACCATACATCTAGATTGTTTTTATGATTCATATATAGTACTTCGGTTCCATTTACCATGGGCCCCCAGTACATCACTTTCTTTTTATTTGACATTTCACTATGTGGGCTTGCTACGGTGTTATGTCATAGCTCACATTTATAGGACACTTGTTTATCTTTTCACATTTATATTTTTCTTTTCTATTTCACTGGTAGATTCTTTCTGCTGATGTGATGTGCCCTGTACTATATGGGACCCAATATGGATGCAGGGAGTGTGCGTCCTGTAGTATTGGCCGCATTACCTATGCGATTTAGTTTATTTTCAGGTCTTTACCTGGAGCCGTGAGTTGCGGGTCACCTGCGTTCCACTGGGTCGCGGAGTGCGCATGCGCTGCGCGACGCCATCTCGACGCGCTCCGTGACGTCTGCAAGCGCCGCGCATGCGCGGTGCGCAGACGTGGACGCGCTGAGAGATGGCGCTGCATACCATGGTGTTCTCCGCGCCGGATCGTGTTGTCCGCAGGTGTGCCGCATCCAGGTAATTTTCTGCCATCGTCCCACCCCCATTCTACCCTATATATACCCTGCTTACTTACTACTTAGTACCTCCTGACGAAGCCGCTGAGGTGAAACGTCGAGGTCTCGCGCTCAGCGTCTGACATCCACCTTGCTACCATGTCTTCAGGTACGTCCTGTCACTAGTATAGCTCCATACATCCTATAGGACACCTCTGTATGTATCCATAGTGGGTCCTTTGTTATTCAGGTGCATGCTATTTCTGATTTCCTAGCCATTTGATTCCTATCAGTTGGATTTATTACCATTGGTTTGTCTTGGCGCCTATGTATTTTGGTGTATGTGCGTTATGGCTCACGGTTCACCAGATTTGGTCTGTTGTACCTTGTGTACATAACCCTACTGGGGGCGACCCTCATATGTCATACTATTCTGGTTATCCCTGAGCTTTACGCCTTGATTTTTTGGTCATACCTACCTGTGCTTTACACTGCACAGATTTACTGGTAGTTTTCTTGGTGTCATTGGCCCTGTGCTTCTCCGTATACTGTATACCATCCTGTTGTTTTTCCATACTTTTATATTTTATAATAAATGACATATTTGATATATTAATTCCACTTGTTTGGTTTTAGGTCTTTCTGTGTATCCTTTCTGTTTGTTGTTGTGGGCAGGATTCCACCTCTCCACAGGTTCTGCTAGTTAGCTGTTTAAGAGGCTCTATTTAAGTCTGCTTCTTACTGCTGACTTGGCGGTTGATATTTTCCTTCTGGAGTTCTATACTGGTTGTTTGTGGATCCTCTACTTCCTGCTCGTCTCAAGCTGTCCTTCTGTTCTCTCCTTTATGTGTGTGTTGCTTCTAGGTCTCAGGGAAACGCTGGTCCCTTCATTGTGGAAGGTACCGGCTGTCTCATTCCCTGCTCCCTAAGTTAGGGTTTGCAACAGTGTCAACAGGGCTTAGGTTCCAGCGTATGAGTTCGTTCACCATTAGGACTTGCTCATTGTCACGGCTGAGGGTGGGGGAAACCCTCAGTCGTGCGGTGTCAATAATAAAAGGTAGCTGCTGGGCCAGGACAGGAAACAGGGAGCAGGTCACTTCCTAATGCATCTCTAAATCTGACCCTGACTCCTAGCTGTATGAGCCAACCCTGATGGTAGGAGGGCTTATACTCCGGAACCTAGGGTCCCTACTAGCCCTCAGGATAGCCCTGGAACTAGGAGCAGGGTAAGACGACCTGTTCCTCCTAGGCACGGTTTTTGTCTATTCTGGATGTTGTACAAGTGGTCATTATAGCTGTCTAAGTTGACAGAGCTGCCTTTGTGTAGGTTAATAATACACAGAAAGACCTGTCAGATAGACTCATGTGCTACAAATCTATCCGATCTTCTCAGATCCCTCACAGAGCAGGCAGTGACAGTACCCCCCCTTCTACGGGTGACCTCCGGGCACCCAGGACCGACCTTATCTGGGTGCGCCCTGTGAAAAGCCTTCACAAGGCGACTAGCACTGACATCAGTCACCGGAATCCGCATTCTTTCTTCTGGCCCGTAACCCTTCCAATGTACGAGGTACTGAAGGAAACCACGAAGAATACGCAAGTTAATTATTCTGGAGATCTGAAACTCCAGATTACCATCTATCAAGACAGTAGGAGGTGGCAAGGGGGTTCAGCAGGTTCCACATAGTTTTTCAACAAAGACCTGTGAAACACATTATGGATCTTCCAAGCCTGTGGAAGTTCGAGACGAAATGCAACCGGATTAATAATGGCAGAGATCTTGTAAGGACCAATAAATCTTGAGCCCAACATCCAAGAGGGTACCTTCAACTTAATGTTCTTAGTGGATAACCACCCCAAATCACCCACACACAGGTCCGGACCAGTCATACGTCTCTTGTCAGCCATACGTTATATCTTTTGCCCATTTTTTTCAAATTGATTTGAATCTTCCGCCAGATAGACGGCAATGAGGAAGAGAATCTTTCCTCTTCGGGTATACCAGAGGACTCAGTCCCAGAAAAGGTACCAAACTGAGGGTGAAACCCATATGCACCAAAAAATGGTGACTTATCAGTGGACTCCTGTCTACGGTTATTTAAGGCAAACTCAGCCAAAGACAAAAATAAAGACCACTCTTCCTGATTCTCGGAGTCAAAACACCTCAAATAAGTTTCCAGATTCTGGTTAGTGCGCTCAGTTTGTTTGTTCGACTGAGGGTGGAAAGCCGAAGAGAAGGACAAATGAACTCCCAGACGAGTACAGAATGTCCTCCAGAACCTGGAAACAAATTGCGTCCCCCTATCAGACACCACATCAGAGGGAATGCCGTGTAATTTCACGATGCTATCAATAAACACTTGAGCGAGAGTTTTGGCATTGGGCAAACCTGATAATGGTATAAAGCACGCCATCTTACTGAAGCAGTCCACCACCACCAGATCACCATCGTCCCAGAGGAACTAGGCAAATCAGTGATGAATTCCATGGACAAATGCGTCGAAGGATGGGATGGGATGGACAAAGGAAGAAGAGATCTTGAAGGGCGAGAATCAGTCACCTTGGCACGTGGTGCACAGGTCTCACAGGCTGCCACATAACCCTCCACACCATTACATAAACCTGGCCACCAGAATCTCAGGGAAATAAGATCCACAGTGGATCTGTTTACAGGGTGTCCCGCAAAGACAGTATCATGATGTTCCTTGAACACCTTGTGCCGAAGCCCAGAAGGAACAAACAACCTCCCTGGAGGACAGGAATCAGGTGCCTCACCTTGAGCTTCCAACACATCCGCCTCAAGTTCGGGATAAAGGGCAGAGACCACCACTCCATCAGCCAAAATCGGAGCAGGATCCTCCGAATCTCCCCCCCTCCCAGGAAAGTTACGCGACAAAGCATCCGCCTTGACGTTTTTGACCCATGGGCGATAAGTGACCACAAAATTAAATCTGGTAAAAAAACAATGACCATCTGGCCTGCCTTGGGTTCAGACGCTTCGCCGATTGCAGGTAAGCCAGATTCTTATGATCAGTAATTACCGTAATGGGATGAATCGCTCCTTCTAACCAATGATGCCATTCTTAAAAGGCCAATTTAATGGCCAGTAACTCTCTATTACCAACATCATAATTTATTTTGGCAGAAGAGAGTTTTTTTGAAAAAAAAAAGCGCAAGGGCGCCATTTGCCAGGAGAAGGACCCTTCGACAAAACTGCTCCGACTCCCACTTCTGACGCGTCAACCTCCACAATGAAAGGCTGAGACACATCAGGTTGCACCAGAATGGGAGCAGAAGTGAAACATTTCTTTATTGCAGAAAAAGCATATAAAGCCACTTTAGACCAGACTGAGAAATCCCACCTTTCTTGGTCATATTGGTCAAAGGCTTGACAACAGTAGAATCATTCAGGATACATTTTCTGTAGTAATTAGTAAACCCCAAAATTCACATCAGCGCTTTCTGATTCTCAGGTCGATCCCAGTCCAATACTGCACTGACCTTTTCAGGATCCATACGAAAACCTGGGGAAAAAAGCAGGTAACCCAGGAACTGCAGCTCCTGAACAGCAAGCACACATTTTTCTAACTTGGCATATAACTTACCGTATTTTTCGCTCCATAAGACGCGCTCCCCCCCCCCCCCAAAACTGGAGGGAAAGTGCCCCTGCGTCTTATGGGGCGAATGCTGGCAATTTACATTGCAGTCTGCGATGCTGCAGCATCGCAGACTGCGATGTATTAGTGAGCAGGGAGGAGGGACTGTAGTAGGCGGTTAGAGCGGCGGGGCAGTGCAGGCACTGTACTCTGGCCCCGCAGCTCAGTATGTACTGTATTATACGTAGTGTTAATCATCAGATCTAAACTGAATAATGATGCGCTCCCCCTGCTCCCCATGTGCTTACCGGTACACATGTCACGCTCCTGTAGTAAGCACTAGCAGCTAGCAGGCAGGCAGGCAGGCTGTAACGTGCCTGCTCTGCCTACTTTATGAATGAAGCAGGCGGAGCAGGCACGTGACCTCGGTGAGTTACGGCCGCCTGCAGCCCGGCCTGCCTGCTGGCTGCTAGTGCTTACTACAGGAGCGTGACATGTGTACCGGTAAGTACGGTACACATGGGGAGTAGGGGGAGCGCATCATTACTCAGTTTAGATATGATGATTAACACTACGTATAATACAGTACATACTGAGCGGCGGGGCCAGAGTACAGCGCCTGCACTGCCCCGCCGCTCTACCCCGCCTACTACAGCCCCTCCCTAGGAATCTGTGAATGGCATAATGATGGGGGGGGTCTGTGGATGGCATTATGATGGGGGGATCTGTGGATGGGACTGTTATGGGGGGATCTGTGGATGACACATATAGCAGTGTCATCCACAGATCCACCACCCCATAACAGTGCCATCCACAGATCTCCCCCATCCTAATGCCATCCACAGAACCCCCCCACCATCATAATGCCATCCACAGATCCCCCACCATCATAATGCCATCCACAGATCCCCCCACCATCATAATGCCATCCACAGACCCCCCCCCATCATAATGCCATCCACAGCTCCCCCCATAACAGTGCCATCCACAGATCCCCCACATAACAGTGCCATCCACAAATCCCCCACCCCATAACAGTGCACCATCCACAGATCCCACATAATAGTGTCATGCACAGACCGCCATTAGTTAAAACCCACCAAAAGCACACCTTTTGGTTAAAAAAATTTTTTTTCTTATTTTCCTCCTCAAAAACCTAGGTGCGTCTTATAGGGCGAAAAATACGGTATTCTCCCGAAGGATCAGTAATACTTGTCTTAAATGATCTTGATAAGTTTCAATATTGGGCGAGTAAATGAGTATGTCATCGAGGTAAATAACAACAAACCTCCCCACCAAATGATGAAAAATGTCATTGATAAAGTGCTGAAAGACTGCCAGAGCAATAGTCAGCCCAAAGGGCATGACCAAGTTCTTGAAGTGGCCCTCAGAGGTATTAAAGGCCGTCTTTCATTCGTCCCCTTTCTGATTCTTATCAACCGAGACTTTGGCAATTTAGCTCCGGGAATAAGGTTGACCGGACAATCAAACTCTCGGTGAGGGGGTAACTCCTGTTCTCCACCCTTTAGAGAATACATCAGAAAAATCGGAAAGAAACGGGGGTAACACCTTAGTGGATGCCACAAAAAGTGACGCACCGAGACAGTTGTCTATACAGAAATCACTCCAATTACTGATCTGTCTTGCTTGCCAATCTATGGTAGGATTATGTCTGGTCAACCATGGTAAACCTAGCACTAGAGTGGCAGGCAAACCTTTCAGTAGAAAACAAGAAATGGACTCAACATGGGAATCACCCACCCTCAAATGAATATCACTATCACTGCCTGCCCTGTGAGGGATCTGAGAAGATCAGATAGACTTGCAGCATCTGAGTGTATCTGACAGGTCTTTCTGTGTTTCCTTTCTATTTTTTGTTGTGGACAGGTTTCCACCTCTCCACAGGTTCTGCTCGTTAGCTGTTTAAGAGGCTCTATTTAAGTTCGCCTCTTACTGCTGACTTGGTGGTTGATAATGTCACGGTAGATGGTGATAAGAGAAACACCAAGTAAACAAACAGCAACAGAAAAACAGACTAGGCCCCAAAGCTAGGGAGGAGGAAATTGTAACCTCCTAACAATCCCTGAGCCTCTCCCTGACTGCTGACAGTATGAGCAAGTCCTGATGGTGAACGAACTCATATGCTGGAACCTAAGCCCTGCTGACCCTGTCGCAAACCCTAACTTAGGGAGCGGGGAATGAGACAGCCGGTACCTTCCACCATGAAGGGACTAGCGTCTCCCTGAGACCTAGAAGCAACACACACACAAAGGAAAACACCCAAAAAGCCACACTACAAAAATGTAAATAAATATAATATTTATTGAATTCCATATAATAAAAAGTATAATGATATAATCACAGAGATACGGTTAAAAACTGATACCGTATAGCAGCATGTGGCAAGTCACACATAAAAGCATACATCGATCTATGCGTATCAAAGAACACCTGTAAGAGTCCACTAATCAGAGGGGCCCATATCCATCAGTGCGCTAATCCTGAAAGTCAGGATGATTTATATAGCTAGGTAAAAAGTTCCCTAGCCAACCTACAAAGCAGGCAGGCGAAATGGCCATATCATATTAGTGCATGGTGGTTAACCAACCCAACTGTATAAACCACAATATAAGATAGGTAAAGCACAGGGCTAGACTCAAAGGTAATAAGTATAATAAGTGGAACAAACATAGAAACATGAAATGATACAGAGCGCTGTATAGTGTGACCTCCAGCAACTCCCCGACGTACGTTTCGCCCGACGGCTACTTCCAGGGGAAAAAGGAGAAAACAGAAGGACTTAGCTTGAGAGGAGCAGGAAGTAAAGGATCCACAAACAACCAGTGTAGAACTCCAGAAGGAAAATATCAACCGCAAAGTCAGCAGTAAGAGGCGGACTTAAATAGAGCCTCTTAAACAGCTAATGAGCAGAACCTGTGGAGAGGTGGAATCCTGCCCACAACAACAAACAGAAAGGAAACACAGAAAGACCTGTCAGATAGACTCACATGCTGCAAGTCTATTCGATCTTCTCAGATGCCTCACAGGGCAGGCAGTGACATAAAGGAGGAGAAGAGTCTACGTATAGTCAATAGGTATGAATCTGGTAAAAATATAGGGAGTGTTTGCATTAGGTAAAGAAGTTTAGGGAGTATATATGTCTTCACTAGGTTCTTTCTGCCTATCCACGACATGTAGGGGATGGTTAAGTCTTTTATTTGTTGTTTAATACTTGACAGAAGTGTAGGATAATTCAAATTGAAGGACATGGTAGGGTCACTAGGAATATTTACCCCAAGATAATTGATGTAAGAGTTAGCCCATTGAAAGTGTATTTCTTAGCTAAGGTTGACACATCTTTAGTGGGGACGTTGATACCTAGGGCTGTGCATTTAAAGAGATTAATCCTAAAGTTGTACAATTGGCCAAATTCGTCAAGCAGCCGAAGAATGGCTGTGAACGCCACAACAGGGTCAGAGGAACAGAAGCTTATCGTCTGCGAAGGCAGCTACAGTGTGGGTCACTGGCCCTACCACTAGGCCTCTTATATTAGTGTCCTGTCTTATGGCCTGTATAAGCGTCTCCAGGCATAAAATAAAAAATGAGGGGGGCATTGGGCAGCCTTGACGGGTGCCATTTGAGATTAGAAAAGAGGGAAACAGCACCCCATTTACTCTGATATTTGCATGGGGGAAGGAGTACAGGGATAGGACCGCTGTTATCGATTGGGAAGGAAAGCCAAACTTGTGGAGAGTGGCCTCCATAAATCTCCAGCCAACTCTGTCAAATGCTTTTTCAGCATACGTGCTGAGTAGAGTGAGTTGGGTATTGTTTGCTAAGGCATATTCGATTGCCTGCTAAAGGTGTCGTCCCTGCACTCTCTGCCCCCCATGAACCCAGATTGTTCAGGGGAAATCAGTTTTTGGAGTAATGGAGCAATTCTGTGGGCCAGGATCTGTGCCCATAGTTTTATGTCAGTGTTTAAGACGGAGATGGGCCTATAACTTGAGGGAATTTCAGTATCTTTGCCTGGTTTGGGGAGCACTACAATATGGGCTTCCAATGCCTGTTTCGTTGGAGGTCATCCGGAGAGTAATGCGTTGAAATAGGTTGCTAATTGGGGCCCTAGCATCGGCAGGAACTTTTTATAATAGGATATTGTTAGCCCATCAGGTCCGGGGCTTTTACCTTTGGGGTTTGTGCTGAGGACCTTGTGGATTTCCACAACAGTAACTAGTTTTACAAGCGAATTTCCTTCTTCTTTAGTCAATGTGGGTAAATTTAGGTTAGATAAGAATTTGTGTGTGCTATCCATTCTAGTAGCCAGGACATCAGGTGATTCTTGAGGATGGATGTTGTAAAGGGATTGGTAATAGGAGGTGAAAACCCTCGCTATTTCTGATGTAGTGTTCAGAGTTTTACCATTGTGTGCTCTCATTTGACTAATATGTGATTGTTCAGCCCGTTTTTAATGAGTGCTGTCATAATCCTATTGCCCTTATCGCCATGAGCATAGTGTTTGTGTTTTATCCTTATGTACAGTAGGCTTGTGCTGCCTTTATGTTTAAAAGTGTTTTCAGCTAATTTCTCAGCACTGTTAGAGCTTCATGGTCTCTCAGAGCGAGTGACCTCTTGTGGGTGCTTTCTAAGGCTGCAATTTTTGAGACAAAAGAGAAGTGATCTGTGCCAATAGTTTCTTTTTCAGGTGAGATCCTAAGGATATAAATTCCCCACGAATAACAGTTTTATGGGCTTCCCATATGGAGGCAGGTGAGGCCTCTGATGGGGTATTGAGCTCAAAATAATTTTGAAGTTTCTTGGATAGTGAGGCTATGTGTGAGGGTGTGTCTAATAGTGTAGGATTTAGCTGCCATGTCCATGCCTTCTTGGTTATCTCGGGAATATTCAGGGATATAAAAACCGGGGCATGGTCAGATACCGTAATACAATGAATATCTGCACTACACACCTGAGTAAGATACCGGTCTTGAATAAGGAAGTAGTCTAACCTCTGATATGACTTATGAGGATTGGCGTAAAAGGTGTAATCTTTTCTATCCCCATGTTTTGACCTCCAGATATTGCTCTCGTAATCTATTATGAATTCCTCTCAGTGCCCTGTATGAGATCGTGGACTTCCCAGTAGAGCAGTCTAATATAGGGTTAAGAGCTAAGTTGAGGTCGCCTCCTATTATTAATAAGCCGGAAGTGAACGAAGAGATGGTAAGTAGTACTTTACTTAGCCACTTGACTGTTCCAGCATTGGGGGCATATAGATTACATAATGTGACCTCGACCTTTCCTATTTTACCTTTTAAGAATGGGTATCTCCCCTCGGGGTCCGCCACCTCAGACAGGAAAGAAAAGGGTACATTTTAATGGATCCCTATACTAACACCTCTTGACAGACTGTCGTGACAAGAATGGTACCAGGATTGATAACAAGAATATGAAATTTTAGGGATGTGTCTTTGTCTGAAATGCGTTTCTTGTAGCATGATCACTTCTGCCTTCTCTTTTCTCAATATTTGAAAGACACGGTGTGGCAAACCTAGCCACTTCAGTATATCAAAGACTGGGTTCATGTGTCAATTTTACACTGTACAAGACTGAGGGCATTCCTATGCTAGTTTCACGAACAGATGTGTATGCCACATATCCCCTCCCCTCTCAGCTGAGGGATAACCCAATTGACATTGCAGCCATTGTGTTTCTGCTGAATTGCCAGACGAGGGCTCGGCGGGTCCCTGATTACTTTTGTCTTACAAGTAATGAACAATGAGGGAACAGCATGGCAGGTTAAGTTTTCCACAGAGTCCACCAGGGGAAAACCCCTGGAATGCCATTATGTAAACCCAGTGCATGGGGAAACCCCTGGAAGGCAATTATGGAAACCCCTTGCATGGGGAAACTCCTGGAATGCCATTATGGAAACCCCGTGCATGGGGAAACCCCTGGAAGGCCATTATGGAAACCCCTTGCATGGGGACATTTACATTTCAATTAAAGTTGTTGTTGACTCCCAGACTGTAAATCGGCCAGTTCTTGGGACAAAGGGATTATACTTACGCTACACATATCTTGTATGCTTGATAGGACTACCAGCGGAGACACCGTGGATTATAATATTACTCCGCTACACACGGCTTCTCTTAGGGTACTTTCACACTAGCGTTTTTGTTTTCCGGTATTGAGTTCTGTCACAGGGGCTCAATACCGGAAAAAAACTGATCAGTTTTATCCTAATGCATTCTGAATGGAGAGCATTCCATACAGTATGCATCAGGATGCATCAGTTCAGTCCCTCTTAAGTTTTTAGCCAGAGAAAATATCGCAGCATGCTGCAGTTTTTTCTCTGGCCAAAAACCCTGAACACTTGCCGGAATTCCTGATCCGGCATTATTTTTCATTGAAATGCATTAATGCCGGACCTGGCCCCAAGTGTTTCGGAAAAACTGAATGCGCAGACCTTTACAAATGTAAAAAAGATAAATACTGGATCGGTTTTTTTCTGGATGACAACCGGAAAGACGGATCCGGTATTGCAATGCATTTGTCAGACGGATCCGCATTTGGATTTTGCTTTCCTTTGAATCACTTAACGAATATTTAGTTGTACATCTGTGTTGCATGGAGTCAACCAACTTCTGGCACCTGTGAACAGGTATTCCAGCCCAGGATGATTGGACTACATTTCACAGTTCTTCTCTATTTCTTGGTTTTGCCTCAGAAACTGCATTTTTTATGTCACCCCACAAGTTTTCTATTGGATTAAGATCCGGGGATTGGGCTGGCCACTTCATAACGTCAATCTTGTTGGTCTGGAACCAAGATGTTGCACGTTTACTGGTGTGTTTGGGGTCCTTGTCTTATTTCAAGGGAATCTCCTCTTCAGCATAAGGCAGCATGACCTCTTCAAGTATTCTGATGTATTCAAACTGATCCATGATCCCTGGTATGCGATAAATAGGCCCAACACACTAGTATGAAAAACATCCCCATATCATGATGCTTGCGCCACCATGCTTCACTGTCTTCACAGTGTACTGTGGCTTAAATTCAGTGTTTGGGGTCGTCTGACAAACTGTCTCCGGCCACTTTCATTAGTCCACAAAATGTTGCGCCATTTCTCTTTAGGTCAGTCAATGTGCTCTTTGGCAAATTGTAACCTCTTCAGCACATGTCTTTTTTTCAACAGTGGGACTTTGCGGGGGCTTCTTGCAGATAGCTTGGCTTCACATAGGTGTCTTCTAATTGTAACAGTACTGACAGGTAACTTTAGACCTTCTTTGATCTTCCTGGAGCTGATTGTTGGCTGAGTCCTTAAAATTTTGGTTTTTCTTCTTCTATCCATTCGAATGGTAGTTTTTTTGCTTTCTTCCACATCTTTCAGGTTTTGGTTGCCATTTTAAAGCATTTGCGATCATTTTAGCTGAGCAGCCTATCATTTTCTACACTTCTTTATATGTTTTCCCCTCTCCAATCAACGTTTTAATCAATGTACGCTGTTCTTCTGAACAATGTCTGGAACAACCCATTTTCCTCAGAATTTCAGAGAGAAATGCACCGTAACCAGAATGTACAACATTTGCTGCCTTCCTTCCTTAAATAATGGCAATAATTGCCACCTGTTTTTCAAAGAATGAATGACCTCACTCATTGAACTCCACACTGCTATTATTTTGAACATGCCCCTTTCAATAAGTTATTGAATTACACAGAATCAGCAGCATGCATGGCATGACTGTTGGGTCTGTTGGATTTCTATTACTCTACTACACCTGCTACTAAATTATTTGCCATGTAGAAATATAATTTCTACCAAAAACAGTGATTGATCAGGTTAGTGATATCAGAGTGCTATTATTTTGATCACAACTGTAAGTGAAACATATGAAAAGGGTACAAGTAAGATGTAAATGCGTCTGGGAGCTCCATAAGGAGCAAGAAGGGGGAGGTAAACACGGATATACCTCAGCACAGATAAGACCGTAGCTTAAGATGAGTAAAGTAGAGAGAAAAAACTATCCCAAAGAGTAAGATGCATTCATTTAAACAGTGTTTGGAGAAGGTGTGAGGGGGAAATGAGGGGAGTGAATTAGGTAGGCCCTGCATTATCTTCAACATAAGGGTTTCCTACCATATGGCATTAAGCAATAAGCAATAAATGACTGCCAGCATGGTAATCGAGATCAGGCAATATAATCCATGCGAGATGCTCTTTTGCTCCTCATGGTTTTCTGTTTCTTGATAGTCGACCATGTAGGAGGAATCTTCAAGGAAGGTAGTTCACCATCTTGAGACACAGGCAACCACAAGGGGACCTCCACTGGTGTTAGGCCCAGGGGTTACCAGAGCTGCTGTAAATCTTCAGGGGTGCGGATAGTGAAGCGCCGATTGCCGTAGGAGATGAGAAGGCCAAAAGGGAAAAGCCACCTATAAGGGATTTTTGATGTGCACAGTAGCTCCGTAAGGGGCCTCAGGATTCTCCTCTTCCGGAGGGTTGAGGGAGAATTATCTTGAAAGTCTGCGAACATTAATTACTCCATATCCCTGGCCTTGTGTAAGATGGCTTCAGTGTCCCGATAGCTCAGTAAGCTGCAAATAATAATATATGTTTTCTCTGAGGGAGGAGGTTTGGGACGTAGAGCCCTGTGCACTCGCTCCACAACAATGGATGACTCCAGTTCTGAGCCCAGTAAAGTTGAAAACAAGTCCTGCATGACAGCGAACAAATTTTCTTTGTCTACAGCTTCAGGAAGACCTTGAATTCTGATATTCCTCCTGCGATTTCTATTTTCTTGGTCTTCTAGCATCATTAGGGTGTTATTTATAGCAGTATGGTAAGTCCCTAAGGTGCTTTTGACTGCTGAGTTAAAAGAAAACAGAGCTTCTTGTGATTGTTCCAGGGCCCTCACTCTGTCACCAATATGGTGGACATCTGCTTTAATGACCGAGAGGTCTGTGGCTATGTGTCATGCGCTGCTCGGACGGTGTGCGGAGGTCTGTCAGATTGGTAGCACGTGTCTAACCATTTGTTTTGTTTTGTTTTGGAATCATGCTGGATCCGCCTTCCTTCAGGTGCTCTGGGTGGGGTCATTGGCTTAAATTGCCTTCACTCCCAGAGGGCCGCGCGGGTTATAGAATTCAGTCTGGCCTTGGATTCAAGGAATGAAGGATTGTCTGTTCCAGCTCAGATAAGTTTGGTTTCTGTTTTTGTTATTTGCGGTCTAGGCTGTTTGTGTGTCTTCTGCCCCTTCTCCCCTTTCACCATCTCAGGGATTCTAGGGTGTTTGCAGTCCAGGCACGAGGACACATTATTCCTACCATCAAGGCCTAGACACTTGTTTATTTGGTTGTCTGTATATCTGAGATACTGTCCGCCGTGACACTATGGGTGCTAATGCTCTCTGTAGGGCCCGATCCAGATAGTCACGAGTGAGAGGTGTAGGTTCACTCACCATCCGTTGTATAGGAGAGGCATCTGCATAAATTTCGCAGTCCTCGCTGGGTTCGTCTGCACACTGCAGCGTTATGTCTTGACCCTTCGGTGCCATCTTGCCAGCGCGTGCTGCCGGCTGGGACGACTGTTTCCTGAGGTATTTCTCCATGTTCTGTTTTCGACGGTTTTCCAGCATCAGTCGTCTCTGCCGGCTGATTTCTGGGTTGAATCTTCACCATGTTGTGGGGATAGTTTGCTAAAGAAGGCTTAGAAGCAGCTTGGTGGCGCGAGTGCTTCTCTTAAGTAGCCGCCATCTAGCGAGGTCAGGCTCCGCCCCCGGTGTGTTGTCATATTCTAATGCCCATACGTTTTTTTACTTTTTAATGGACGCAGTTTTTTCACAGGACTGGTTGTAGCTTTTAATGGTACCATTTGGGGAAAATGTGATTTTTTTTATCCCTTTTTATGTAATTTTTAGCGAGGTGAGATGAACAAAAAATTAAGCTGTATGAAAACTTGCTTTTTTATAAGATGGAATGCAATTTTTATTGCTATCATTTACTGGTACATATTGCTTTTTGGTCACATATTTAGGAGGCCATATAATAGCAAAAGTGTTAAGTGAAACTACTATATATACACAATTTAATGTTTGAATAGTAAAACAATATGGGATTTTAGTAAAGTTACAAGTTGGTTATGACTAAAGAAACAACATATAACACAAATCTTACAGTATGTAATTTTCTCCTCCTAAAGGTGGGACACTCAAAAATAAGAATAGGATATTCAGATAAGACAACTGGTACTAACCAAAAAGTAATAAAATTGGTGGTATGATCTTATTCCGTTGGAAGTGACTCTGCTCTTTTCACCTATTGTTTATATTATCACTAGAGTTGAGCGAACACCTGGATGTTCGGGTTCGAGAAGTTCGGCCGAACTTCCCGTAAATGTTCGGGTTCGGGATCCGAACCCGAACCGAACTTCGTCCCGAACCCGAACCCCATTGAAGTCAATGGGGACCCGAACTTTTGGGCACTAAAAAGGCTGTAAAACAGCCCAGGAAAGAGCTAGAGGGCTGCAAAAGGCAGCAACATGTAGGTAAATCCCCTGCAAACAAATGTGGATAGGGAAATGAATTAAAATTAAAATTAAAAAAATAAAAATGAACCAATATCAATTGGACAGAGGTCCCATAGCAGAGAATCTGGCTTCACGTCAGCAGAGAATCAGTCTCTTCATGCCATAGCAAAGAATCTGGCTTCATGTCAGCAGAGAATCAGTCTCTTCATGCCATAGCAGAGAATCTGGCTTCATGTCAGCGCAGAATCAGTCTTCATGTCATAGCAGAGAATCAGGCTTCACGTCACCCACCACTGGAACAGGCCACTGTCACACATTTAGGCCCCGGCACCCAGACAGAGGAGAGCGGTCCCGTAACAGAGAATCTGGCCTTATGTCAGCGCAGAATCTGTCTTCATGTCATAGCAGAGAATCAGGCTTCACGTCACACATTTAGGCCCAGGCACCCAGGCAGAGGAGAGAGGTCCCGTAACAGAGAATCTGGCCTTATGTCAGCGCAGAATCTGTCTTCATGTCATAGCAGAGAATCAGGCTTCACGTCACCCACCACTGGAACAGGCCACTGTCACACATTTAGGCCCAGGCACCCAGGCAGAGGAGAGCGGTCCCGTAACAGAGAATCTGGCCTTATGTCAGCGCAGAATCTGTCTTCATGTCATAGCAGAGAATCAGGCTTCACGTCACCCACCACTGGAACAGGCCACTGTCACACATTTAGGCCCCGGCACCCAGACAGAGGAGAGCGGTCCCGTAACAGAGAATCTGGCCTTATGTCAGCGCAGAATCTGTCTTCATGTCATAGCAGAGAATCAGGCTTCACGTCACCCACCACTGGAACAGGCCACTGTCACACATTTAGGCCCCGGCACCCAGACAGAGGAGAGCGGTCCCGTAACAGAGAATCTGGCCTTATGTCAGCGCAGAATCTGTCTTCATGTCATAGCAGAGAATCAGGCTTCACGTCACCCACCACTGGAGCAGGCCACTGTCACACATTTAGGCCCAGGCACCCAGGCAGAGGAGAGAGGTCCTGTAACAGAGAATCTGGCCTTATGTCAGCGCAGAATCTGTCTTCATGTCATAGCAGAGAATCAGGCTTCACGTCAGCCACCACTGGAACAGGCCACTGTCACACATTTAGGCCCAGGCACCCAGGCAGAGGAGAGCGGTCCCGTAACAGAGAATCTGGCCTTATGTCAGCGCAGAATCTGTCTTCATGTCATAGCAGAGAATCAGGCTTCACGTCACCCACCACTGGAACAGGCCACTCTCACACATTTAGGCCCAGGCACCCAGGCAGAGGAGAGAGGTCCCGTAACAGAGAATCTGGCCTTATGTCAGCGCAGAATCTGTCTTCATGTCATAGCAGAGAATCAGGCTTCACGTCACCCACCACTGGAACAGGCCACTGTCACACATTTAGGCCCAGGCACCCAGGCAGAGGAGAGAGGTCCCGTAACAGAGAATCTGGCCTTATGTCAGCGCAGAATCTGTATTCATGTCATAGCAGAGAATAAGGCTTCACGTCACCCACCACTGGAACAGGCCACTGTCACACATTTAGGCCCCGGCACCCAGACAGAGGAGAGCGGTCCCGTAACAGAGAATCTGGCCTTATGTCAGCGCAGAATCTGTCTTCATGTCATAGCAGAGAATCAGGCTTCACGTCACCCACCACTGGAACAGGCCACTGTCACACATTTAGGCCCAGGCACCCAGGCAGAGGAGAGAGGTCCCGTAACAGAGAATCTGGCCTTATGTCAGCGCAGAATCTGTATTCATGTCATAGCAGAGAATCAGGCTTCACGTCACCCACCACTGGAACAGGCCACTGTCACACATTTAGGCCCCGGCACCCAGACAGAGGAGAGGTTCATTCAACTTTGGGTTGCCCCGCAATATAATGGTAAAATAAAAAAAAAATAGGATTGAATGAGGAAGTGCCCTGGAGTACAATAATATATTGTTAAGGGGAGGTAGTTAATGTCTAATCTGCACAAGGGATGGACAGGTCCTGTGGGATCCATGCCTGGTTCATTTTTATGAACGTCAGCTTGTCCACATTGGCTGTAGACAGGCGGCTGCGTTTGTCTGTAATGACGCCCCCTGCCGTGCTGAATACACGTTCAGACAAAACGCTGGCCGCCGGGCAGGCCAGCACCTCCAAGGCATAAAAGGCTAGCTCTGGCCACGTGGACAATTTGGAGACCCAGAAGTTTGAATGGGGCCGAACCATCAGTCAGTACGTGGAGGGGTGTGCACAGGTACTGTTCCACCATGTTAGTAAAATGTTGCCTCCTGCTAACACGTTCCGTATCAGGTGGTGGTGCAGTTAGCTGTGGCGTGGTGACAAAACTTTTCCACATCTCTGCCATGCTAACCCTGCCCTCAGAGGAGCTGGCCGTGACACAGCTGCGTTGGCGACCTCTTGCTCCTCCTCTGCCTTCGCCTTGGGCTTCCACTGGTTCCCCTGTGACATTTGGGAATGCTCTCAGTAGCGCGTCTACGTGCGCTTGTACTCGCGCATCTTCCTATCACGCTCCAGTGTAGGAAGTAAGGTGGGCACATTGTCTTTGTACCGGGGATCCAGCAGGGTGGCAACCCAGTAGTCCGCACACGTTAAAATGTGGGCAACTCTGCTGTCGTTGCGCAGGCACTGCAGCATGTAGTCGCTCATGTGTGCCAGGCTGCCCAGAGGTAAGGACAAGCTGTCCTCTGTGGGAGGCGTATCGTCATCGTCCTGTGTTTCCCCCCAGCCACGCACCAGTGATGGGCCCGAGCTGCTTTGAGTGCCACCCCGCTGTGAACATGCTTCATCCTCATTCTCCTCCACCTCCTCCTCATCCTCGTCCTCCTCGTCCTCCAGTAGTGGGCCCTGTCTGGCCACATTTGTACCTGGCCTCTGGTGTTGCAAAAAACCTCCCTCTGAGTCACTTTGAAGAGACTGGCCTGAAAGTGCTAAAAATGACCCCTCTTCCTCCTCTTCCTCCTGGGCCACCTCCTCTTCCATCATCGCCCTAAGTGTTTTCTCAAGGAGACATAGAAGTGGTATTGTAACGCTGATAACGGCGTCATCGCCACTGGCCATGTTGGTGGAGTACTCGAAACAGCGCAACAGGGCACACAGGTCTCGCATGGAGGCCCAGTCATTGGTGGTGAAGTGGGTCTGATCCGCAGTGCGACTGACCCGTGCGTGCTGCAGCTGAAACTCCACTATGGCCTGCTGCTGCTCGCACAGTCTGTCCAGCATATGCAAGGTGGAGTTCCACCTGGTGGGCACGTTGCATATGAGGCGGTGAGCGGGAAGGCCGAAGTTACGCTGTAGCGCAGACAGGCGAGCAGCGGCAGGGTGTGAACGCCGGAAGCGCGAACAGGCGGCCCGCACTTTATGCAGCAGCTCTGACATGTCGGGGTAGTTGCGAATGAACTTCTGCACCACCAAATTCAGCACATGCGCCAGGCAAGGGATGTGCGTCAAACCGGCTAGTCCCAGAGCTGCAACGAGATTTCGCCCATTATCGCACACCACCAGGCCGGGCTTGAGGCTCACCGGCAGCAACCACTCGTCGGTCTGTTGTTCTATACCCCGCCACAACTCCTGTGCGGTCTGGGGCCTGTCCCCCAAACATATGAGTTTCAGAATGGCCTGCTGACGTTTACCCCGTGCTGTGCTGAAGTTGGTGGTGAAGGTGTGTGGCTGACTGGATGAGCAGGTGGAAGAAGAGGAGGAGGAAGCTGAGTAGGAGGAGGAGGAGACAGGAGGCAAAGAATGTTGCCCTGCGATCCTTGGCGGCGGAAGGACGTGCGCCAAATAGCTCTCCGCCTGGGGCCCAGCCGCCACTACATTTACCCAGTGTGCAGTTAGGGAGATATAGCGTCCCTGGCCGTGCTTACTGGTCCACGTATCTGTGGTTAGGTGGACCTTGCCACAGATGGCGTTGCGCAGTGCACACTTGATTTTATCGGACACTTGTTTGTGCAGGGAAGGCACGGCTCTCTTGGAGAAGTAGTGGCGGCTGGGAACAACATACTGTGGGACAGCAAGTGACATGAGCTGTTTGAAGCTGTGTGTGTCCACCAGCCTAAATGACAGCATTTCATAGGCCAGTAGTTTAGAAATGCTGGCATTCAGGGCCAGGGATCGAGGGTGGCTAGGTGAGAATTTACGCTTTCTCTCAAATGTTTGTGAGATGGAGAGCTGAACGCTGCCGTGTGACATGGTTGAGATGCTTGGTGACGCAGGTGGTGGTGTTGGTGGTACATCCCATGTTTGCTGGGCGGCAGGTGCCAACGTTCCTCCAGAGGCGGAGGAAAAGGCCGAGGCGGCGGCAGCAGCAGCAGAAGAGGCCGAGGCGGCAGCAGCAGAAGAGGTAGCAGGGGGAGCCTGAGTGACTTCCTTGTTTTTAAGGTGTTTACTCCACTGCAGTTCATGCTTTGCATGCAGGTGCCTGGTCATGCAGGTTGTGCTAAGGTTCAGAACGTTAATGCCTCGCTTCAGGCTCTGATGGCACAGCGTGCAAACCACTCGGGTCTTGTCGTCAGCACATTGTTTGAAGAAGTGCCATGCCAGGGAACTCCTTGAAGCTGCCTTTGGGGTGCTCGGTCCCAGATGGCGGCGGTCAGTAGCAGGCGGAGTCTCTTGGCGGCGGGTGTTCTGATTTTGCCCACTGCTCCCTCTTTTGCTACGCTGTTGGCTCGGTCTCACCACTGCCTCTTCCTCCGAACTGTGAAAGTCAGTGGCACGACCTTCATTCCATGTGGGGTCTAGGACCTCATCGTCCCCTGCATCGTCTTCCACCCAATCTTGATCCCTGACCTCCTGTTCAGTCTGCACACTGCAGAAAGACGCAGCAGTTGGCATCTGTGTTTCGTCATCATCAGAGACGTGCTGAGGTAGTATTCCCATGTCCTCATCATCAGGAAAAATAAGTGGTTGTGCGTTAGTGCATTCTATCTCTTCCACCCCTGGGGAAGGGCTAGGTGGATGCCCTTGGGAAACCCTGGCAGCAGAGTCTTCAAACAGCATAAGAGAATGCTGCATAACTTGAGGCTCAGACAGTTTCCCTGATATGCATGGGGGTGATGTGACAGACCGATGGGCTTGGTTTTCATGCGCCATCTGTGCGCTTTCTGCAGAAGACTGGGTGGGAGATAATGTAAACGTGCTGGATCCACTGTCGGCCACCCAATTGACTAATGCCTGTACCTGCTCAGGCCTTACCATCCTTAGAACGGCATTGGGCCCCACCAAATATCGCTGTAAATTCTGCTGGCTACTGGGACCTGAGGTAGTTGGTTCACTAGGACGTGTGGCTGTGGCAGAACGGCCACGTCCTCTCCCAGCACCAGAGGGTCCACTAACACCACCACGACCATGTCCACGTCCGCGTCCGCGTCCCTTATTAGATGTTTTCCTCATTGTTCCCGTTCACCACAATTTTGAGAATGGCAAATTTGGGAATGCTTTTTCAACCCAGAACAAAAAGTCTGCTTTTACGGTCCCTACAAATAACTTGACCAGCTAAAACTGTGCAGATTTGGTTGAATTGAGATGTGAGACCTGTTTTTTTTTGCGCTGTGTGACAGTTATAGGTTTAATCACAGAATGACACTTCTATCAGCACGCTAGCGTGTGTCTTAGGTTTTTCTGAATGACACTATCAATACCTTCAATGTAAGATTTTCTTTTTGGGATAGATTTCAAGTAGGCCTCAAATACCACAAACTAGTTATTTTCAGAATGGCAAATTTGGGAATGCTTTTTCAACCCAGAACAAAAAGTCTGCTTTTACGGTCACTACAAATAACTTGACCAGCTAAAACTGTGCAGATTTGGTTGAATAGAAATGTCAGGTCTATTTTTTAGGCGCTGGGTGACAGGCTCAACTTGCCCCTGATGTAATATATGGCCAAAAAATAACCACACTGTTGATGGTTAAATGCACTTGGGTGACACAGGCTCAGCCTGCACCAGATGTAGTATATGGCCAAAAAATAATCAGACTGTTGATGGTTAAATGAACTTGGGTGACACAGGCTAAGCCTGCACCAGATGTAGTATATGGCCAAAAAATAATCAGACTGTTGATGGTTAAATGCACTTGGGTGACACAGGCTCAGCCTGCAGCTGATGTAGTATATGGCCAAAAAATAATCAGACTGTTGATGGTTAAATGCACTTGGGTGACACAGGCTCAGCCTGCAGCTGATGTAGTATATGGCCAAAAAATAACCAGACTGTTGATGGTTAAATGCACTTCGGTGACACAGGCTCAGCCTGCAGCTGATGTAGGATATAGCACAAAATAACCACACTATCGATGGTTAAATACACTTGGTGATAGCTTGTGCTGGCGCACCACAAGTCACAAAATGGCCGCCGATCACCCCAGAAAAAAAGTGATTTAAAAACGCTCTGGGCAGCCTCAAAAAAGTGAGCAAGTCAATAATAGCACTTCAATGATCCACAGCTGCAGATCGATCACAGAATGAAGTCTTTTGGAGGAGTTAATCTGCCTAATCTCGCCCTAACGTCGCAGCTGCAACCTCTCCCTATACTGATCATAGCAGAGTGACGTGCGGCGCTACGTGACTCCAGCTTAAATAGAGGCTGGGTCACATGGTGCACTGGCCAATCACAGCCATGCCAATAGTAGGCATGGCTGTGATAGCCTCTTGGGCCAAGTAGTATGACGCTTGTTGATTGGCTGCTTTGCAGCCTTTCAAAAAGCGCCAAGAAAGCGCCGAACACCGAACCCGGACTTTTACGAAAATGTTCGGGTTCGGGTCCGTGTCACGGACACCCCAAAATTCGGTACGAACCCGAACTATACAGTTCGGGTTCGCTCATCCCTAATTATCACACATCTCTCACAATCCTCCAACAAGTGCATGCATTCTAAATATATGTGATAAACAATAATTTATGCTACAGTCTGAATATCAAATATAAGTTCTACATGTTGGGGCCCAGTTGCCTCGGTGCGCTTAATAAACTGTAGGTGCACTTAATGACACAAATAACAGTAGCTCAAGCAGTAACCCTTACTTCAGTAATAAATAGATTAAGTAAATAATATTCTGTAAGGCCTTATTTATCACTGTCCAGGGGAAGTGAAGCCTGCAGGGGTACGACAGTTTACTCACTCTTCTGTTAATCCAGGGTTAGGCTTGGTTTAGGCCTCCAAGAACCTGCAGAATCCTCTAGTAAATGAAGAGAAGAATGGCAGGATGCTTTTAGGACAATCACTCTGAGATGACACTCCTCAGGAGATTCACTGGAGTAGATGAATCATTGTGCTTTGGCTAAATACTTTTCTTTTCTTTCTTAATAAACAGGCATTTTGCTTTTCCAGTTTAACCTTAGATGCCTGCTTCTCAGTAAATCATCCGCTGCAAACCATATATCCGTTACTTATCCAAGTGCCAGTTACTTGTCTCCTGCTCACTGTTCCAAGGAGAGCTGGGAAATGTAGTTCTGCTGCCTCCCCAACAGCTGCAGAGAAATCTTCTTACTGATGACCATCCACTGTACTAACTGCTGTTACACATCTCTTACAGGGGTTACATCTAGATAATTTTTTTATACCGTTTTTGGGAGGTGAGGTGACCTAAAACAGCATTTTTGTCATTGTTTATTATTTATTTAATCCTGCATTACTGTGCAGGATAAGTAACATGATCATTTTCTAGATTGAGTTGTTATGGACGCAGTGATACCAATTATATGTAATATATTTTATGTTTACTTTTTTTTCCAATTGTAAAAATGTGGATAAGGGGAAAAAAGTTATTTTTTAATTGAAAGAGCCAGACAGTGAAAACATCATAATGCCTTTCTTCATCAATTTAAGCACAGAGGGGGTGGCAGTAGCAGAGAGGAGCCTCTAGGTGTAATCTCAACTCCCCCGTTGCTCCTAGAGGCTCATTTGCATATATAAAAACATTATTTTCTCAGCAATGTGGGCACATATGAACATGTGACTAATACAGATGCCTTCAGCTGCCAAGAGCACATGTAACAGGTCAGCCAGTTTCATAGGTGCAAATCTGCCGACAGATGCCCTTTAATTGGGCCTTTTTGTTACAACACCTTAATTCTTTACGGTAAGAGCAGTGAGACTATGGAACTCTCTGCCTGAGGAGGTGGTCATGGTGAGTACAATAAAGGAATTCAAGAGGGGCCTGGATGTATTTCTGGAGCGTAATAATATTACAGGATATAGCTACTAGAGAGGGGTCGTTGATCCAGGGAGATATTCTGATTGCCTGATTGGAGTCGGGAAGGAATTTTTTATTCCCCTAAAGTGAGGAAAATTGGCTTCTACCTCACAGTTTTTTTTTGCCTTCCTCTGGATCAACTTGCAGGATAACAGGCCGAACTGGATGGACAAATGTCTTTTTTCGGCCTTATGTACTATGTTACTAATTAGAGTTCTTGGAATATGTAACGGGTTGCCGAAGGCACACTCGGTCTCCCATCAGCCGCAGACCTGCTGCTTAGCTTCGGGAGCGAGGATCTGTGTTTGACCTCGTTCCCAGGGTGGCTTTGCTAGCTAGGAGGCTCCCTGCTCCTAGGTCTGCCTTGAGCGCCGAGCTGATCACTCGGTGCTCGACTGGTCGGTCTGTCGGTCATGTGACGCTGGCCACATCACATGACCCTCACTCCCCACTATAAATACAGGCAGCTTGCTGGCCACAGGTTGCCTGTTAATTTAGGTTCCTGGCGTTTGTTGGATACCTGTATACTTACCTGATCCTGTTCCCTGACGATCCTTTGCCTGCTCCTCCTGTACTGCGCATCCCTCCTGGTATTTTGACCTCGGCTTCCACCTGACTATTCTTTGCGGACTCCTTTGGTACTTCTCGACTCTCCTGGTATTTATGACCCCGGCTTCTCCTGACCATTCTTTGCTTATCCCTCTGTACTGCGTTGTCCTCTTGTTTTTTACCCAGTTCGTTCACTATCCGTTATTTGTCTTGTCTGTCCTTCCCGCACGTATCCTAAGTTAGGGACTGCCGTCCAGTTGTCCCCTGTCATCAGGACTCGTGAGGCAAGTAGGCAGGGCCAGGGGTGAGGGTGGAGCGCAGTGGTCACTATCCTCCCCCCTGTGTGTGTGTGTACGTGACCGTTACAGTATAAAGAGGACCCTTCAGCCAGGGTAAGGAGAGAGTGTATACTTGGAGATGATGGTCCTGGACAGACAGAATTGCTGTACCCCATTTTTCTGTGACCTGTTGAAATATTCTTGGATTCAGCTTCCACTCTGCTTCCCTGAGATTCTTTCTGCTGAGGAAGTCTGCCGACTTGTTCTCTTTCCTGTTAAGTAAACTGCATAGATGCAGGCTAGATTTCCCTTTGACTAATAGATCTCTGCAGGACTTCGGAAGGTCTCTTGCTCCTTGTACCTCCCTGTATGTTCAGGTAGGCTACTGTGCTCCCACTGACAGTATTTTCACATTTCTGGTAGTATGCAGAGCCTTTATTGCTTGAAATACAGCTGTTAGCTCCCGCAGGTTGGAGGAGTTCTGACTTGCGCTTTGATCCCAGGTACCTTGGACCCAACATACAGGTGAAACTCGAAAAATTAGAATATCGTGCAATAATTCATTTATTTCAGTAATGCAACTTAAAATTAGAATTTAGTAAAAAGGTTCAATATTTTAGGCTCAAAGTGTAACACTCTAGTCAGCTAATTAATCCATACCCCCTGAGAAAAGGGTACCTGAGATTGTGACTTTGGGGTTTCATAAACTGTAAGCCATAATCCAAATTATAACAAATAAAGGCTTCAAATATCTCGCTTTGCATGTAATGAGTCTATCTCATATGTTAGTTTCACCTTTTAAGTTGCATTACTGAAATAAATGAACTTTGCACGATATTCAAATTTTTCGAGTTTCACCTGTAGATAACTGTAGCATTCCCTCCCTGGACTGTTGGCATCAGTAGTAATCACGATTTGATTTTACTGACACCAGTATACTTGTAATGAGCCGGACCACGGTACCGTTACACGGACGCCAAAATATGCAATGGGTCCGGATATATGGGTATAATAGTCTATGTTTTTTGTTCGTGATGCCAATTGCAGCGTGCGCAGGGTACAGTCTCCAGGGCCCTTTAAGGTGTTGCAACTCACGTACCAGGTTAGGATTGCCAGAGTGGTGTAATGTCTCTGTGTGGTAGCAGTAATAGTGTCAATGGTGTCTCCTACCTGGGTACGGCTGGACTCCTGGATCCTGGCTCACTTGCAATAAATGAGTGTTGCTAGTAGGAGTAATTTAGGGATTTTGTAGTAATGAATGAGATCCAGACTTGAAATATAATTAAACTTGTCTTTACTGGAGGCAGCATTAATCCATATGAGGTACAGCAATAGTCTTGGGTCCCAGCAGGTATTGGCAATGTATGGCAGGGATCAATATCTCTTCTGCATCTATCATGTGCCTGGAGAATATGGCAGGAATCTGTATTCTGCTCTGTCTATCTTCTGCTGTGTATGGGACTGACTAGCTGAGGAGGAATTTGGCTTCTCCTGGTCTCTGGATAGTTACTCACAGTTATGCTCACAGGGAATGGTTCGTCCTGGAGATGGCTGCTTGCTGGTCACCAGTTGAGGCTGAAGGGCTCAGACTGGGAATGAAGATCTTTGGTCTCAGCCGAGACTCGATCCTGGGTTGGGATCCCTAGAACTGGGAGCTCCTACCAGCACAGCCTTCCCCTAGCTGGGGTGGCTGGCACACTAACTACTATAACCTCCTTTCCTCCCCATGAGGCAGGATGTGGGAACATTCCACACCTCCTCAAAGAGGGGGGAGCTAAACTGGAATGTACTATTCCAGTCTAGAAATGCTAAACTGTTACTAAGGCTCTGCTAAACATTGCTGCCACCTGCTGGTGTACATGGAAATGACAACAAATATATTTAAAAAACTTAGAATATGCACATTATTGAGGATGTGATATTAAATTATACCAGATGACAAGATAAATACACTTAACATGATGTAGCGGGGAGAAAGAGTTTAGTAACATAACTCTGGGATGTTACATACTCCCTGTTGGAGTTTCTTCTGATTAGACACCAACTGATAGACTGTTTTACTTGGTGCTGAATCTTTATTTTCTTGTCCAGGGAGCAATACTGTTTGGCCTAAGATGGCAGTAGAAAAATGTTGAGTGTGCCTTAGCTCATTTTACAGAAGGAATGGCAGATGTCAATAGACTCAGAATAATCATAATGATGGAAGCTGAGAGATCTTCTAAATTAGAAATATCTGCTTTTCAGTGGACCATCAGGTAGCTGAAATTACTTCCTCTTTTAATAGAATTCTCATGGTATCTAAGAAGGAGATTCTTCTGTCACCAACTTCTTATTAAAATTAGGTCGAGGGAGGGGGGGGAGGAGGGGAGTTGTTAGGTTAAGTAGTTATTTAACATTATTTTTGTAACATCCTGTACCATTATAGCATCAAGTTTTTGTCTACATAACTTATACTATGCTGATTTGACTTTACTATGGTGCTGGATCCACTATGCTGTTGGGAATTTGATGGATAGACTGACAGGATCCTTGGTGTTGTATACAAATCTTTATTTTAATAAAAATTATTCTAATTTTAAAAAAACTTCTTAGTAAAATTGACACACAGCGGTTTCTTGTGCGTAGGAGATCGTGCCCTCTAATTTTGAGGAAGTTCCTTTACCCTAAAATATTAACAAAAGTTAAGTCACTCCCAAATATAACTTCCCAACGAATCCAGGAGCACCCATATACATAGAAACAGAATTGCATATGTAAGGCTGTAAAAGCATAACTGCAGAGAATACACGTATGTGCCAACACAATAACACATGTATACAAAGCAGAGAAAGAGGATACGCATTAGACTGGGGACTTTGGTAGAATCAGCAAACTTGTGAGGGGTAGGGGGTCAGGAGCATCACCAGGAGCAACCTACTGGAGGACTGGTGCACAAATGATAAGACTGCCAGGGACAGCAGAGGCGCATTTAAATTTGGCAGTTTATATGCCCCAGACACTAACCTAAATCACCGTTACAGCTCTAGAAGTAAGAGGCAGCCAGCATGTGCACTAGTCCTAAGTATTTGATCCACATGCTGGTTACTTAGCTAAGCCGGAAGCCACCTTTCCCGGAGGACTTATACCAAGAATTGGGAAAGGAAGCACACAACCACTCCAGAGGTCCAGTTCTCTTCTCCAGGCCTCCCACCAAGTTTGGGGACAGGACAGGAGAGTTCTCTTCGCAACCCAGAGGGGCAGGAAACAACTGAAGAGCTAATGGTAAAGGGGAATTTTTTTTTTGTTCTCAACATTGTTTCCTGTCCCTAGGGAGGTGGGGAAACCCTCTTGTCAGTCCCCTTGTGTAAGTACAAGCAAATATAAGAAGTGACCAGAAAAATCACCTGACTTGGCCACCTGGTCTGATTCACAAACATTGAGTCTATGTAAACTGCATATGTTTTCCTTTTATTTTTAGATATTGATGGTCTTACTGATCTCGCAGAAGGGGAAAACATCCTGCACGATATGATAATGAATGTTGCGGATGTACATACTGTAGCTACATTTATACAATCACAGAAAATAATGCACTATAATAATAGATGCAAGCATAACATATGGACTAAGCCCTCACTCTATTGATAAAATTTGAGACACTTGGTCAATACATTTTGATCAAAACACATCTAATCCCACCTACCAAGCGACAAGGTGGTCTCAGTTCAGGCGGGTCCTATGCTAAACCTGCCTATGCCGTTATGCATTTATGTTCAGGAGCGCAGACCCCGCACATATAGTGTGTTGCTCCTAGTTACCTCCATGTGCAACAGCAACCGGTGGGAGGAGGAGCACACACACTTATACAGTCAGGTCCATAAATATTGGGACATTGACACAATTCTAACATTTTTGGCTCTATACACCACCACAATGGATCTGAAATGAAACAACCAATATGTGCTTTAACTGCAAACTGTCAGCTTTAATTTGAGGGAATTTACATCCAAATTAGGTAAACGGTGTAGGAATTACAACAGTTTGCATATATGCCTCTCACTTGTTAAGGGACCCAAAGTAATGGGACTGAATAATAATCATAAATCAAACTTTCACTTTTTAATACTTGGTTACAAATCCTTTGCAGTCAATTACAGCCTGAAGTCTGGAACGCATAGACATCACCAGACGCTGGGTTTCATCCCTGGTGATGCTCTGCCAGGCCTCTACTGCAACTGTCTTCAGTTCCTGCTTGTTCTTGGGGCATTTTCCCTTCAGTTTTGTCTTCAGCAAGTGAAATGCATGCTCAATCGGATTCAGGTCAGGTGACTTGGCCATTGCATAACATTCCACTTCTTTCCCTTAAAAAACTCTTTGGTTGCTTTTGCAGTATGCTTTGGGTCATTGTCCATCTGCACTGTGAAGCGCCGTCCAATGAGTTCTGAAGCATTTGGCTGAATATGAGCAGATAATATTGCCCGAAACACTTCAGAATTCATCCTGCTGCTTTTGTCAGCAGTCACATCATCAATAAATACAAGAGAACCAGTTCCATTGGCAGCCATACATGCCCACGCCATGACACTACCACCACCATGCTTCACTGATGAGGTGGTATGCTTAGGATCATGAGCAGTTCTGTTACTTCTCCATACTCTTCTCTCCCCATCACTCTGGCACAAGTTGATCTTGGTCTCATCTGTCCATAGGATGTTGTTCCAGAACTGTGAAGGCTTTTTTAGATGTCGTTTGACAAACTCTAATCTGACCTTCCTGTTTTTGAGGCTCACCAATGGTTTACATCTTGTGGTGAACCCTCTGTATTCACTCTGGTGAAGTCTTCTCTTGATTGTTGACTTTGACACACATACACCTACCTTGATCTGGCCAACTGTTGTGAAGGGTGTTTTCTTTACCAGGGAAAGAATTCTTTGGTCATCCACCACAGTTGTTTTCCGTTATCTTCCGGGTCTTTTGGTGTTGCTGAGCTCACCGGTGCGTTACTTCTTTTTAAGAATGTTCCAAACAGTTGTTTTGGCCACGCCTAATGTTTTTGCTATCTCTCTAATGGGTTTGTTTTGTTTTTTTCAGCCTAATGATGGCTTGCTTCACTGATAGTGACAGCTCTTTGGATCTCATCTTGAGAGTTGACAGCAACAGATTCCAAATACAAATAGCACACTTGAAATTAACTCTGGACCTTTTATCTGCTCATTGTAATTGGGATAATGAGGGAATAACACACACCTGGCCATGGAACAGCTGAGAAGCCAATTGTCCCATTACTTTTGGTTCCTTAACAAGTGGGAGGCACATATGCAAATTGTTGTAATTCCTACACCGTTCACCTGATTTGGATGTCAATACCCTCAAATTAAAGCTGACAGTCTGCAGTTAAAGCACATCTTGTTCGTTTTATTTCAAATCCATTGTGGTGGTGTATAGAGCCAAAAATTTTAGAATTGTGTCAATGTCCCAATATTTACGGACCTGACTGTATGTACCACTTTAAATCATGGTCGCCTATTAGATAGGTGGAGCAAAAGTGCACATGAATACTACTCCCAAAATAGGATCGTATTCACAAATGAAGATGCCACTCCTTCAAGACAAGTTAAACAAATCACGGAAAAAATTAAATAAAACATCCTGCACGATATGATAATGAATGTTGCGGATGTACATGGCTACATTTATACAATCACAGAAAATAATGCACTATAATAATAGATGCAAGCATAACATATGGACAAGTTAAACAAATCACGGAAAAAAATATATAAAACATCCTGCACGATATGATGTGTTTTGATCAAAATGTACAGTATTGACCAAGTGTCTCAGATTTTATCAATAGAGTGAGGGCTTAGTCCATATGTTATGCTTGCATCTATTATTATAGTGCAAGTAGTATAAGGTTGGATAATACTCCAATCAGATTGTGTGGGCAATAGGAGATGGTTCCCAAACCAGATAATGATAGAATTTAGACTCCTGTACTCCACTTGGTTTTCAAGAATAATGCTTTTATTAGTGTGCGGTTCCAGTCAAAAACTTTTTTCGGCTTATCACCTTCTTCAGTACAACCAGTTTGAGCCATATAGATGAGTGGAAAAAAGCAATGAGTTAATGAGCCCTCAGTGGGTAGCAGGATGCTGAGATGATAAGGGGCTCTGTGCCCCTGTGTGGCGAGCGCTGTAGTAAGGCTACGTCCTAAGGAAAAGGGCGCCATGACTCATCTATGCGGCTCAAACCGGTTGTACTGAAGAAGGCGATAAGCCGAAAAACGTTTTTGACTGGAACCGCACACTAATAAAAGCATTATTCTTGAAAACCAAGTGGAGTACAGGAGTCTAAATTCTATTATTTTTATAGTGCATTATTTTCTGTGATTGTATAAATGTAACCATGTACATACGCAACATTTATTATCATATCGTGCAGGATGTTTTATATTTTTTTCCCCATGAAAATGTATTCTGATATTCTTCATTGAAGCTCACCTCGTTTCTGTGTCAATAAATGTTGCAATATATTCTGTGCTGTTTGTCTCATTCTCTGCCTGAGTGATAGGTTGAAGAAGCTTGCTTGTCCCTGCATAAGGTGTGCTATTTCATTTGTCTGTCCATGTACTGACCTCTGCCTGTTTCCTGACTCTGACCCTCCTCTGCCTGACTACTGTATTGACCCTTTGTTGTCTGCCCTCACCTCGGACCTGTTTTTTGAATTAACATGAACTCTGCCTGCCATGACTTCAGCCTTTTACTGACTACAAGTTTTGCTTGATCCCCCCTTGCCCTCCACTGGTGTCTCTGACCCCAGTGCGTCAGCTGTCAACCACACCAGGACTACTCCAGGTAGTAGCAGCCTGGTGGTTCCTCTGCTGTGTAGTCCAGATCCCTGTATAGGGGTTAAAGAGTGAATACCAGGGAACTGCCAGGATAATGCCCTTAGGTTTAGATCAAAGTCAAACCAGTTGGTTTACACACTGTTTCCACACCCGCTGACTGTTACATTTGCCTTCTGAGTGTTGCCCCAAAGTGAAGACATACACATGGAGTAAAGCTGAAAAAACTATGGAGGAGAACCAGAGTCCCGCACAGAGTTAGCCCAACATAACTTCCCAGAGAGTGACGAGGACCTGACCAGGTATTGTGATAAGGCAGTGCAGAATAAACAAACAATGGAGGAAGGTGAGAAAGAGACCCTGTTCGTTCAACTGCTGTGCCCAGAGTACCTCTCACATTTTGCCCTAGTAGGCATAGAAAAACACTAGTGATAGTAGGACAGGGAGGGGCTTTTAATCTCTTGCGTGTTCTTGCCCTTATTAGGGACACTGAGAAACTTCTGTGGAACTAACTGTTAGGGTCCATTCACACGTCCGTAGTGTATTGCGGATCCGCAAATTGCAGATTCGCAATACACCTGGCCGGCACCCCCATAGAACTGCCTATTCTTGTCCGCAATTGCGCTCCGGAAATGTGGATGCGGAGAGCATATTAGTGTGCTCTCCGCATCCATTCCGTCCCTATAGAGAATGATTGGGTCCGCACCCGCAATTTGTGGAACGGATTCGGACCTATTCTACGGACGTGTGGATGGACCCTTAAACTAACATACTAAAAGTACACTCACTGAAAAATATAGAAATGTAGCATGCATGCATTTATGTCTCAGGCAGATATGTAAATGATTACAGGTGTGGTCTGATTAGACACTGAGTCTTACCACAAGAGGGTATAAAAGTGCTATTTTTGGGTAGTGTACCTCTTGGTCAGAGATCTGTCTCTGCTAGACATGTCTCTACAATGCAGTCAAAGACATTTTTCCCAGTTGACACACTTTGAGAAAGTGAGCATCAATGGACTGAGAGAAGCAGGATTGTCATTTTGACAAACTGCCCACCATTTAGGCCATTCTGACCTAGCTGTTAGGAGGTGTTGGTAGCAGTGGTTATGGGAACCTGCCTTTGCTGTTGCGTGACACACTGCATCAACTGCTGGTGTGATGATCTGGGGAGCCATCACATATGAAAGTCATTCACATCTAGTAGTGATATAAGGGAGACAGCTCGGTGATATGTGCATGACATCCTGCAGCCTAACGTGTTGCCTTTCATGGCTGAGTTTCGTACTGGCATTTTTCAACAGGACAATGCTCGCTTATATACAGCTAGGGTTTCCCAGGAATGTCTCTGCCCGGGTGCTAGATTTATTACCAATCAAGAATTTAGAGGACCAGCTGAGAAGCCAACGTCAGCAACCTATGAGTGTGCAGAATCTACAGGCCCAACTGCAACATCTGTGGGCAAATGTACCGCAAAATACCATATGGAACCTGTATGTCTCCATGCCCAACTGTATCTCATCTTGTATCCAGGCTAGAGGCGGCCCAACAGCGTACTAGAGCCTCCTTTCAATTGTACAGTTTTCCCCAATAAAAGTATCCTTTCACTGTAATATTGTATTATAATCACTTACATATACGCTATATGAAAAGAAAAATAACGCTCCAAGGAGTTGGTGGAATCAACTGAAACTTTATAAATTTATAAGGAATGCCTCATCATAAATTAGGAGCATCCTCTGGAAATCCACACATCTAAACTGAAATCTCCAGTCCCTGACTGAAGTAGATTTCAGTCTTTATTTATGCCTGGAAACAGGCATAAATGTTAGAGAATTTGACGAGGCCGATGGCCTGTCTCCCCCCCCCCTTACTGGCGAGGATGGCGTAAAAACGTCCCATGCCCTGTGACATTTCAAACGTTGTAAGAGGGGGTCATTTGATTTTTTTTACACCGAAAACTGGCATAAACCATCTTGATAAATGACCTCCAGTGACTTTAAATGCGGCATTGTCATAGGTTGCCACCTTTCCTACAAGTCAGTTTGTAACTGCCTAGATCTTCCCTGGTCAACAGTAAGCGCTATTATTGTGCAGTGGAGCAGAGGCATCTAAGGGTAACAAAGCCATGAAGCTTTGGACCATGCAAACAACTGATAGTTGCAAAGGAAAACTGGCTTAGGCCTCATGCACACGACCGTATGTATTTTGTGGTCCACAAAAAACGGATCTGCAAAAAATACGGATGACATCCGTGTGCATTCCGTCTTTTGTGGAACAGAACAGCTGGCCCCTAATAGAACAGTACTATCCTTGTCCGTGATGCGGACAATAATAGAACATGTTCTATTTTTTTGCGGAACGGAAATATGGACATACAGAAACGGAAGGCACACAGAGTAACTTCCATTTTTTTTGCGGACCTATTGAAATGAATGGTTCTATATACGGTCTGCAAAAAAACCTGAACGGACACGGAAAGAAAATAAGTTTGTGTGCATGAGTCCTTTGTGTGAGTTCAATATACTGCAGTACACTATACAGTGTACTGCAGTGTATTGTAAGCTATCACACCTACTGGATATTCAAGAACCAAGTAGGTCTGGGTTAAAAAAAAAAGCTAAAAAAATACAAAAAATAAAAAACCTTCCTATATCTACACATAATTGGTTAAACTGTAAAAAATAAAAAACACTAAATATGATTGGTATCGCCGCGTCCGTAAGGACCTCTTCTATAAAAGGATCATGGTACTTTTACTGCACGGTGAACACCATTTAAAAAAAACTATGATGGAATTGCAATTTTGCCCACTGTACTTCCCAAAAAATTGTATAAAAAATTATCAAAAAAGTCATATGTACCCAGAATTAGTACCAATCAAAACGTGACCTCATCCCGCCAAAAAATTTGCGTCCTACATAAGCCAATCGTCCAAAAAGATAAAATAAAATATGGCTTTCAGAAAATGGAGACACAAAAACATGATTTTATTTCAAAAGCTTTTATTGTGTAAAATAAAATTTAAAAAATGCACATATTAGGTATCGTCATGTCCGTAACGACCTGCTCTATAACAATAGCATGTGATCCAAGCCATTTTTGATCACCTTACGTCACAAAAAGTGTAATACCAATCGATCAAAAAGTCATATGTGCCCCATAATGGTACCAATCAAACCATCATGTCATCCCGCAAAATATGAGACCCTACCGAAGACAATCGCCCAAAAAATAAAATGGCTTTCAGAAAATGGAAACACAAAAACAATGTTTTTATTTTTATTTTTTATTGTCTAAATCCAAAATAAAATACAAAAAGACATATTAGGTATCGCTGCATCATTACAACCTGCTCTATTAAAATATCACATTATCACCTCTGTTAGGTGAACAATGTAAAAAGCAAAAAATAAAAACTGTGCCAGAACAGCCATTATTTGGTTACCTTGCCTCATAAAAAGAGTAATATATATATATACACTGTGACACAGTGAGAGCTTTGGTCTGGGAAAACAGGTATTTTCCTCCCAGCATGTACTGCTGGGCTTATTTACAGCCACGTGGGGTCAAATACTGGACCGGATTTTAAGTGCCAATCCAGATTTTGGCAGCACCTGGCTGTCCTTAAATAGGCAGCTGGGCTCAGAAGCGGGGTCTCTGTGTTGGGATCTTGGAGCCTTGTGTCTGGATGAAGGCTAGCTACCTGTTTGGCGTGAAAACCGGTTGGTGCGGCTATGCTCAAGAACTCTTTGAGGCAGAATTGCCGCATGGTGTGAATTACCAACACAGCAAGGTGACTTTTTGCTTGTTTATGACTGCTTGTTTTTTATCACTTGCCTAAAGTGTGAATAAAACACTGAACTGTTTGATCCAAAGAACTTGTTGTTGCCTCTATACTGCGTCCGCTAATCCTGTCTACCAGAGCGAAACCCCACAACTACCTTTAGCAAAAGATTTATGTACTGTATAACCCAAATATATAACAATGGCAGCACATCAGGCCAAAAATTAATATGGAGGTGCAGGCCAATGGATCCGGCAACAAATCCAGGACAATATAATAATTTAAAAAAATGGAAGCACTCTCACAAAAAATAAGTGAAAAGAAAAACACTTAAAGGGAACCTGTCACCTCTACTATGCTACCCTCACTAAGCGTTTCTAAATGTTCATTGTGTTACCCTAAACATATAAATTACAATTTTAATTTAATTTGCAGACAAATTCAATAAGTATTATGCATTTTTGTACTGCCCGCCTTTTATGCAAATTAACATAAAAGAGTCATATCTTACTTGTGTGACCAGAGAAGTCATATTTTCAAGCTCTGACTCATCTCAGGTTAATTTGCATATGTATCAAATCGTTTTTTTTTTACACAATAAAAGCACACAGAGCTATGGGGACTGGGTATTGCGGATGTGCTAGCGGCCATCTAGCAACCCATGTCCTCAGCTCTATACCCAAAATCCAGGTGACAGGTTCCCTTTAATTCACCCCTGTGGTCGCAACTAGGGATGAGCGAACTTGTGTTTCAAGTTTGGTGTACAAGGTTCAGGTTATGTAAGAATTCCGTTATGGATTCTGCTACCACGGACCATAATTAAGGGTCCATTCACACGTCCGCATAATGGGTCCGCATCCGTTCCGCAATAGGGGTATGGACCTATTTATTTTTAATGGGGCCACAAAAGGTGCGGACAGCACACCATGTGCTGTCTGCATCCGCACTTCCGTTCCGCGGCCCTGCAAAAAAAAATAGAGCATGTCCTATTCTTGTCCACGGACAAGAATAGGCATTTCTATCATAGCGCTGGCCATGTGCGGTCCGCAAAATGTGGAACGCACATGGCTGGTGTCCGTGTTTGGCGGATCTGCAATTTGCGGACGTGTGAATGGACCCTTATGGCCGGTGGTAGCGGAATTCTTAGATAACCTGAGCCTTGTACGCTGAACTTGAAACACAAGTTCACTCAACACTAGTCGCAACGTTTTAGCTCATAGCTTGAAACGAGACCTGTGAATGAGCTGAAAACAATGCGACCACAGGAGTGAATAAAGTGTTTGAGAGTGCGGACATTTTTTTCTTTACATATATATATATATATATATATATATATATATATATATATATATACACGTCATTTATCAAACTTTCATTTCATTTTTCACAGCTCCATTGGAAAATGAAATGAGGAATCTTATTGGTTGCTATGGGCAACTAAGCCAGTTCTACTTTACACCAGTTTTGATACATTTCCCCCACTCTGTACTTCTATGTATATGTAGCATTGTGTGTCGTCACACTGTACTAATCTGTGTGGGAAAAGTGACCGCTCACTGTGTGGACTGCACACAATACTGTATTCAGAAGAGAGTACATGTAGTGAGAGCTGTCAATAATGAGATCTATATCAGGCTTATAACGCCATGGTTCTGACTGTAGATCGCTGCACTAATGTTATCAGCAGAAATATCTATTGTGTCTACAAATAATGGACTTTCTACAGAAAGGAAAGTGAGAAATAGATTTGCTCATTACAGGCTGTAGCATAATTTAAGACACACCATGTTGTGGATTTGAATGAAATCTTACAAGTTCCAGCAGCCTATATGTAAGTGGCTGAGAGCTGTGCTATGTAACAGGATATGGGGGCGGGGCAGCAGAGCTTGTGCTGGTGCATGTGAAATCCACAGGAACACCCACAGATTCTCACAGGAGAGGACAGCATAAAACTCATATCAGAGCATTTCTGAGAGCATGTGAAGCAAAGCTGATACCAGTAAATAAACGAGTGCAATTTTATTATGTGCTGCATTACGGTAAGATATGGGGTTATGATTTTTAGTGCACAAAGGTGTCCATAGCCTTTTAAGGCCAAACGCACACAAGCGAGTTCACTGTGAGGAACTCACAGCGTGTGTCAGTGTAAGGTCCCATTCTGACTTCTGATAGGATCGCACAGTGTTATAATGTGTGTCCACCTCAGTGAGGTGGACAGATAGATAAGAAAAAGAACAAACAGCAGGTGGTGCTATACAGATACACTTTATTCAATAACCCAGAGGATATACAAAATTTTTATTTCCATCCAATCACAAAAGTATTCAGATCCAGGTGGTGGTTTGAAAAATTTTAAATATTGTTCATAGGAACATCTCCTTTAATAAAACAAACTAAAATAAGTATGTATATAGGGTTCATCAATGGCAAGGCCTCAACTTGGGTAGAGATGGTCCAGTTTCACAATGAGAATTTCACCAGTTGTGTTCTCCACAAGTCCCATATTGTTAGCAAACAAGGTGTACTTAAGGGGTTTTCCGTGTTCAGAGCTGAACCAGGACATACCTTCATTTTCACCCAGGCAGCCCCCCCTGACTTGAGCATCGGAGCAGTTCATGCTCCGATGCTCTCCTTTGCCCTGCGCAAAAGGCATTTTCAAGAGTTCCGGTGACGGACCGGGCTCTCCATGGGGCTGCCAGGAAGCCCGGTGACATCACTGGCACTGATGGGTGGGCTTTAGCGCTACCCTAGCCAGTAAAACTGCTAGGGCAGCGCTAGAGCACACCTATCAGAGCCGGTGACGTCACCAAACACACTGTGTTATTGTAAACAAAAGAGCCCTTGCCCTGCGCAATTTAGCGCAGGGCAAAGGAGAGCATCGGAGCATGAACTGCTCCGATGCTCAAGTCAGGGGGGCTGTCTGGGTGAAAATGGAGGTATGTCTGGGTTCAGCTCTGAACCCGGACAACTCCTTTAAAGGTGTTGGCCGGGGCGTGGCTAACGGCCGACATGAGCGCACGCACTTGAAGTCTGCTCTGTACCCCGTACTGAATCCTACAACATCCTGACATACTGGCCGCTCCGAACATCGAGTGGCAGGTGCAGAATAGGGGGAGAAGACCTGGGAAGTCGATGATGGGCCCCAGAAAGGCGCAATCAGCGGCTGAAAAGCTTAAAGAATACGTGAGGCAAGAGGCCCAAAATGGCGCTGCCGCTCCTGCTACACCGCGAGCGGCGGTTACGCGAGGTCAAGCAGCGCAGCAGACAGAGGGCTCTGGGGAGCCAGAGGTAACCCTAAAAACTGTCTCTCATCAGCTCCTGACAGCAATCTCCACCTGCCAGACATCGCTTACCTGTAAAATAGAGGAAGTGAAGGTGGATTTGGGCCTGCTGAGGCAAGATGTGCAGCAGCTCAGGGAGCGTTTGCGTCATACAGAAGACAGGGTCTCGGCTCTAGAAGATCTCACTAGGCCACTTGCAAGCAGAGTGCATGATGTGGAGAGGTCTGTGAGCTTATGGCAGCAAAAGTGCGATGATCTTGAGAACAGAGCCCGACGTAACAACGTCAGGATCCTGGGGCTACCAGAGAGAGCAGAGGGCTCAGATCCGGCTACTTTTCTGGAACTTTGGTTCAAGGCACAATTTCCTGATGCGCCATTTACTGGCGCCTACGCCATTGAAAGAGTGCACCGGGTTCCCGCCAGACCTCCCCCTCCAGGAGCTCCCCCAGGGCCCCTATTGGCGCGAATGCTTAATTGGAAAGACAGGGATCTTATCCTGAGCCAAGCAAGGAACAAGCGTGACATCAAACATGAAAGTGCGAATATATCGCTGTTTCCCGATTTTTCAGCTGAGCTGCAAAAGAAAAGAGCCACCTTCATCTCTGTTAAGCGTCGACTCCGTGATCTAAACCTGCAATACTCCATGGCCTATCCAGCACGTCTTCGGGTGATAGATGGAGAAAAGACGGTCTTCTTTGTGGATCCTAAGGAGGCGGAAGAGTTGATTTCCAAGAGGCCAAGTCGTCCAGGACCTCGCTGATAATTTTACCACCGCAGATGCCGCAAGTATCCTGTTCACACTAATACACTTCCCTGCTAGATGCGTTCCGCTGACTTTTAACATCATTGTCCGGGACTAGGGAGGAATTCCTTCATCTTATACTGGAGACGTGATTGAGCTCGCAGTACTTCACGTTGATGTGATGGTGGAGACGCCAGTACCCCTTTCTTTTCTCCTTTCTGTTATCGTTACATGTGCATGCATTAAGCAGTATTATCCCATTGTTACGGGGCCGAGCAGACACCTGCATAGGTTTAACATCATGCACTATGCAGGTCTCCGGTAACTCAGCCATAGTACAGGATGGCAGTGATGTCATCATTTACTGGTTCACTCAATTATTTGTTACTCTACAGTTAAGTTATATACTGTTTATTCTGTTAAAGGCATGGTACACTAATCACAATATTGCAGCGCAGAGGGTATGCAAGAGAGGGTCTGAGGAAATGGGTCCTTATTTGCCTGAGGATGGAGGGTTGATCTGGAGAAAAAGCTGATGAAATACAAATGGCAGATTTAAATGTTGTATCTTGGAATGTAAGGGGACTGGGTAGTCCTAGGAAAAGGATTGTTGTATTCTCTCATCTCCGACAGTACAATCCCCACATCTTGGGGCTGCAGGAAACCCACCTGATGCCAGAAACGGAATAGAATCAAGAAGCCATGGGTCTAGTGGTCTCTGAATGCGTTTGGATCAACGCACTCCAGAGGGGTAGCTATACTTGTTCACAAGAACATTAGATGGGAAGTCCAGCAATCGGTGGTGGATCCTGAGGGCCAGTATATTCTTGTGTATGCATTCATCAATTGTGCTCCATATGTTGTGGTCAATATATATATACACTGCTCAAAAAAAATAAAGGGAACACTTAAACAACACAATGTAACTCCAAGTCAATCACACTTCTGTGAAATCAAACTGTCCACTTAGGAAGCAACACTGAGTGACAATCAATTTCACATGCTGTTGTGCAAATGGGATAGACAACAGGTGGAAATTATAGTCAATTAACAAGACACCCCCAATAAAGGAGTGGTTCTGCAGGTGGTGACACAGACCACTTCTCAGTTCCTATGCTTCCTGGCTGATGTTTTGGTCACTTTTGAATGCTGCCGGTGCTTTCACTCTAGTGGTAGCATGAGACGGAGTCTACAACCCACACAAGTGGCTCAGGTAGTGCAGCTTATCCAGGATGGCACATCAATGCGATCTGTGGCAAGAAGGTTTGCTGTGTCTGTCAGCGTAGTGTCCAGAGCATGGAGGCGCTACCAGGAGACAGGCCAGTACATCAGGAGACGTGGAGGAGGCCGTAGGAGGGCAACAACCCAGCAGCAGGACCGCTACCTCCGCCTTTGTGCAAGGAGGAACAGGAGGAGCACTGCCAGAGCCCTGCAAAATGACCTCCAGCAGGCCACAAATGTGCATGTGTCTGCTCAAACGGTCAGAAACAGACTCCATGAGGGTGATATGAGGGCCCGACATCCACAGGTGGGGGTTGTGCTTACAGCCCAACACCGTGCAGGACTTTTGGCATTTGCCAGAAAACACCAAGATTGGCAAATTCGCCACTGGCGCCTTGTGCTCTTCACAGATGAAAGCAGGTTCACACTGAGCACATGTGACAGACGTGACAGAGTCTGCAGACGCCGTGGAGAACGTTCTGCTGCCTGCAACATCCTCCAGCATGACCGGTTTGGCATTGGGTCAGTAATGGTATGGGGTGGCATTTCTTTGGAGGGCCACACAGCCCTCCATGTGCTTGCCAGAGGTAGCCTGACTGCCATTAGGTACCGAGATGAGATCCTCAGACTCCTTGTGAGACCATATGCTGGTGCGGTTGGCCCTGGGTTCCTCCTAATGCAAGACAATGCTAGACCTCATGTGGCTGGAGTGTGTCAGCAGTTCCTGCAAGACAAAGGCATTGATGCTATGGACTGGCCCGCCCATTCCCCAGACCTGAATCCAATTGAGCACATCTGGGACATCATGTCTCGCTCTATCCACCAACGTCACGTTGCACCACAGACTGTCCAGGAGTTGGCAGATGCTTTAGTCCAGGTCTGGGAGGAGATCCCTCAGGATACCGTCCGCCACCTCATCAGGAGCATGCACAGGCGTTGTAGGGAGGTCATACAGGCACGTGGAGGCCACACACACTACTGAGCCTCATTTTGACTTGTTTTAAGGACATTACATCAAAGTTGGATCAGCCTGTAGTGTGTTTTTCCACTTTAATTTTGAGTGTGACTCCAAATCCAGACCTCCATGGGTTAAAAAATTTGATTTCCATTTTTTAATTTTTGTGTGATTTTGTTGTCAGCACATTCAACTATGTAAAGAACAAAGTATTTCAGAAGAATATTTAATTAATTCAGATCTAGGATGTGTTATTTTTGTGTTCCCTTTATTTTTTTGAGCAGTGTATATATAATCCCCCCCCCTGCCACTATAGCCTTATTCCAGGTGGTGTTGAGCTTTGCTGCGCAATATCCCAATGCTAAACTCCTTTGCATGGGGGATTTTAATCTAGTGATGCATGAAGACCGTCACGGATGGTGTTGCAGAAAACAAGAAGTAACAAATAAAGATCCGACTGGCTTGATCCCAAACTAAGGAACATATGGGTGAGCCCTATAACAGCCCTAAAGCTCTCCCTGACTGCTCAGCCCATGCAAAGATCTCCATGATAGAAAATTGCATGTCCACGTACCTTGACTGAGTGACACCTGAAAACCCTATAATAGTGAGGGGACACGACCACCGGCTCCCTGCACTCAATATGGAGGGAGTCAGGGTCTCCTAGAATCAAGCCAACAGGAAAACACAAATAAAGGAATAGACTTATCTGAGGAAACAACAGTTGCAACTTCTAGCAGTGAGCACAATCCAGGAAGTAGTATAAACCGCAAAGTGAGGCAGTATGGGAGGGGATATAAAGGGAGGCAATCACTGCTAATAGATGACAGCTGGGAGAGGGAGAAGAGATGTCAAAGCGAAACCAAAACAAAAGAACATCATGCAGGAGGTACTGAAGAACGTCTGTCAGAACTTCTCAGAGACCTGGCGGTGACAAAGACATGGATAGATTTCACTCAGTGGGGAGAGAGGGTGGATATACTCAGCAAGACACTAACCTATCTAGAATGATTAAAGAACTTGGATACCTAGATATGTGGAGACTGCGGCATCCACTTCAGAGGGAGTACTCCTGCTTCACTCCAGCCAGGGGCGCACTGTCCAGAATTGACTATCTTCTTGGCAGTGCTGCAGTATACACAGATCTCAAAAATATTAGGTATGGATCACAGGGGCCCTCGGACCATGCACCAGTTTTTGCTCAACTTAGACTTTATGATGGTATCAAACAGTGTCAAAATGCGTGTTCATCCATTTTGGTTGTCTCTTATGACCACGAATGATAGAATTCCTGATCAGCTTCAGATATTTCTGGAAGTGCAGGATGAGATGACGGACGATTTGTTACTCTGGGAGACATTGAAAGCCTACTTGAGGGGATGCCTCAAATCTTCTATATCCTATATCAAAAGAGATTCGGCATGCAAAGAACTGGAACTACATGCTAATTGCAAGGAGGCAGAGAACTCGTTCAGGTCCAATCCCTCTGAGGTGAATAGGCAGGACTGGATGCTTAAGGGAAGGCTTTATATGATGCACCTCAGGGAAAAGAGTGAGCGTAAATTATTATTTTTAAAGCAGCAATCCTTTGAGTCGGGTAATCAGGCGGGTAAATTACTTGCTCACATCGTACGTAGTAATAGTATGTCCCCTCCGGTCATCAGAATAAAGAACTCTGAGGGCGCGGTGGTAGAATCAGTCGGTGATATACTGGAATGCTTTAAGGCAGTGAAGGCTAACCTTGGCACTCCAGCTGTGGTAAAACTACAACTCCCAAGATGCCCCCCTTGCTTGGCTGCTCTCAGAACTGTATAGAAATAAATGGAGCATGCTGGGAGTCGTAGTTTCACCACAGCTGGAGTGCCAAGGTTAGCCATCACTGCTTTAAGGGGTTCTACCAAGATCTCTACAAGTCCACGGCTCAATACACCACTCAGGAGTTAGGGCTTTATTTAGCGTAGGTAGCACACCCCCAGCTTAGCGATGAGGACAGGAACTTACTAGAGGCCGATATTTCAGTAGACGAAATTCAAATGGCAATAAAAGCGCCTGGCCCGGACGAAATTCCGGTAGAAGTGTACATTAAATATGCTGATGTATTGGGGCCCGAACTTCTTAAACTATATTTAGCTTCTCAGCAAAGACATCGGCTACCAGAATCTATGTATGATGCTACTATAGTGGTGATCCTGAAGCCAGATAAGGTATGGGGAGAGTGATGCTCATCTCCTTTGACATTGCACAATGCATGTATGTATTCGGTGGCCGATATCGTCCATATGCCTGATGTATGATAATATGTGGATTTCGGGCTCTAGATTAATGCCTCACTACTCCCACTGTTTTCTTATGTCTGATCGAGAAAAGATTCCTCTTTATACCTGATGCAACATTCTTGAGTTATATTATGATGTCAATGCATCCCCTGCGTGGGATTTACCCCTGCTTTGTCCTGATGTAACATGCCTTACTTGTTAAACTTCAATAAAACGAGTAAAAAAAAAAAAAAAGGTGTTGGCCACTTTCACTCTACTGTGATCAAGGTGTTTGTGAGATTACTATATGTCACTTAGGCTACTTTCACACTTGCGGTAGAGTGATCCAGCAAGCAGTTCCGTCGCCGTAACTACCTGCCGGATCAGGCAATCTGCATGCAAACGAACAGCATTTGTAGACGGAGCCATCTCACAAATGCATTGCAAGAACGGATCCGTCTCTCGGTTTGTCATACGGACAAACGGATCAGTTTCAGTTTGTTTTCACATTTTTACCGGTCTGCGCATGCACAGACCGGAAGGACAGATCCGGCATTGCAGTATTTTTAATGCCGGATCCGGCACTAATACATTTCAATGGAAATTAATGCCAGATCCAGCATTCCGACAACTGATCCGGAATATTGAGGGAGATAATACCGCAGCATGCTGCGGTATTTCCTCCGTCCAAAACTCCATTCAGTGACTGAACTGAAGACATCCTGAACGGATTTCTCTCCATTCAGAATGCATGGGGATGAAACTGATCAGTTCTTTTCCAGTATTGAGCCCCTAGGACGGAATTCAGTGCCGGAAAAAAAAACGCTAGTGTGAAAGTACCCTTACTAATATAGTCTTTGTTGATATTCTGCACCATTTTCTATATTTCATAAGGTATTCTCCCTTGTTGGTCAAGTATTTTGTGCTGTCCACACAAATGTTCTGTCCATAAAATGGCTGCTGATGGAGAGTCATGTGACCAGGCAAATCACACAGTCTCCTCCACCTGCACCTGTAATAAAATGTGGTGGTAGATGTGGTGTATTTTAGTGGAGACGGCAAAGTAATGTTTCTGGAGTTATTTTTGCCTGGTCACATGTTCATCCATTAGCGGCCATCTTATGGACAGGACTTCTGTGTGGACAGCACAGAAGGTTTGCCCAAAGGGACGTGACTTATGAAATATAGCAAACGGCACAGAATATCAACAAAGACTATATTAGCGAGTTTCATATAGTCATCTTACATACACATTGGTCAGCAGTAGCCAGAAAGTAGACAACCGCTTGAAGTTATGAAAATGGAGAACTATAACCTCCTGTTGCATGGGATTAGGAGTGTGGTCATTTTAGGGTACTTTCACACTAGCGTTATTCTTTTCTGGTATTGAGTTCCGTCCTAGGGGCTCAATACCGGAAAAACACTGATCAGTTTTATCCTAATGCATTCTGAATGGAGAGCAATCTGTTCAGTATGCATCAGGATGTCTTCAGTTCAGTCCCTCTTACGTTTTTTGGCCAGAGAAAATACCGCAGCATGCTGCAGTTTTTTCTCCGGCCAAAAATCCTGAACACTTGCCAGAATGCATTAATTTTCATTGAAATGTATTAGTGCCGGATCCGGCATTAAAGTTGCCGCATTGACGATCCGTTCTTCCGGTCCACGCATATGCAGACCTTTAAAAAAATAAAAATACCGGATCCGTTTTTTCGGATGATACCGGAGAGACAGGTCCGGTATTTCAATGCATTTGTAAGACCGATACGCATCCGTCTGACAAATGCATCAGTTTGCGTCCGGATTGCCAGATCCAGGAGAATTGACGGAACTGCCTGCTGGAATCCTCTGCCGCAAGTGTGAAAGTACCCTTAAATGGGTTTTTTCAAGATTTTGATACGGATTACCTATCCTGATTGGCAGGGGTCCGACACCCTGGACCCTTGCCGATCAGCTGTTTGAGAGAGCACCGGCGCTTCTGTAAACACCGTGGCCTTCTAGCAGGTTACCAAGCACATTGTATAGCGGCTGTGCTTGGTATTACGCTCAGCCCGATACCATACACTGTACGGCGCTGTGCTTGGTAAGGGTGGGTTCACATCACATTTTTTCCATCCTTTTAACGTATACAAAAAACATATACGTTAGGCCTCTTTCACACAAACATGTGCGCTCCGTGGCCGTATTCCGGACCGCATTCACTTGAATGGGTCCGCAAATCCGGAGATGCGGAACGGCAGGGGCGGACACAGACAGCAGTGGGCCCCTGTGCAAAAAATGTGCCTCTCTCCCCCCCCCCCAAGCCAAATTCGCAACCTAACTTATTCCGTTCTAACATTACTTAAAGCAATACAAAACATACAGGGTAAGGCTACTTTTACACCTGCGGCACTACGCTCCGGCAGAAAATGCAAGGAATCGACAGGGCACAAACCACAGCATGCAGCGGTTTGTCCCGCTTATTCTCTGCATTTTTGCCAGATTGTGGCCGGATCTCTGCCATACCCCATTATAGTCAATGGGGCCGGCGGGCATTCTGTCTTCATCCAGCAGTGCTGGATCCAGTGAATTCCAGCTGGCTGTTCTCTGCTGGAACAGACTGCCAGAATCACTAACGCAGATGTGAAAGTAGCCTAATACAGCACCCCATACGTCTTCCATCCAGTGACGTCTCCTTTGATGTAGATGTTCTCTGTCCTCATCTTCTCCTTTCAGACCAGACCGCCATGATGATTTCTTTCAGCCATCTCTTCTCTCTGCAGTTTGACAGACATCTTAGTTTCCTACTTTTCCCATCATCCTCCCACCTTCTGAACACCCCATCCTGCCACCCGCAATACTGTGCCTGATGTGCTCCCTATACAAGTTACACACAGATAGTTCCCCTTCAATATTGGCACACAGTGTCCTAAAAAATAACTGTGCCCAGGAAACAGTGTCCCTGACACTAATAGTGTAAACATAATGTTCCCCAAAAATAATTGTGCTAAGCTGATACTGTGCAAGGGTGCCCCCCACAGTATTACTGCTCCCCAAAGTCCCACCATTAGAAATAATTATCTACCAGACAACACACAGTAGTAATAGTGCCCCTACAGTAATAATTTCCCACTGTGTCCCAGAAGTAATAATGCTCCCATAGTGCTCATACTAGTATTCATGTTCCTCCTAGTCCCTCAACTGTAATAAAGCCCACCATAATGCCCCCAGTAGTAATAATTCTCTTAAGGGTCCATTCACACGTCCGTAAGTGTTTTGCGGATCCGCACAACACGGACACCTGCAATGTGCGATCCGCACATCACAGACACATAATAGAAAATGCCTTTTCTGGTCCGCAATTGCGGACAAGAATAGGACATGTTCTATTTTTTTCAGGAACGAAATTGCGGATCCCGAAAAAAACGGATGCGGATCCCGAAAATGCAGATGAGGATCCAGGAAATGTGGATTTGCATCAATTCCAGCCCCATTGAAAGTGAATGGGTCTGCAAATTGCGGAACGAATGCGGACCCAAATTACGGACGTGTGAATGGACCCTTATAATGTGTTACAGTAAAAATAAAAGTGCCCTGTTGTATGGCAGTATAAAAAATCCTCTTAGTGCCCCTGTAGAGCCAATGTCCCCATAGTACCCTCATAATGTGTGCCAAAGCCCCCTGTGTGCCCAAAAAACACTCTTAGTGCCCCCAGTTGAGACAAGGTCCCCATAGTGCCCTATAATTTGCGCCAGTATAAAATACTTTTATATCGTGCCCCCCTTATCCCCATGGTGCCTGACAATGTGCCAGTATAAAATTCCCCCATAATGTGTGCCAGTATAATTCCCCTATATAATGACCCCAATAGTGCCCCCCATGTGTGCCAGTATATAAGATAGGGTCCCCAGTAGATGCCCCCATAGTGCTCCCCCCCTTCTCCATAGTGCCCATGTGTGCTAGTATATAAGATAGGGCCCCCCATGGCTGCCAGTATATAAGATAGGGCCCCAGAAGATGCCCCCATAGTGCTCCCCCCCCATATGCTTATTCAGGCCCCCCCAAATGTCACTTATTCAGGCCCCCCAGAGTCAGGCACCCCCTCATTCTGGCACCCCATATCGATGTGACAGACCCCCAGCAGACCTCAGATCAGACTAAAAATAAATAATTAAAACTTACCTCTCCTGCTCCGCTGCTCTCTGTGTCCTGATGGAGACCAGCAGGGCAGGCACTCACAACAGCCCACTCTGCACAGTCAAGTGACCTGACTGCGTACAGCGTCAGGTCATAGTGCGCGCTGTACCCAGTCAGGCTGGAGGAGACCAGGGAGGAAAATTTCACTGATACAACTGGTATGAGGTATACGTTCCACCTATCAAAATTATATCACTGTCTTTTGGAACGCTATATTACTGTTAAAACTAATATTTTATTAATTCAACACAAGAAAAGGGAAAGGGAACTACCTATATTAAAATACTAGAGCACCATCTAGCCAGTGTACGGTCGATGATATAGACCTATGGAGCCGCAGATTGCGGTACATGCGGTTATAGATGGGGTCACTAGAAGTGCCGCAACTAGTGCTATACTACAAGCTGGATCATAAGGCCATGGGGCCGTGCTAGATCCAATCCACCAAAAGTAGGCACCGTGGCGCGGTCAAAAGTGCTCTGAACCAATCCCAGCTAATAGTGCCCTAAACTAAATTTAAGATGGACTAATCCATTGATAAACATCTGCCTGCAGAAGCTGACCTCACTGGAAACCATCCGTTCAGGGTGAATCAGATGTCTGAGTGTCGGCTCTGCAGGCACGAATCAAGGGACACTAGGCTAAGCTGGGTGGAACAGAAAGCTTGATTGCAATTGCTCATCAGCTGCAGAGGGCTGAGAACCGCAGACCTCAACTGCAGTGTGAGCACAAGCAAGCAGTATGATCATTGATTTATCCCCACACCACGCTCGACGCGTTTCACCATATCTGGCTCGTCAGGAGCATAATTCTGTGGTTATATGGACAAATGGTCAAAGCTGCTAAGCCTCCGTGACAGAGGCTGCAGCTGTCAGTACGAGGTGGCCGAACGCGGCCGCTCAAGTGCACGGAATATAAGGAGAGTCCTCCTCCCCTCTGCTGAGTCACGACTTCAGGGCGGCCAATGAGATTGCAGGAGGCGCGGCACCGCCGCATCATCCGTCCCACCCCCATTGTACCGCCCCCTCTATGAGGCGGGCCCAGATGAATGTCACAACATTCATACATTAAAGATAGAGCTGATGCATACGGCGGCTCACTGATCCAGCGGCACAGTACAGCAGCGATCGGGATGAGGACTGCTAAGTGGTCATCAGTTCCTCCTGTTGAGGACATCAATCGGTAACGGACAACACAACACCACAGGGTCACCTCTTAAAGGGACCATGCAGTCTTATTGATCTCAGGTGGTAACACAAAAGTGAGTCAAATGTTGAAGACCTATTGGGGTATTTTAAAATCAGACCCAGATATTGGAGATATGATAGGCGACGCGCCATTGATTACATACAGGCGTGGACGCAGTTTGAGAGATCGCCTGGTCCACAGCTTCTTTCAGGGTCCTATTACATCTACTTGGCTGAGTACCAGCCTCAAAGGGACCTTCCGTTGTGGCGGGTGCGTGGCTTGCCCTGCAATTCGGACTGGCGCGACATTTACTTGCAGCGTCACTGAACGGAGATTTATTATTAGATCTTTTGTAAATTGTAAGACGAGAGGCCTGGTATACTTGGCCACCTGTGTGTGCGGAAAACAATATGTGGGTAAAACCACAAGGGAATTCCGCAGAAGAGTAGCAGAACACCTAAATGACATCCGCAATGGGGCTGATACCCCTATCGCCAGACATATGTCAACTGTACATAATGGTGATGCGGATGCCATTAAATTTCAGGCTGTGGAGGTGGTTAGAAGATCGCCAAGAGGAGGCGACTTTGATAGGCGTCTGTTGCAAAAAGAGACACAGTGGATCTACCGCCTGTATGCACTCCAACCTCATGGATTGAATGAATATAACTCCTTTGCGTGTTTTCTCTAACCTCCATGACAAGAGAGTGCAGCAGGGGTATTAATATAAGTAGATCCCTGGGTCTCAGGAGTATTATGCATTAGACAGCTTATCATTAACAAGTCAATATTTGACTCACTTTTGTGTTACCACCTGAGATCAATAAGACTGCATGGTCCCTTTAAGAGGTGACCCTGTGGTGTTGTGTTGTCCGTTACCGATTGATGTCCTCAACAGGAGGAACTGATGACCACTTAGCAGTCCTCATCCCGATCGCTGCTGTACTGTGCCGCTGGATCAGTGAGCCGCCGTATGCATCAGCTCTATCTTTAATGTATGAATGTTGTGACATTCATCTGGGCCCGCCTCATAGAGGGGGCGGTACAATGGGGGCGGGACGGATGATGCGGCGGTGCCGCGCCTCCTGCAATCTCATTGGCCGCCCTGAAGGCGTGACTCAGCAGAGGGGAGGAGGACTCTCCTTATATTCCGTGCACTTGAGCGGCCGCGTTCGGCCACCTCGTACTGACAGCTGCAGCCTCTGTCACGGAGGCTTAGCAGCTTTGACCATTTGTCCATATAACCACAGAATTATGCTCCTGACGAGCCAGATATGGTGAAACGCGTCGAGCGTGGTGTGGGGATAAATCAATGATCATACTGCTTGCTTGTGCTCACACTGCAGTTGAGGTCTGCGGTTCTCAGCCCTCTGCAGCTGATGAGCAATTGCAATCAAGCTTTCTGTTCCACCCAGCTTAGCCTAGTGTCCCTTGATTCGTGCCTGCAGAGCCGACACTCAGACATCTGATTCACCCTGAACGGATGGTTTCCAGTGAGGTCGGCTTCTGCAGGCAGATGTTTATCAATGGATTAGTCCATCTTAAATTTAGTTCAGGGCACTATTAGCTGGGATTGGTTCAGAGCACTTTTGACCGCGCCACGGTGCCTACTTTTGGTGGATTGGATCTAGCACGGCCCCATGGCCTTATGATCCAGCTTGTAGTATAGCACTAGTTGCGGCACTTCTAGTGACCCCATCTATAACCGCATGTACCGCAATCTGCGGCTCCATAGGTCTATATCATCGACCGTACACTGGCTAGATGGTGCTCTAGTATTTTAATATAGGTAGTTCCCTTTCCCTTTTCTTGTGTTGAATTAATAAAATATTAGTTTTAACAGTAATATAGCGTTCCAAACGACAGTGATATAGACCAGGGAGGAAGCAGAGCCGGAGGGATAAGTAAGCGCCGATCTCTTGCATACTAGTGAGTGCTTTTGGATGCGCTTACTAGTATGATCTCACTAGTATAAATGGGCCCCCCTCACACGCCGGGCCCCTGTGCAGCTGAACCAGCTGCACTGGCTTATGTCTGCCCCTGCGGAACAGAACCCTACAGAAGCACTCTGGAGTGCTTCCGTGGGGTTTCTTCCCGTACTTCCGTTCTGCAAAAAGATAGAACATGTCTTATCTTTTTGTGGAACGGGCAGATCGCGGACCCTTTTAAGTGAATGGGTCCACGATCCGATGCGGCTGCCCCACGGTGGGTGTTCGTGCATTGCGGCCCGCAGTGTTAAAATCTTGGAAACCCCCTTTAATCTTTGGTCTGAGCCTCCCTCTTTGCACACCCCTGCACAAGGGTAAGTAAAGCAGAACCACTATTTTCAGCCTTTCCCATCAAAATTCTCGAAGCAGAGATCTTCCTGGCACTGTGTGATACCCAAATATTGCAGCCAGCAAGCAGCTGAGGCTATCATGGGGCATGACGGTGGAAACACTTCTCGGACATCGGCGATTACTTTTGAGATCCCCTTGCCCAAAAAATGAGTTGAAAATACAACAAAACATTTCCAGCTCTTATAGCATGCCGCAAAAGTTTCTCCCTTAGGTCTCATTCACACGTCCGAGTCCATAATGGCATCCATGACATATCCGTGTGCCCGTTTTTGCCCTCCATATTCCATGGACGCTGCTAGGCTGCTGAATTTGCAGAGCATTTCCTAGCAATAATCCATGAAAAACACAAGGAGTGTGTCTGGTATCCCCGAAAACCCACAGACCGTAATGTGCCATGATGGATCCGTAATGACAGACAAAAATAGGGCGTGCTTCTGCGGTCACATTAAACTCAATGGATATGCGAGGAGACCACAGACAAAACATGAGGTCTGAAAGGAGTCTTTAGGCCGCCTGCACACAAGATCTGCACGAATTTCCGTGCGGATTTTTGTGCGATTCTGCACCATAAGCTGTCATTTCTAATTGCAAATTTGCCACAGATCTCCCCCTTCAATTGAAAACTCTGTGGTGGATCCGCACTGAAAAACCGCACATATTCCAGAACGTGTGCAGGTGGCCTCAATCACACAAGCATGTTAGGCCCCTTTCACATGAGCGAGTGTACGCATTGCACCCGCACCGAATCCTTACCCATTCAATTCAATGGGTCTGTGTACATGAGCGTTTTTTTTTCACGCATCATTTTTGCGTTGTGTGAGAATCGCAGCATGTTCTATATTCTACGTTTTTCACGCGGCCCTGGCCCCACAGAAGTGATTGGGGATTCAGTGAAAAAACGCATCGCATCCGGATGTAATGCGTTTTTCACTGATGGTTGCTAGGAGATGTTGTTTGTAAACCTTCAGGGTTTTTTTTGTAACGCACTTGAAAAACGCATCAAAACTCGGAAAAAACTAAAACACTGAACGCAATCGCAGACATTTCTGACTGAACTTGCTTGCGAAATGGTTGCAGTTTCCCTGAACGCATCCCTGAGGGAATCCGTAAGTCGCTCGTGTAAAACGGGCCTACTAAATTTCTATATGCCCCCAATGTCACTTTGTTTTTCAGGTGGGAAAAAAAAAAAACATGGCCTGGTCCATCCAGCTGTCAGTCCCTCCAGCCCCCTGAGGCTCCACCACGTGCAGGGGGCAGGCATGGGGTGCTTATTTGGGATTTTCTTGAACCAGTGGAGACTGCACATACATATTCCTGTCACGTTGGGCGCCTCAGACCATTGGGGGCGTCCAACAAGTTCCACGTTAGGCCAAAGGGCTGCCATGCTTATACTCGACACATGGCTTGGCCCCTCGCCCTAAATCAGCACGCTGCCCAAACCCCTAGGACAACTCCAAGCCTACGTAACCCTAACGACTAAAAATAGCCGGACCGGCCATCTCTCCTCCTCTTCCTCTGTCATCATCACCTCCTCATCAGCAGAGCCCGCCTTGGCCTGTGAACGCCCCTTTTATCCCCCCTCAGTGTACACACACATCCTCCTCACCCTGATTATTCATCTCAATATTTATATCCCTGCACCCAGCGGGTACCGCTTATAAGCGGCCGGGGAGGTGAGCAACCGAACGTGGTGTCTGGAGAGGAGCACGCCGACTGCACCGGGAGCTAGAGAGAAAGCGGACGGAGGAGACCCGAGCTCGGCCAGTTCCCCCACACCTCCTGCTGCCTGCATGTATTTACTGTCTAGTGGTTCCCGCTTAGCCCCTACCCCCAGCCGCCGCCGCCAGCAGCAACGACCGGGCCCGAAACCGCAGCGACTGAGCCCGTGTTGTGAGGCGCTGAATGCAGGTGAGGGAGGGGGCAGTGAATGTGAGGTAGAAGAGGGGGGGGGATGCAGTGCTTTGTCTTGACACGGTCCTATGTGTATGCACATGTGCCCGGACTCTACCAGTTTTTAACCCCCTCCTTCTTCCCCGGGTAAGGCCCCGCCACGCTTTACTTCCCGTGCACACAGAGGTGTGAATGGAGGTAAGGCCCCCCCATCTTCCATTGGCCACCACGGCGAGCTCCCTATTGTCCCCCCACCCCCATAAAATTCCAGCTCGGCCTCCCCTCACACAAGTTTTCCTGTGCCTTTGTCTGGTGGACGTCAGGTTTTTATTGCATTCGCCTTGTTTGTTGTTGACTTTTCCTTCCTTTCGCCTGTGACCTACTCTCTGGTGTGCTCTTTGTTTCCCTTCCCATGCTGGGCCATGAGGAGAATAAAGTGCCTGGAGTTTGCACACCGGCTGTGGCTTGCTGTTAGAACCTCACTTTTAAGGATTTATTAACCCCCTGCATTCTCTGCCTAACAAAGCATATGTGATAGGTCTATGTATATGACATGCTAGATATGCGGGCACACTACTCTATGCCTCCTCACCCAAAGGCGGGCATAAGCGTTTGAAATGGCATATGGATGGATATGGTTTTTGAAATGACTTAAAGGGGTTGTGTCCCTTTTGGGGGAGGGAGACACCTGCAAAGGGAAGCATACTTACCTGCTCCCAGGATGGAAACTTCCATTTTGATGCCGCTGTGACCCGCTCCCTTTGAGTCACATGACCATTTGGCATGATGCAAGGGGAGCAGGGCGCTGTATGCGGTCAAAATGGAAGTCTATCCGGGAGCGCAGCGGAGCAGTTGAGGCTGGGGAGAGGAGGGAAGTAGGTAACTGAGGTAAGTATGCTTCCCTTCACAGGTCTGCTAAAGGAGTGGTCCCGGAGTTGGGACCCACATCTATCTCCAGAACAGTGCGTCCGAAGTGAAGGTGAGCTCTCCATTCGTTGCTATGACACTTCTAAAAGTAGCTAAGCAAGCGCTCTGTTTCGGAAGTCTCAAAGCCGTGAATGTAAAGTGCACCTCTCCATTCACCGCCATGGGACTGCTAGAAATAGCAGAGCTGGTGCTTGCCTATTTATTTATTTATTTTTGGAACTCCTGTTGTGGTGGCACATGGATGTCTGTTCACCCTTGGGCCACTGTTAGATAACAGCGAAGCACTTGCTCTATTTGCAATGAATAGAGAGCACTCTCCAAATGTGCGGTGTGCTCCATTTTCACTTTCGTGGGGGGCCCATTCTGAAGACAGTAGTGGGTCTCAGGGGTGAGACCTGTACCCATCTGACACTGATATATTTTAGCCATATGTCATCAATGTCCCAGATGGATTAACCCCTTTAAAGGGTAACTAACCTATTAGACAACTCTATTTAAAAAGTCTAAATGCCATGAAATGTATTTTACAGTATATTGTTGACTTTACTGTTTTACTGAAAAATAGGCTCCCCAAATTCAGGCGTCTATAGCGTTTTAGAATCTGTGCACTTCTACACCGCTGATGTGTATGGGTCCCAGAGTACTGCTGGAATAGTGACTGCAGTGGCCTGTGTACTGGAAGGAGACCACAACGGAGCTCCTGCCTGTGCCCACTGCAAAATATTAGCATTGCACATTGGTGACCAGGTTTTAGGCCATTAGTATCTGATCAGTGAGGGTATGACACCTGGGACCCCCACTGCTCAGCTGTTTGAGAAGGCAGTGACGCTTGCGTTAGCGCCGCAGCCTTCTTTCAGCTTTTCCTAGCTCAGTGATATGTTCATCAGTACATGGCCTAGGTGCAGATCCCATTCACGTGAATGAGGCTGAGTGCGATACCAAGCACAACCAGTTTACTATGTACAGAGCTGTGCTTGGGGAGCTCGGCGAAGGCTGTGGCACTCTCATGACCACCAATGCCTTTTCAAACAGCTGATCGGCAGGTGTCGGACCCCCACCGATCAGATACTGATGACCTATCCTGAGAATAGGTCATCAGTAGAGATGAGCGAATTTCATATTTTGAAATTCGTTTGATTTGTTTGGTGGTAAAAGCAGAATTGCATTATGGATTTCGTTACCACGGACCATAACGCAATTCTATGACTGAATGCTTAACTGAAGACATGGAGGACGGTCCTATCAGTGATTGACAGCTATCTCTGTATACAAAGTCATAGAGGGAAGGCTGTCAGTCACTGGTAGGACCGTCTCCTTATCTTCAGTCAGTAACTGACAGCTACAGTGGATATAAAGTCTACACACCCCTGTTAAAATGTCAGGTTTCTGTGCTGTAAAAAAGAGACAAAGATGAATCCTTTCAGAACTTTTTCCACCTTTAATGTGACCTATAAACTGTACTGTGGTTGCATAAGTGTGCACACCCTCTTATAACTGGGGATGTGGCTGTGTTCAGAATTAAGCAATCACATTCAAAATCCTGTTAAATAGGAGTCAGCATACACCTGCCATCATTTAAAGTGCCTCTGATTAACCCCAAATAAAGTTCAGCTGCTCTAGTTGGTCTTTCCTGAAACTTTTTTAGTTGCATCCCACAGCAAAAGCCATGGTCCACAGAGAGCTTCCAAAGCATCAGAGGGATCTCATTGTTAAAAGGTATCAGTCAGGAGAAGGGTACAAAAGAATTTCCAAGGCATTAGATATACAATGGAACACAGTGAAGACAGTCATCATCAAGTGGAGAAAATATGGCAAAACAGTGACATTACCAAGAACTGGACGTCCCTCCAAAATTGATGAAAAGACGAGAAGAAAACGGGTCTGGGAGGCTACCAAGAGGCCTACAGCAACATTAAAGGAGCTGCAGGAATATCTGGTAAGTACTGGCTGTGTGGTACATGTGACAACAATCTCCCGTATTCTTCATATGACTGGGCTATGGGGTAGAGTGCCAAGACGAAAGTCTTTTTTTTATGAAGAAAAACATCCAAGCCAGGCTACATTTTGCAAAAACACATCTGAAGTCTCCCAAAAGCATGTGGGGAAAAGGTGTTATGGTCTGATGAAACCAAGGTTGAACTTTTTGGCCATAATTCCAAAAGATATGTTTGGCGCAAAAACAACACTGCACATCACCAAAAGAACACCATACCCACAGTGAAGCATGGTGGTGGCAGCATCCTGCTTTGGGGTTGTCTTTCTTCAGCTGGAACTGGGGCCTTTAGTTAAAGGGGTTCTGCACTTTGGTTTACCTGATGATCTATCCTCTGGATAGGTCATCAGCATCTGATCGGCGGGTGTCCGACACCCGGGACCCCCGCAGATCAGCTGTTTGAGAAGGCAGCGGCGCTCCAGTAGCGCCGCAGCCTTCTCACTATGTACCTCTGGCCCATTGACGTCACGACTAGTATCAACTGGCCTGGGTGGGGCTAAGCTCCATTCAAGTGAACAGAGCTTAGCCCCGCACAGGATAGTTGATACTAGTCGTGACCTCACTGGGCCAGCGGTAAACGGTGAGAAGGCCGCGGCGCTCCTGCAGTGCCGCTGCTTTCTCAAACAGCTGGTCAGCGGGGGTCCCGGTGGTTGGACCCCCGCCGATCAGTTAAAACAAAGTGCAGAACCCCTTTAAGCTAGAGGTTATTATGAACAGTTCCAAATACCAGTCAATATTGGCACAAAACCTTCAGGCTTCTGCTAGAAAGCTGAACATGAAGAGGAACTTCATCTTTCAGCATGACAACGACCCAAAGCATACATCCAAATCACCAAAGGAATGGCTTCACCAGAAGAAGATTAAAGTTTTGGAATGGCCCAGCCAGAGCCCAGACCTGAATCCGATTGAAAATCTGTGGGGTGATCTGAAGAGGGCTGTGCACAGGAGATGCCCTCGCAATCTGACAGATTTGGAGTGTTTTTGCAAAGAAGAGTGGGAAAATCTTGCCAAGTCAAAATGTGCCATGCTGATACTCATACCCAAAAAGACTGAGTGCTGTAATAAAATCAAAAGGTGCTTTAACAAAGTATTCGTTTAAGGGTGTGCACACTTATGGAACCATATTTTATTTTTATATTTTTTCTTCCTCTTCCTAAAAGATTTCAGTTTGTTTTTCAATTGAGTTGTACACTTTATAGGTCACATTAAAGGTGGAAAAAGTTCTGAAATGACTCATCTTTCTAATTTTTTTTTTTTTTTTATCACATCAACCTGACATTTTAACAGGGGTGTGTAGACTTTTTATATCCACTGTATCTCTGTATACACAGTCATAGAGGGAAGGCTGTCAGTCACTGATAGGACAGTCTCCTTGTCTTCAAAGCCTAGAATGAGCTGGAATCTAAATGCATTAAATACAAGGTATTCTGACTCTTGTTGCTTAAAGGGCTTCTGTCACCCCACTAAACAATTTTTTATTTTTTTGGGGGGGTACTTATAATCCCTATACTGCGATAGATCTATACATTATGTTATTAATCATTTTCGTTCTGTAGAGAAGGCAAAAAACATACTTTTATAATATGCTAATTACCTGTCTACCAGCAAGTAGGGCGTCTACTTGCTGGTAGCAGCTGCAAAAAACCGCCCCCTCCTCCTGTTTGACAGGGCCAGCTGCGATCTCCTCCTCCGGCTGGTCCTGTCTGCATTTAAAAAATCGCACGCCTGTGTTGATTCGGCGCAGGCGCTCTGAGAGAAGGCTCTCCTCCTCAGCACTCCCTCAGTGTGCCTGCGCCGATGGCGTCACCGAAAGAGATGTCATCGGCACAGGTGCACTGAGGGAGTGCTGAGGAGGCGAGCCTCCTTCTCTCAGAGCGCCTGCGCCGAATCAAGACAGGCGCGCGATTTTTGAAATGCAGACAGGACCAGCCAGAGGAGGAGATCGCGGCTGGCCCTGTCAATCAACAGGAGGAGGGGGCGGTTTTTTGCGGCTGCTACCAGCAAGTAGACTCCCTACTTGCTGGTAGACAGGTAATTAGCATATTATAAAAGTACGTTTTTTTGCCTTATCTACAGAACGAAAATTAACATAATGTATAGATATATCGCAGTATAGGGATTATAAGTACCCCCAAAAAAAAGTTTAGTGGGGTGACAGAAGCCCTTTAAAGCTAGATATCAGGATGCTTAGCTCCTCCTGCTCTATAACATGGTGCCTGCATGGACACAAGTTCTCGTTAATGATTTGTACTTGTAGGCTGGGGAAACCGCTTTAAGGCTACTTTCACACATGTTTTGGGCAGATCTTTCATGGTTGTATTATGTTTTCTATAGCCATGACGGATCTGTTTTGAACACCATTGAAAGTCAATGGAGGATGGATCCACTTTCTATTGTCAGAGAAAACGGATTTGCATTGTGTGCCAGGACGGATCCGTTTGGCTCCGCTTCGTCAGGCGGACAGCAAAACACTGCAGGCAGCGTCTTGGTGTCGGCCTCCAGAGCGGAATGGTGACTGATCGGAGGCAAACTGATGCATTCTGAGCGGATCCTTTTCTATTCAGAATGCATTAGGGCAAAACTGATCCGTTTTGGACCGCTTGTGAGAGCCCTGAACGGATCTCACAAACAAAGCCAAAACGCCAGTGTGAAAGTAGCCTAAAACATTTGACCTGTTTGGTGCAGTCTCATTTGCTATGGTGCTGTATGCAGTCAGCTGCAGGACTCCTGTTGTGGAAAGTTTATCTAAAAAGTATCAGGAATGATGGTGCCCGGTGATAGTGTAGCAGAGGCCT